>NC_025994.2:56412276-56659537 GCF_000442705.2 Elaeis guineensis
GTCCCAAAAAGCCAATCGTCAAGCTGTTGACGGTTGAGCAACCAAGTATTGGTAATTGATTTGTTAATAAATAAAATATATTTGGCATTTTCATCATAAGCTTTCATCTTCTAATGAACTCCGTTGTTATGATGAAGTCCTTAGGACTATTTAAGTTCGATAAAGAGAGGATTTATCGATTAGTCCTTAAAACTGTTCACGACCAAATGATAAGCTGTTAATAAGGACGACAGCTTCTATCGAGCATAGGTCGCTGTAGGCCATATGGGTTGGTTGTCCTCTTAACCAAGGAGTGTGGAGACACTGGTATGGCATACAGGTGAGATATAAGGGTACATCGTCATTGAACGTGACCAACTCCAGAGCATTCTGCTGTCGAGAATGTCTCTGATGGGATATAGGTATAAGTGTCCCTTAGACTTGAGATCACCTCAGTGACTTGCAAGCAACTCACTGTGCTTTGGTACTGGACTAACTGAATTTCTAATTCAGGGACGGAAGGCTTCTGGGCATAGTCAAGTACTTGCGAAGTCAGAGTGTGATCGAGATGGGATTGACCACTCCAAGAGTTGGAGAAGAATGAGTCGCTGTATTTCAATTTAGCAAAACCTTGGCCAGGGTAATCCATCAGATGGATTTGATATTTTGAAATACAATGTGGACAACCTGATCAGAGTTGACAGTTGAGCTTTGGGGTGTCCTATGATCATTTTGGTCAAGGGGATGAATTATATGAAAACTATATCCGCATGGGTTCTAAGGATGTTGTTCTACACATTCGACCTATCCGGTCGTCGGGTATCATTGCTAGATGGTCACTTCGATTGGTATAGGAATTGTTCCTATGCTACCGACTTAGGTTCGGACCTATGAGGTCACACACATTAGAGTTCATGATCCGATCGGATGGTTGATCAATGATTAAGAATCATTCTAGGGTTAAATGATCAATATGATTGACATTTAACCCAGTGCAAGTGTTGTAGGAGGATCGATTAGCAATTCGATTGCTAATTGGCTTAATTTGATTAAGCCAATGGGCTGAGATTAAGTCTAATTAAATATGATTTAATTAGATTTGGTTTGGGCTTGATTGGATCAAGTCCAATTGGTTTATTGGATAAGCCAAGTGCAAGGAAAGACTATTCCTAGTTCAACTAGGACTTGGGTCAATCTAATTTCTAATTGATTAGAAAATTAAATCAGATTTAAATCTAATTTAATCTGATTAAATTAGGTTTTTTAATTAGGTTAAGACTTATTTTAATTGGGTTGATCTAATTTTGATTTGATTTGGTTTGGGAAACCAAATTAAAACAAGTCATGAGACAGAATCCTAGTAGGACTAGGATTCCACCTTGCGCCACATAAGCCTTCTCCATGCCCTCTCTCTTATTCAACGTCAATCTCCACTTATTTTGTGCGACAAAAGCCCTCTCCCAGATTTCTCTCACGTTCACAAAAGGTCTCCTCTCTTCTTTCTTACATGGAAGGTGATTTGGATCAAATCTAAAAGGAATAAGTTTGGATTTTGAATTCTATGAGATAGAGTTTTAGAAATCCAAAACTCTTTCAATTTTGCACCGAATTTATCCAAATTTATTTTGAAATTTTCGTGGCTTTTAGGGTTTACATTATGCACCCTTTTCTATTGATCCATCCATAAAAATATGAAGGAGGTGCTCAAGAGTTGGGCGTCCCTTTACTTGCCATGTTTGGATAAGCCTTGACTAGGTGTTTGACCTAGACAAGGACTCTATCATATCTCTTTATATAAGATGATTTTCTTTGTGAAATTTTAAGGGGAGATAGATATTTGAGATACCTTTCTATCATTTAAAAATCAGAGAGAAATACTTTTGGATCGTGGAGATATAAAAGATGCAAGTTTGGGCATTTAGAGAAAAAAACGTGAAGAAGAAGAGGGTCTTCTTCTAGGGTTTTTATTTTCATATCTTTCCTCCTTCCATCTTGAGTTTCCTGAGAGCGTCTCAGATCTGAAACTCCTCCTTCTACTTTCCATCTTTGGAAGAGTCTAAATCAAGAAGAAGGAGGCACCTGATCAACCATCAAAGAAGGATCAGCGCAGTACTAGCATACTGTGCTGATTTCCTGAAGCAGGACTTCTGATCGAGATTCGTGGGCTCGTGTGGATGACTCCTAGAGGCCGAACGCGTGTGCGGCTTGCAACATCATCCTTAAGCCCAGATCAGTGAGGTTAGAGCATCTAACTTGCAAGGTAATAGATCTGATCTATTATTTAATACATACATTAGATGTAGCTAGTATAGAAACATGTTGATATGATCAACATGTAGTTCATACTATATTTATATATATTTTAATTTTTGATGTAATGCTATATAATAATCATGTAATAGTATCTTAGATCTAGGGATTTTCTGATCTTAAAAAATAAATTTTGATTTATTTTAGTCTTCCGCTGTATGATCTTGCAAAAGTTTCAAGATCTAACCCTGAAACCCTAGATCTGGTTCCTACAATTGGTATCAGAGCCGAGGTTCTTTATTACATGATTATTTATACATGCTTAGATTATTTTTTAGATTAGATCTAATTTATAATCTGATTATTAAATCTGAAATTAAAATTTTAGATCAATCACAAACTGCAAGGTTGTCCTGCTGTAAGGTTTACCCCTTACAGTGCAAAGGTTGTCCTAGTTTGTGTAGATCTATCTTTAATCATAAATTTGTTAGATATGATCTAGATTAAATTTATGATTTATTAGATTTAAAAGATATTTAAATCTGAAATAAAATCTCTTTGTTAATAATTTTTGTGCAAAGAAATTGTTTAAAGTTGAAATTGTTTCAATTACATGAACCTGTTTAGATTAGATCTAAAGTAGTTTCATGTTTATTTCACTTGCATCTTGATTATGAATCAAACATGCAATATGATTGGTAGAATCATATTGTAAAATTGTTTTACAAATATGAAAATGATTTTTTGAAAAGCCGAACCCAACCCTCAGCCCAAAACTTAATTAAGAATTAAGAAGTTGTTTGATTAGGTTCTAGGATTGTGAATTGAAGAACCTAAGACACAAATCATAACACATTGGGTTAATGGGTTAGTGGAAATTAGGTCCATTAATTGGGTTAGACCTATGGTTAGATTAAAGATGGACTTAATTAGAGAATTGACTAAATCTAATCAATTGTTGTCTTAGATTAGGTCAAGGATTCTCTAGATCAATTACAATAGTTGTAGTTGGTCAAGTCTATGTCTTTAATGAGAACCAAATGGACTTGATTCTTGGCTAAGCGGTCTAGCACGAACTGTTAGGTTGATCTAATCGAAACTAATTAAACCAGTTGGTGTCTAAGGTAAACCAGATCGATGGTTTTTAATTGGGAGCCCGCTTACCTGGCCATTCATGATGGTGTCTAAGGCAAGCTTTGGCAGACCCTCCCACCGATCGAACTTACCTGGCCTCTTGGTGAAATTATGTTTTGATCGGATCACTTGACTATTCGAGCTGACCCATGTCAGCTAGGTAAATCAGTGTGACTGATTTAGGTGCTCCTAGACCAGCCCTTTTAATGGTCTCCCTTAAGTTGACTTGGTGAAGTCAGTGGGAGGATCATGATAAGCTGGTTCATCTGACCTCATCCTCTATATTATTAAATCCTCTAAAATTATTAGGTCCTTAAAATGATAAAGTTATGGAGATAACTGAGTCATAGCCTCCCATTAAGGTGTTTGATAATGAGTCCATGAACTCAATAATCATTGCAGACCCAAAGGCCTGGTGCTTGTTGACTAATGGAATTATCACTCATCATATGACGACTTGGAAGTATCTCTCTAATGGTGGTTAGGTGAGCCAACCAAAGTTGGGCTTAATCATTCGTTGGTTAGATACACCAAGTATGATCATGTTAATGGTTGGACCTAACTAGATCCTTACAGTGGAGGCCAAAGCCTACTGATTAGGTTTCTGGGGCAAAATTAAAATTACTAGAAATTGTTTAGAGAAACAATTGGTTATGAACCTACCCTTAGATGTACATGGGTTGGCCAACCAAAGTTGGGCTTGTGTGCAGTCTAAGTGGATTCTAGTACCTGCTAAGGAATTAGGGTAATTCCTCGAATTGGAGGTAGAGGCTACCAATTCGAATAAAATAGTGGGAGAAACCTTTTGATTAAAGTCCAAATCTTTAGGTTTAATGAATCAATTACTAATTAGGTTATGGTTCTCCTTTGTGCAAATATGGCCACTTCCCTATCACTCCGATCATTGTTGGACAATGATAAGTTGGTGGGACCCAACTTCGGTAGCTGGTACCGAAAGTTGAAGATAGTCCTGGAGCATGAACGGATCCTATATGTGATAATAGATCCTGCACCTGAGGAGCCAGCTGTCAATGCACGTGGAACAATCAGAGACACTTACCAGAAGTGGCTCAGTGATCGGACCACGGTGCGCTGTATCATGCTGGCTATCATGAGCGACGAGTTCAGTCGCAGATTCAAGATGGCTCAGCCAAAGGACAAGCTTTAAGTGTTGGAGGATGCCTTTGGCACACCCAATGACGTGGAGAGGCACAAGACTAGTTGTGCCATCTTCAACGCCAAAATACGGGATGGTGCCTCTGTCACTGATCATGTATTGTACATGATCGAGCTGATGGAATGATTGAGCAAGCTCGACTTTTCCTTGCATGAGCAGCTTGGGAAAGATGCAATACTGAACTCGTTGCCCAAGTCTTATCTCCCATTCCTCACTCATTATAGAATGACAAAGCCTGAAGAGAACTATCACGGGTTACTGGGGTTGCTTCATAACTTTGAGAAGGATCACCAACTTCACAAGGAGTCGGTGAATTTAGTGGGAGGTTCGTCTTCTAGTTCTCGACCTTTTGAGAAAGGGAAGAAGAACAAGAAGAAGAAAGTAAAGAAGGTGCAAGTTCAGGCTAGGACATCACTGCAGAGCCAGACCAAAAAGATCAAGCCTGATAAGAGTCTATTCAACTGGCAAGCACCCTAGATTAGATAGTGTGTCAGATATCTACTTATGGCACTGTAGGCTAGGTCATATAAACAAGAACAGAATAAACAGGTTGACTCAAGAGGGAATCCTCGAAGTAAGTGATTGTGAATCACTTCCAACCTGTGAGTCCTGTCTTCTTGGTAAAATGACCAAGTCACCTTTTACTGAAAAAGGTGAGAGAGCTACTGAGCTCTTGGGCCTAGTACATACTGATGTATGCGGACCCATGAGCACCAGTGCTAGAGGTGGATATTTCTACTTCATAACTTTCACGGATGACCTATCCCGATATGGATATCTCTATCTGATGAAACATAAGTCGGATTCATTTGAAATGTTCAAACGATTCCGAAGTGAAGTAGAAAAACAAACTGGGAAGAGTATTAAAACTCTTCGATCTGATCGAGGAGGAGAATACCTTTCTAGCAAATTTCTCACATATCTAGGAGAGAATGGGATTCTCTCCCAATGGACTCCTCCAGGAACACCACAGCATAATGGTGTGTCTGAAAGGAGGAATCGGACTCTGTTAGACATGGTCCGATCCATGATGGGTTTTGCTAGCTTGCCGATATCCTTCTGGGGATATGCACTCGAATCGGCTTGTTATCTATTAAATAGGGTTCCAAGTAAGTCTGTAATTAAGACTCCATATGAGATATGGACGGGACGTAAGCCAGCACTTTCACACCTTAGGGTCTGGGGGTGCCCGGCCTATGTCAAACGATTAGTCACAGATAAACTTGGACCTAGATCTGACAAATGCTCATTCATAGGGTACCCCAAAGAGACAAAAGGATATTTTTTTCTACCATGCTGATGAACAAAAGGTGTTCGTCAGCCTTAAGGCAATCTTTTTAGAAAAAGAGTTCCTTGGTGAAGGAACCGTTGCCTCTAAGGTTGAACTTGATGAAGTTCAACAGGTAGAAGGACCGACACCAATAGCTGAACCTAAGTCGGATATGATTAGATCAGATTCGGAGCCCAATATACCTGCACCATTAAGGTGATCCGGTAGAGTACCGCATCAGCCAGACAGATACTACGGTTTCTTGATCCAGGACGGTGATCCCATTGAACTTGATGAGAATAATGAGGATCCGATCACCTATATGGATGCTATGCAGAGACCTGATTCTGAGAAATGGCTTGAAGCCATGAAATCCGAAATGGAGTCCATGAAGGTCAACGATGTATGGACATTGGTTGACCCACCTGAAGGGGTTAAACCCATTGGGTGTAAATGGGTCTTCAAAAGGAAGAAGGGCGCAGATGGAAAGGTGGAGACCTATAAAGCCCGTCTGGTTGCCAAGGGGTATCGTCAACGTTATGGTATTGACTATGACGAGACGTTTTCCCCTGTGGCAATGCTCAAATCTATTCGGATAATGCTTGCAATAGCTGCCCATCTGGATTATGAGATCTGACAGATGGATGTAAAGACAGCTTTCCTGAATGGAGAGCTGACTGAAGAGGTGTATATGATACAACCTGAAGGGTTTACATCCACAGATGAGTCCAAGGTGTGCAAGCTTCAGAGATCCATTTATGGATTGAAGCAAGCTTCTCGGAGTTGGAACATGCATTTTGATAAGGTGATCAAAACGTATGGCTTCATTAAGAATGGAGAAGAGCCCTGCATCTATAAATGGGCAAATGGTCCAGTTGTGGTATTCCTTGTCTTGTACGTGGATGACATTCTCTTAATCGGGAATGACATCCCCATACTACAGGGAATAAAAGTTTGGTTGTCATCACAGTTCTCCATGAAGGACTTGGGTGAAGCATCCTACATCCTAGGGATGAAGATCTATAGGGATAGATCAAAAAGGATGCTTGGGTTATCCCAGTCCATGTACATAGACACTGTGCTGAAGTGGTTCAGCATGGAGAATTTCAAGAAGGGCTATCTACCGATAGGCCAAGGAATTTCTCTCTCTAAGAAGGATTGTCTGACAACTCCTGAAGAGGGAGAGCGTATGAGTAGAGTCCCATATGCTTCAGCCGTGGGATCTATCATGTACGCCATGACATGTACAAGACCAGATGTGGCATACTCACTAGGAGTAGTGAGTAGATACCAATCTGATCCTGGAGAAAACCACTGGAAAGTGGTTAAAGCCATCCTTGAGTATTTGAGAAATACTAAGGACCAATGGTTGGTTTATGGCGAGTCAGATCTGAAACTTATGGGGTTCACAGACTCCAGCTTCCAATCTGACCATGATGACAGCAGGAGTGTGTCAGGTTATATCTTTACTCTGAATGGTGGAGCCATCTGCTGGAAGAGTTCCAAGCAGCATACTGTGGCAGACTCTGTTTGTGAAGCAGAGTACATCGCAGCATCAGATGCCACGAAGGAAGCTGTGTGGCTGAGGAAATTCATCAACGAGCTCAGAGTAGCACCCTCCCTCGATGGTCCAGTCCTGCTCTACTACGACAGCACTGGTGCCACAGCTCAGGCGAAGGAATCCAAAGCACACCAGCGGATGAAGCACATTTTACATCGCTTCCACTCGATCTGAGAGATCGTGGATCGAAGTGACATCGACCTTCAGAAGATCGATAGGAAAGGAGAACCTAGCCGACCCCTTCACTAAAGCCCTGGCAATAAAGGAGTTCGACAACCACAAGTCGAAGATGGGTATTAGATACTGTGCCGAGTGGCTTTAGGACAAGTGGGAGTTGTTAGGAAATGTGTCCCAAAAAGCCAATCGTCAAGCTGTTGACGGTTGAGCAACCAAGTATTGTAATTGATTTGTTAATAAATAAAATATATTTGGCATTTTCATCATAAGCTTTCATCTTCTAATGAACTCCGTTGTTATGATGAAGTCCTTAGGACTATTTAAGTTCGATAAAGAGAGGATTTATCGATTAGTCCTTAAAACTGTTCACGACCAAATGATAGGCAGTTAATAAGGACGACAGCTTCTATCGAGCATAGGTCGCTGTAGGCCATATGGGTTAGTTGTCCTCTTAACCAAGGAGTGTGGAGACACTGGTATGGCATACAGGTGAGATATAAGGGTACATCGTCATTGAACGTGACCAACTCCAGAGCATTCTGCTGTCGAGAATGTCTCTGATGGGATATAGGTATAAGTGTCCCTTAGACTTGAGATCACCTCAGTGACTTGCAAGCAACTCACTGTGCTTTGGTACTGGACTAACTGAATTTTTAATTTAGGGACGGAAGGCTTCTGGGCATAGTCAAGTACTTGCGAAGTCAGAGTGTGATCGAGATGGGATTGACCACTCCAAGAGTTGGAGAAGAATGAGTCGCTGTATTTCAATTTAGCAAAACCTTGGCCAGGGTAATCCAT
The DNA here is from genome assembly GCF_000442705.2 of Elaeis guineensis. NCBI lineage: Eukaryota > Viridiplantae > Streptophyta > Magnoliopsida > Arecales > Arecaceae > Elaeis > Elaeis guineensis. The sequence goes on from NC_025994.2 coordinate 56,420,623, forward strand.
CAGATGGATTTGATATTTTGAAATACAATGTGGACAACCTGATCAGAGTTGACAGTTGAGCTCTGGGGTGTCCTATGATCATTTTGGTCAAGGAGATGAATTATATGAAAACTATATCCGCATGGGTTCTAAGGATGTTGTTCTACACATTCGATTTATCCGGTCGTCGGGTATCATTGCTAGATGGTCACTTCGATTGGTATAAGAATTTATTTCTATGCTACCGGCTTAGGTTCGGATCTATGAGGTCACACACATTAGAGTTCATGATCCGATCGGATGGTTGATCAATGATTAAGAATCATTCTAGGGTTAAATGATCAATATGATTGACATTTAACCCAGTGCAAGTGTTGCAGGAGGATCGATTAGCAATTTGATTGCTAATTGGCTTAATTTGATTAAGCCAATGGGCTGAGATTAAGTCTAATTAAATATGATTTAATTAGATTTGGTTTGGGCTTGATTGGATCAAGTCCAATTGGTTTATTGGATAAGCCAAGTGCAAGGAAAGACTATTCCTAGTTCAACTAGGACTTGGGTCAATCTAATTTCTAATTTGATTAGAAAATTAAATCAGATTTAAATCTAATTTAATCTGATTAAATTAGGTTCTTAATTAGGTTAAGACCTATTTTAATTGGGTTGATCTAATTTTGATTTGATTTGGTTTGGGAAACCAAATTAAAACAAGTCATGAGACAGAATCCTAGTAGGACTAGGATTCCACCTTGCGCCACATAAGCCTTCTCCATGCCCTCTCTCTTATTCAACGTCAATCTCCACTTATTTTGTGCGACAAAAGCCCTCTCCCAGATTTCTCCCACGTTCACAAAAGGTCTCCTCTCTTCTTTCTTACATGGAAGGTGATTTGGATCAAATCTAAAAGGAATAAGTTTGGATTTTGAATTCTATGAGATAGAGTTTTAGAAATCCAAAACTCTTTCAATTTTGCACCGAATTTATCCAAATTTATTTTAGAATTTTCATGGCTTTTATGGTTTACATTATGTACCCTTTTCCATTGATCCATCTACGAAAATATGAAGGAGGTGCTCAAGAGTTGGGCGTCCCTTTACTTGCCATGTTTGGATAAGCCTTGACTAGGTGTTTGACCTAGACAAGGACTCTATCATATCTCTCTATATAAGATGAGTTTCTTTGTGAAATTTTAAAAGGAGATAGATATTTGAGATACATTTCTGCCATCCAAAAATCAGAGAGAAATACCTTTGGGTCATGGAGATATAAAAGACGCAAGTTTGGGCGTTTAGAGAGAAAAACGTGAAGAAGAAGAGGGTCTTCTTCTAGGGTTTTTATTTTCATATCTTTCCTCCTTCCATCTTGAGTTTCCTGAGAGCGTCTCAGATCTGAAACTCCTCCTTCTACTTTCCATCTTTGGAAGAGTCCAAATCAAGAAGAAGGAGGCACCTGATCAACCATCAAAGAAGGATCAGCGCAGTACTAGCATACTGTGCTGATTTCCTGAAGCAGGACTTCTGATCGAGATTCGTGGGCTCGTGTGGACGACTCCTAGAGGCCGGACGCATGTGTGGCTTGCAACATCATCCTTAAGCCCGGATCAGTGAGGTTAGAGCATCTAACTTGCAAGGTAATAGATCTGATCTATTATTTAATACATACATTAGATGTAGCTAGTATAGAAACATGTTGATATGATCAACATGTAGTTCATACTATATTTATATATTTTAATTTTTGATTTAATGCTATATAATAATCATGTAATAGGATCTTAGATCTAGGGATTTTCTGATCTTAGAAAATAAATTTTGATTTATTTTAGTCTTCCGCTGTATGATCTTGCAAAAGTTTCAAGATCTAACCCTGAAACCCTAGATCTGGTTCCTACACTCACTTCCATTGCACCCATTTGAATTCATGAGAAGAAACTTCTCATGAATTTTTTTCTCACACCAAGCCCTCTCCATGCCCCACTTTAATGTGTCATATGAATGGATAAGGATGATTGGTTAGCCATTCAAATTCAAAATAAAGTTTGAATTTGAATGGGCAATCAATCTTTGCACCTTATCCTTTTTTTACGCCCCATTTATTACATGAGAAAAGATTTCTCATGAAATCACTCCATGCATAATTTAAACCATGCCTCACACCTTTAGTGGATAGGGGATGAGTTGGTGTCCATTTGAATTCAAAATTTGATTTGAATTCAAATGTACAATTACTCATCTTTATCCTTTCTTTTGGATAAGACGTTTGAGGTTGTTATAAAAGGAGGAGAAGAGTGGGGCATGCAAGAAGAAGATTTTTGGAGAAAAATTTTAGGGTGTGAGAAGTCTTGTGCGTGAGAAGGAAGTCCATATCCTTCCAAGAGAAAAAGAAAGAAAAGAAAGAAAAGTGGGTGCAAGATTTCTGATGAGTTCCCTAGAGTTTTAGCCTGGGGTTCGAAAAGTGAGAAAGTGAGCTACGAGTGTCATGAGCTCACAAAATCTTAGAGAGATCTTCAACATCCTCTCAAGCATGTCTGTTGATGATCCAGAGCATCCAAAGAATCGATAGACATCGATCGAAGGAGTTCGATCAGCATCCACCGTCAAAAGGGCTCTACAACGAGCTAGCGCTCGTGAGGAGTCGATCAGACTGGGAGCTTCATGTGGATGATCCGTAGAGGCCAGACACACTGTGTGGCTATATTGCAACGATCAGACTCTTCCGAGAGTGATCAGATTGCGGCGATCTTCTACCCGCACAAAGGTATTGTGTTCTGAACACATTACAGTAATGTGTTTACTGTTCATATTTGAATTTCAAATTTAAATGAATGCATGCTATATATCATATTTAGATCCTAGTGTAGGGTAAATTCATGTTAATTAATTAGATTAATTAATAATTTTTACTGTAAAATAGTAATTTTGAAAAAATTTTAAAATTACTATTTTACCGCTGCACTGAACTTCCCCACAATCCCAATGCTAGTGGGATGCCCCATGGGATGTCCCATTTTGGGCGAGCTGTGTAATGGCTAGTTTTCAGTCTATTTTTAGTGTATTTAATATGCATTAAACACTCTCAAATGGCTAAAAATCAACTCTAAGATATTTTTAGGGATAGATAGTGATTATAAAAGCTCTCTTGAAGAGAAAAATCACAAATTTTGCTAGCATTCAAAGCTCACATCCGTGAAAAGCTCATTCAGCCCTAAAAGTGAGAAAAAAATATTCAATCACTTCACCAACCACTCTCTAGCAGCAATCAAATATGGAATTCATTGAGAGTGTTCAGCAAAAGCTTCTACCTCTTGAGTATTGTATTTATTTTGCATTCATTATATCTATTTAAGAGGATTGTGTGCTAAATTTTCTGTACTCTATTTTTCTAAAATTGTATTTGGATTTTTGAGTTTTGAGATGTTTCAAAACTTGTTTGGGTTGATCCGAATCCTGAATCAGATTGTTGAGGGTTGATTTATACTCAAAAAATAACTGTTCTTGCTTAGATAGCAAGGGTCAGAGTATCCGACGTGGTGTAACTTTGAATCTATTTAGCGGATTGAATTTTCAAGTAAGAACTTAGAGAGTGGATGTAGATACAAGGTTGGCACCGAACCACTATAAATTCTTATGTTTGCTATGCTTACTTCTCTTTACTTGTTCTTTGTGCCATTTACTTACATTCTTTCTTTTATATTTAAATTTATTTCTATTGAATATAAACCCACTTCACTTGATCTCTTTTGCATATTGTTTTAGTGCACTAATCTTTTAAAATTTTAAAAATACCCAATTCATCCCTTCTCTTGGGCTCCATTTCTGGGCAACAAGTGGTATCAGAGCATCGATGCTCTAATCCTTGCTTGATTTAACCATCAAGAACTAAAGGTCTATGACAGCTTAATTTGGCACATCTCTAATCAAGGGGCAATCCACAAACTGACCTTCACTTTTCAATGGGTCAAACTACACTTATCGAAAAGCTCGGATGAGAATTTTTATACAAGCACTTGACTATGACATATGGAGTGTCATAGTAAATAGTCCACACACATCCACTAAATTAATTGATGGTGTGTCTCTCTCTAAACCGAAAAGTGAATGGGATGAAATTGATAAAAAAATGGCTCAGCTCAATGCTAAAGCCATGAATATTTTATATTATACTTTGGATGCTAATGAATTTAATCATATTTCTATATACAATTTAGCTAAAGAAATTTGAGACAGATTAGAAGTCATACATGAAGGTACAAACCAAATAAAAGAATCTAAGATCAATATGCTTGTGCACAACTACGAACTATTTAAAATAAAACCTGAAGAATCAATAACTCAAATGTTCACTCATTTCACTGATATCATAAATGGTTTAAAAAGTCTTGATAAATATTATTCTAACAGTAATCTTGTGAGAAAAGTACTTAGGTCCTTACCAAGATCATGGCAGGCAAAAGTCACTGCAATCCAAGAGGCCAAAGATTTGAATACTCTACCATTAGAGGAGCTGCTTGGATCCCTCATAATTCACAAACTGACCATGAAGCAACACATTGAAGAGAAAACCAGAAGAAAGAGGATCATAGCCTTCAAATCGATAGCTCAGGAAGAAGAAGACACAGAAAAATTAAACAGTAGTGAAGAAGATGAGGACTTGGCCCTGATCATCAGAAAGTTTAGATGCTTCATGAGAAGAAAAAGATAAAGGACAAGGAGAAGACTACTAGTGAAGTAGGAGCCAAGCAAAGAAAAGGAAAAGGATCAGTCCATCATCTGCTATGAATGTAAAAAGTCGGACCACTTCAGATCAGAATGCCCCTAGCTCAAGAAAGGCCAAAAAAAGTTTAAAAAGAAGAAGGTCATGATGGCTACATGGAGTGATAGTCATGACTCTATCACTGACAAAAAATCTCATGAAGAAGTCAACCTATACCTTATGACACATAAAACTGAGGTATCATCCAAAACTCAACCTGAATTTACTTATGATGAACTGTTAGAAGCTTTTCATAAATTTTTAAATGACCTAAAAGAATTAGGTACTAAAAATAAAAATTTAAAATCAAGAAACCATGTATTAACTAAAGAAAATGAAGAAGTTGATAAAAAAATAAAGAATTAAAACTAAAGAATCAATCTCTAATAAAAGAAAAGGATGAACTTTCTAGTCAAAATAAAACTCTTGTAAAAGAAAATCAAGATCTAAAGGAAGAGGTAACCAAGTTGAAACCTATAGTTGATAGATTTACACTAAGTTCAAATAAACTTCAAATGATTATTGATAGTCAAAAAGCTGTATATGATAAAGTCAGACTTGGCTATAACACTATAAGAAAACAAAAATTTTTAAAAAATATTTTTATCAATGTATCAAAATTATCGAATATCATTTGTCTTAAATGTGGCAAGGTAGGGCACAAAGCTTATACATGTTTATCAAATAAATTTGATAATAGAAATATTAAGAAAATATAGGTTTCAAAAGAAATCATTGTGACTAACCCCAAAGGACTTAAGTTAGCTTGGGTACCTAAGGTTAAAACTTGATTTCATGTATGCAGGTGTATCTTGTATCCCAAGCAACAAAATAAAAGTGGTATCTTGATAGTGGATGCTCAAGATACATGACTAATGATAAATCTCAATTCATCACATTGAAAGCCAAAAATAGAGGGATGGTCACCTTTGAAGATAATGACAAAGGGAAGATCATCGGTATTGGTAACATTGGTATCACTCCCTCCACTTGTATTGAAAATATTTTACTTGTAGATAGTCTTAAGCATAACCTTTTAAGTATTAGTCAATTATGTGATAAAGGTTATAAAGTAGTTTTTGAATCATCTATGTGCATTATAACTAGTCCTTTTGATGATAGCACTAGATTCATTGGGCATAGGCATGGCAATATTTACATGGTTGATTTGGATAATATTTTCATGTAAAATATGTAATTTTTTATGGCCATAAATGCTAAAATCAATGAGACTAGTTCGCTTTGGCACTATAGGCTTGCACATATTAGTTTGCACATACTTTCTAAAATCATTAAAAAATATTTAGTTATTAGTTTATCAAAAATTAATTTTAATAAAGATAAAATTTATGATGCATGTCAATTAGATAAACAAACAAGAATTTTCTTTAAATCTAAAAATATTATTTCAACTTCTAAACCACTAGAACTCTTGTATATAAATTTATTTGGTCCTACAAGGATAACTAGTCTAGGAGGAAAAAGATATGATTTTGTAATCATTGATAATTTTTTATATTTTATTTAGATTTTATTTTTAGCTTCTAAGGATAAAGTATTTTCAATATTTTTCAAGTTTTATCGAAAAATTTCAAATAAAAAAGGTTTGCCAATTATTTCTATTCAAAGTGACCATGGCACTGAATTTAAAAATAAAGATTTTGAAAAATTTTGTGACGAAAAAGGCATAGATCATAACTTTTTATCACCTAGAATATCTCAACAAAATGAAGCTATTGAAAAAAAAATAAAACCTAGAAGAGATTGCCTATACCATGCTATGTGAAAGCAAGCTCCCAAAGTACCTTTAGACAAAAGTAATTAACACAGCATATTACATTCTAAACCGTGCCTTAATAAGATCAATTTTAAAGAAAAACCTTATGAATTATGGAAGGATAGAAAACTTAATATAGGTTACTTTCATATTTTTGGTTGTCGATGTTTTGTTTTGAATAATGACAAAGATAGCCTAGATAAATTTGATGCTAAATCTGATGAAGCTATCTTTTTTGGCTATTCCACTTCTAGCAAAATCTTTAGAGTATTTAATAAAAGAACACTAGTAGTGAAAGAGTCAATTCATGTTGTCTTTTGATGAAACTAATGATCTTCCATCAAAGAAGAGAGAGGGTGCTGATGATGCAGGTATCATAGAAGATGGAATGAAAGAGCTCATCCTCAATGATTCAAATGAACAGAACAAAGATCAGATGCATGAAAAATAAGAGGATGAAAGAATCAATGATCAGAACATTCAAGAACAACTTCCAGACATAGGTAAACTCTCAAGAAAATGGAAGTATGTCCATAATCACCCTAGAGAATTAATAATTGATGATCTGGTATAAGGAGTAAGAACTAGATCCTCACTTAGAGATGTTTGCAACTATGTAGCTTTTATTTCACATCTAGAACCTAAAATACTAGATGAAGCTGAAAAAGATCATAACTAGATAATAACCATGCAAGAAGAGTTAAATCAATTTGAAAGAAATAATATATGGACACTAGTTGCTAGACCTAAAAATCATCCTATAATAGGAACTAAATGGATATATAGAAATAAATTAGATGAAGATGGAAATATAATAAGAAATAAAGCAAGATTAGTTACTAAAGGATATAATCAAAAAGAAAAAATTGATTTTGATGAAATATTTGCTCCTATTGCTAGATTAGAAGTTATAAGAATGCTACTTACTTTCGCTTACTTTATGAATTTTAAATTATTTCAAATGGATGCAAGAGTGCTTTTCTAAATGGATATATTGTTGAAGAAGCATATGTAGAATAACCTCCTGATTTTGAAAATCATAAACTTTCAGATCATGTATTTAGATTAAACAAAGCTTTATATGGGTTAAAACAAGCTCTTAGAGCTTGGTATGAAAGATTATATAAGTTTTTATTAGAAAATAGATTTTCAAGAGGAAAGGTTGATACTACTCTTTTTATAAACAGAAAGAACAAAAAAATTTTTGTTATACAAATATATTTGATAATATTATATTTGGGTCTACTAATAAAGATCTGTATCAAGAGTTTGCCAAGCTCATACAGGAGGAGTTCAAGATGATCATGATGGGAGAACTTAATTTCTTCCTCGAACTCAAGATTAAATAAATGAAGGAAGGGATCTCCATCATCCAAAGTAAGTACACAACAGAATTATTAAAGAAATTTAGAATGGAGAGCTCAAAAATTATAAGTACACCTATGACCCCTTCTTGTAAATTAAAAAAAGATGAGCATGATAAAAATATTGATTCAAAGCTGTATAGAGGCATGATAGGCTCTTTATTATATCTAACTGCTAGTAGATCTGATATAATATTTAGTGTATGTATGTGTGCTAGATATCAATCAAATTCTAAGAAATCTCACTTAAATATTGTTAAAAAGATCTTTAAATACTTAAAAGAAACATAAAATCTAGGTCTTTGGTTTTCAAAATAATCTTCTATGGACTTAATAGGTTACTCAGATGCAGACTTTGCTGGATGCAAACTTGATAGAAAAAATACTAGTAAAACTTGTCAATTTCTAGGAGTAAACTTAATCTCCTAATTTAGTAAGAAGCAAAATTCAGTGGCTTTGTCTACGATTGAGATCGAATATATTGCAGCTAGATGTTGCTATGCTCAAATCCTGTAGATTAAGCAATAGCTCATAGATTTTAGTATTGAACTTAAAAATATCTCCATAAAATATGATAATACTAGTGCCATCAATATGACCAAAAATCTAATTTAACACTCTAGATCAAAATATATTAAAATTAGATATCATTTCATAAGAGAATATGTTCAAAATAATGACATAACATTTGAATACATAAACACTAAAAATTAATTAGCTGATATTTTCATCAAAGTACTTAATGAAAGTAAATTTTATGAAATTAGAAGAGAATTGGGTATCTTAGACCTTTCTGCTTGAATTTTAATTATAATTTTACTCTCAAAATTTATTTAAAATTTTTTAACTTCATTAACTTAATTTTGAGAGTCATCTATCATTTTTAGAGAATTTTTCAAGATAATTAAAAATTATCAATACTATTTAGATACCTTCTTCGATTTTTTTTTCTTGAAATATTCAATCAAAAATTATATCAAAATTTATCTAGACTCCCAATGACCCTCTCAACTCAATATGACCAATTTTAAATTTTTTTATTTTGAATTTTTTTTAAAATTATTTTCTATCGCCTGATGCAACCCTAGATGGGGCGTCCCATGAGGCATCCCATTCATACGGGTAGGCTCTCTTTAAGTGAGCCGACCCGAACCCTGTTCCATTAAAAAAGAGTTTCAGGATGTCTCAAATCCAAAGACTCTTCTTCTCCCTCTCGTCCCAACCTAGAAATCTCATCCTAGATCTTCCAAAAATCTTAAAATCTCTCAAAATCGAGATCTACTCTCCCCAAATTTACTGCTCTCACAATTCATTTTTTTGATTTTCTCAAATTTCAAATCCTAACCCTCAAATCTATGAAAAACTTTCCAAAAATCATCTTCTCCACTTAGTTACACTTCAATCTGCATCCTTCTCTACCCTCTTGACCATTATCTACCCTCTTCTTGGAACATGGCCCCCAAAATAAAAATGCCATAAAGAAGGAAGTCGGTGAGATCCATGCAAGCAAAAGAAAGGAGAAAGAAGGTAGCACATGAGCCGACCCAAGTATCCCCTCCGGTAACTCCAAGTAAGATTCCATTATCTTCAAGGAAGGTTGCTTTGGGTAGAAATATAGACTTCAAATTTTTGAGATATCATGATTTTTCAATTGGAGATAAACTAGTAAAGCAAGGGTGGAAATCCTTTCTAAATTTATCTGAGCCAGTGTATATTGATTTGGTCAAAAAATTTTATTCAAATTTAGTTTTCTCTGATGGTGTTTTGAGATCTACAGTGAAGGAAGTCCAAATTATCTTAAATGCAACTAGGCTAGGAAGATTCCTTCAGATGCCTTATGAAGGTAGCTGCCTAGATGAGCAACCGAAAAAGAAAATTGGACTTAAAACCATACTAGGGAGAGATGATGTGGAAGGGCTCTTGAAGATCGAGGCCAAAGATCTTAGTGTGGAGATGAGGTTACTTCACCACATGGTGTCTAAGATTTTCTTTCCCAAAGGAGAAAGATATGATCTGATGATGGAGAGAGATATTTGTCTGATGCACCATGTAGTTTCAAAGACTGCCTTGAACCTTTTCTTCCTGATGATAGATGCCATGAGAGAAGCCTTGAACAGGTCCAAGGCTCCCTTACCCTATGGTATGGCTCTTACTGTTATTTTCAGAGAGTTAGGAGTCAGTTTTGAGGGAGAGGTTGTTTGTAGACTGTTATATACTGACACCTACAACAATCACTCTCTTAGGCATATGGGTTTTGTGAGAGTTGATGGCCAGTGGGCCAAGGGTCGAGCTACAGCTGTTGAGGAGGAGAGTGACGAGGAGGAGGTGCATGCTGAGGGGGAGGGTCCATCTTCTCCCTTGCCCAGGTTGAGTTCAGTTGATCACCATGTTTCAGAGCCTGAGGCAGGACCCTCAGTCAGAGTCCCTCCATCTAGTCATACCTTGCCTACTTTCAGCTTGGGGGATGTTGATATGGGACAGCTAGCTGAGAGAGTGGCAGAGATTTTATCTGTTCAGCTATAGCAGTTTCAGGATCAGCTTCTTCAGTAGTCTTACTAGTTTCAGCAGCAGATTCTATAGCAGGTTCTCCAGTAGTAGGCACAGCAGCAGCCACAGTAGTTTCACTTAGCTCCACTGAGTGCCTTCTCTGATCCTTCCTTGGACTTTTCTATTGTGCCACACATTTCTTCTTTGATGGAGCTCTTATCTGACTTGAGTACTAGATTGGAGGGTATGGAGAGCTCCCTTCATAGATTCAGTGGCAGGATTTTCGATATAGAGAGGGAGGTCAGACGGATTATAGTCTCTCTCTCTGTTGGAGTGGGCACATCAACTTCTTCTACACTGCAAAAGGATGACCTGGCTCGAGAGATAGAGAGACTCGACAGTCAGCTTCGTTCCTCTCTTAAGCTACTTCGGACAAACATCAGAGACTCCAGAGACTTCGTATCTATTGATCTAGATGGGCTCCAACTTATTGTGAAGGGTATCCTATCTCAGTTAGATGGTATTAGGACTCAGCTTCAGTCTAGGTCCTTTACATCTACTGAGCCTGCATTCATACAGCTCATTGCTTTTCATCCTCCTACTTCTTCATCTTGGACCAGACCCTTCGATCGAGGATGAGGCTGATCCTGTGTTATCTATCTTGATTCCATGCTCGATGCCTAGTCTCTCTGACTTTATCATTTTATATTAGATTACTTAGTTATATTTTGTAGATTGGATGTATGAGAGCTTTATGCTCATTATGACTCTTGTAACCTCTCTTTTGATGTAAATGAATGAGGTTGTTTCCATTTGACTCATTTCTCTTTGGATAAATGAATATTTATTATCATGTCTCTTTAGATGAATAAATGTTCATTATCATATCTTTTTGGATGAATGAATGTCTATTATCATTTTTTTTTTGGATGGATGGATGGATGCTTTATTTTCTTGATACTTGACCTAACACCATGAAAATCTTATTCTCCTAGTTATTCTTTTTGATGATGTCAAAAAGGAGGAGAAATAATGGTAAATGGTGAAAGTGGTGTATTTGTTATAAAAAGAGAAAGAAATAATAGTAAATAAAATATAATAATGGTAAAGAGGGAGAAATAATGGTAAATGGTGAAAGTGGTGTAGTTATTAAAATCTTTTACTCTTTTTAAGTTTTTTTTAAAAAATTTTTTTTGCTCTAATGCAGTACTCTATACTGATTCATCCATTTTTTTAACTCTGATACATCATTTTTTTTACCTTCATTTTGATAATATTTGAAAAATTACTCGGATCAACCTATTTTTTTCTTAAATGCTCTACTAATCTTATTTTTGCACTGATACCAAATTGATTCGATACATTTATTTTTGATTCTTGCTCAATTTATCTCATTCTTGCCTTAATATCAAAATAAGAAAAAGAAAAAGAAATATCTCCTTTCATATCTATTGCTCCGATACTAGAATTAAGGAAGAAAAGAACAAAATTCTTTTATGAACCATCTTTGCTTCGATAAGAATTTTTTTTTAAATGGAACACTTTATATAAGAAAGGGGGGGATTTATTTTCAAATGATCAAAATAATCTATATTCATACAAGAAAGGAGAAGATTTTGATCGAATAAGAACAATTCTTAAAAATTCTCTAATGTCTTCATAAATGATTTCAGTTAAATGAATTAAATCATTAAAGTTTGTTGAAAACATATATATCATGATCCTCTATGTTGAATCCTTGGCATAATCCTTCTAGTGCTTCACAAATCTAAATTCTTTGAGCTTTAAAGATATTTTTTATGGATACTCAAATATTTGGTCATCATCAAAAAGAAAAAGATTGTTGCTTCAAGAATTAATTTTAATGATCACAAATCATTTGAGGAGACTACTAATATGTTTCCTATCTTTAGAGATTATTTTTGTAATGTTTCAGATAGTCGAAGAGATTAGATTTGAAAAACTTTATCAAGTGTGTCAAAAGTTAAAGTTTCAACAAGTCGGAGAAGTTTTTGAAGGCTTTTGAGAGTGTTCAAATTGATTTGAATCCACTTGAGTGTGTTTGGAAGTATTCTGATAAGTTTCAGACCTTAAATGCTTGAAAAATTAGGTTGAAATAAAATGGGATGATCCAGATGGGTCATTTTCTTTCGTTGGACAGCCGGTACACTTCATTTTGGCTCATGACACGTAGTGGGATGACCCATCTGGAAGATTGGGATGACCCATCTGGGATGACCTCTGAGATCTTGAGATCAAAATAGAAAGCTAAACTTTCTGTCTGACCAATTGAGGCATCTCATGAGACATCCCAATACCAGTGGGATGCTCCATGGGATGTCCCATTCTGAACGAGCTGCGTAACGATTAGTTTTTAGTCTATTTTTGATACATTTAATGCACATTAGATACTCTCCAATGGTTAAAAACCAACTCTAAAACATTCTCAAGGAAAGATAGTGATTATAAAAGCTCTCTTGAAGAGAAAAATTACAAGTTTTGCTAGCATTCAAAGCTCACATCTGTGAAAAGCTCATTCAGTCCTAAAAGAGAGAAAAGAAGTATTCAATCACTTCACCAACCACTCTCCAGCAACAATCAAGTGTGAAATTCATTGAGGGTGTTCAGCAAAAGCTTTTTCTCTTTGAGTATTGTATTTATTTTGTATTCATTGTATCTATTTAAGAAGATTATGTGCCAAATTTTTTATACTCTATTTTTCTGAAATTGTATTTAAGTTTTTGAGTTTTGGGAGGTTTCAAAACTTATTTGGGTTAATCCGAATCCTGAATCAGATTGTTGAGGATTAGCTTGTACCTGAGAAATAAATATTTTTTCTTGGATAGCAAGGGTCGGAGTGTCCGACGTGGTGTAACTTTGAATCCATTTAGTGGATTGAATTTCCAAGTAAGGACTTAGGGAGTGGATGTAGGTACAAGATTTGCATCGAACCACTATAAATTCTTATATTTACTGTGCTTATTTCTCTTTACTTGTTCTTTGTGCCATTTACTTACATTCCTTCTTTTGTGTTTGAATTTATTTTTATTGAATATTAATTCACTTCACTCTATCTCTTTTGCATATTATTTTAGTGCACTAATCTTTTAAAATTAAAAAAAAACTCAATTCACCTGCCCTCTTGGGCTTCATTTCTACGCAACAAGTTGCCTACGCATCGGTGTGTATATTACCAATAACTGTTAGGTGAGGTGCATGTCATCGGTGGGACCACAGCACCCACTAAGAATCCTTTGTCACATTAAGGTTTCTATTTTCTTTCCAAGGAGTGAAGGGATCTGATAAATTAGTGGGAGTTATTATTTATATTTTAAAATTTTAAAAGTAAATATAAATATTAAGTATAAAAGTCTGACTTGAATCTCTACTCTCATAGTTTAACCACTATGTCAACCTCAAATTCTCTAGTCTGCATCCTTGAAACCAATCGATAATAATTACAAAGACTGATTCAGAAATCTCAGAATTATCCTGACCTTAGAAAAATTAAGTCATGTCTTTAATCAAAATCTCGTAGTGCTACCAAACTATCCTACTGCTGAGCAAAGAGCTATTTTTGAGAAGTGATCGGATGAAGACAGTCGGGTCAAGTGCTATGTGCTGGCATCCATGTCAAACGAGTTGCAAAGCTAGCACGAGTATATACCCACTATCCGAGCCATGATTACTCACCTACAAGAGTTGTATAGTGAGCAGAGCTATACTGCGTGCTTCGAAGTATCCAAAAAACTCTTCAATCTGAAGATGCGTGAAGGGCAGTTTGTCCATGAGTACTGTTTGATAGTGATCAAGGACATTGAGGAGCTTGGAAAACTTGAACTAGAAATATAAAAGGAATTGCAGATGGATCTGATCTTTCAATCTCTTACCAGTTCATATAGTCAATTCATTATGAATTTTTATATGAACAAACTTGACTGCACTATTTTCAAACTCATCAACATGTTGGTCACTATGGAGGGTACCTTAAAGAGTTCAAGGGGTATTATTATCACTATGGGATGGACCTCTTCCTCCAAGAGAAAGTCTATTAGAAGGAAGAAGGTTAAATCCATGAAGAAGCAAAAGAAAGAAAGCAAGCCAAAGAAGGATGGTCCAAAGGCGGTCGAGGCAAAGAAAAAGTGTTTCCACTATCATGCTAAAGGCCATTGGAGGAGGAACTATCCTAAATACCTAGAGAGCCTAAAGACTAAAAAGGGTGATAAGCCTTTTGAAGGTATGCTCATAATTGAATCTAACCTTATGGTTTCTTTTACTTCTGGTTGGGTATTGGACTCTGGCTCGAGTGCTTATATATGTATCTTAATGTAGGGTCTGATAGAAAATAGGAAGTTGAGGGAAGGTGACATAATCCTTCAGATCGGTAATGGAGCAAAGATTGCTGTAGAGGTTGTTGGTACTTACCCTCTTTGATTATCATCTGGTGTTAGATTAGATTTAAAATACTGTTATTATATTCCTGTAGCTAGTCAAAATTTAATTTTCATGTTTGTGCTAGCACAGGAAGGTTTTGAAATTTATTTCAATAAAGACTTTTGTTCCATTTATTTACGAAATAAATTGGTTACATGAGATCTTTTAATTGACAGTCTTTATCACTTGCATGTTGATACGAATATGAACCTAAATGAGCAAATAGTGAGTGCCGTAAGCCAAAAGAGATCCAGAGATGAGATTAATTAGAAGTACTTGTGGCACCATAGACTAGACCATATTTGAGAGGATAGGATAAACAGACTGAAAAAAGATGGGATCCTTGGCTCTCTTAACCCAGAATCGTATCCAGCTTGTGAATCTTGCCTTTGAGGAAAGATGGCCAAATTATCTTTTGTAGGATATGGAAAAAGGACCACAGAGCTACTTGCCCTAGTACACACTGATGTGTATGGGTCATTTGATGTATAGGCTCGAGATGGTTATACCTACTTCATTACCTTTATCGATGATCTGTCTAGGTATGGGTATGTGTATCTCATGAAACACAAGTCTAAGGCCTTTGAAAGGTTTAAAAAATTCAGACATGAAGTAGAAAAATAAATAGACAAACCTGTTAAGATTCTTCGATCTGATCGAGGAGGTGAATACCTTAATCAAAAATTTTTGAGATATCTTAAGGACAACGGCATAGTTTCTCAATGGACCTCTCCTAGAACGCCTTAGCTCAACGGGGTATCCAAAAGGAAGAACAAGATGCTATTGGATATGGTCTGGTTTATGATGAGCTTCACTGATCTACCCTATTGCCCAGCTATGCAACCCAAGAGAGGGAGGTGAATTGGGTTTTTAAAAATTTAAAATTAATCTAGAACCACAAAGATTAAGTAATAAAAGGCAAGATAGTTGAAGTGAGTGATTTAAGCAAAGTGAAGATATTAGATGTAAGAGTGCAAGAAGAAAAAAAATAAGATAGAAAACAAGTAAGCACACCACAAACAATCAAGATTTATAGTGGTTCGATGCCAACCTTACACCTACATCCACTCTCCAAGCTCCTACATGGGAATTCAAATCTACTAAACTGTATTCAACAAGAATACGATGTTAGTACCTCCGACTCTAGCTATCCTAAGCTATAATATTTATTTTTTGGATACAAGCCAACCCAATACAATCTGATTCAAGGTTCAGATCAACCTTTCCACATTTTGAAACCCTTCCAAAACTAAAGATCAACTCAAAAATAGGGTATAACAGTTAATTACATAAAAATATAAATGCAGCTTCTTTAATGAGCAAATAAAGCTTTAAATATACTTTACACAATAAGAAGGAAGCTTTTCTGATTTTTCTCAAGGTGGTTGAAGACTTGAATGAGCTCTTAAGGGGTTGGTGAACTTAAAATGAAAGCTTCTTTTACTTCAAGAGGGCTCTTTGCTTAGGGCTAAAATGAATGTTTGAAATCCTCTTCAAAATCTTATTTTATTCCCTCCTTTAAGTGCCTTTTATAACTTCACTTGATGGTGGAGAGTAATCTGGGTAGTTTTAGAGCCGTTGGAGATCATTAAATGAGCATTAAATGTGCCAAAATGAGCTGAAAAACTAGCCGTTACAGAGTTTTTCCATCGCAGGGGTCGACTCATAGGGTCGACTCATACACATAAGTCGACTCATAGGGTCGACTTCTGTGTTACAGAACAGAAAATGACTGTTCTATAATTTTGGAGTACACAGCAACAGAGGTTGACTCATAAGGTCGACTAATGCACAGGAGTCGACTCATGGGGTCGACTCAATTGGGTGTGTCAGCCAAAAAATCAGCATGCCGTTCAGCTCCTTTTGGCATGAGTTGACTCATGGGGTCGACTCAATTTTATAAACATGATTTTCTTTCAAAATACACATTCAAAAATATTGAGATTGCCTCCAAAAGATCATAAATCTTCTGTTCTTGCTCTTAAGGCTTTCGAGTTAGGACTTGATGAAATTATAATTTTGCTCTTGAAAAATAATAAATTTTTTTTCAAGCCAAAATTATTAGTAACCCCCTCAAATACTTTGTAATCATCAAAATCAATTCAAGGAACAACAATCTCCCCCTTTTTGATGATGACAAAATACTTGAGCAAAAGTAGAGTATAACATATATAAGGCATTGAACATAAATTTCAAATTTATGAAGATGCATCACTTAAACATCATAGCCAGTTATTTAAATGAAATACATCATGCGTAGTTTGAAGATCAATTTGAAATTTGCTTATTAGATCATTTGCATCACTTAAACATCATAGTCAGTTATTTGAATGAAATGCATCATGAGTAGTTTGAAGATCAATTTGAAATTTGCTTATTAGATCATTTGCTTTGAAAATTATTGATAATTTTGGTTCTTTGACACATTTGCTTTGACAATTTTGTTTATTGCTCTCAATTCTATTTCTCTATTGCTTATTGCTCGATCTCGATTTTTGATTCTCTACTCTCCTTTTTTGACAGCATCAATTAAGATCTTAAGGGTTTTGAAGAGAGAAGAAAAAGGATAACATAAAGGACATATTTTCTCTACTCCCCCTTTTTGATACCATATTTTATTTCTTTACTCTTTCTCTTTCATTGTTTATTTCTCTACTCCCTCTCACTATAGCAATTATAAAAGACATATCAATTTGCTTATTTAGAAGATATTGCTATCCCTGATATTTCATCACACATATATGAGTCATTTTTTATATCTTATAATTAAAATATTTTAATTGATCCCATTCATAAATATTAATCCAAAGACATTCATTGAAGTTCAAAGCATAAAAAATGTATATATCAAAATGTGACTAAATACATTAAGTCAAAATACATAGATCATACAAAAATCATGGATAACAACTATCCAAGAGTCAATCAGCCAACAAAATACAAAGACCATAAGATAGATCCAAGACAAAAATAAAAAAAAGGATTAATTATTCTAGATCTAATAGATATCATGGCTAGAGGGATCAGAATCTGAAGAGTCAGAGATATGATGAGGAGATGTAGGATCAAATCCATAGGCACGACCTCGACCACATCTATCTCGGCCATAGGTAGAAGTACTGGCACGAGTAGAGGGGTGAGAGGATCCTGGAGCCTAGAAAGCTATGGACTATGCTAGAAGAGAAAGTCTAATGGTGTTCAATTGTTCCAAAGCTTTCGACATGGATTGCATCAAAGCACCCATCTGAGTAGAGATAGTCTCACTAGAGCCCCTGATCTCTCTCTTCAAAAAATCAAATCCACTCTCTAAAACTCCTCGAAGTCTAGTTGCCTCTGCAGATAGGTCTGAGACCTCCGTGATGTTCTCTTGTGGCTGGAAATAGGCTAAAGCTAAAACTTATCCCTGTAAGTCTAAAACTCTGTCCATCAGTCTCAGAACACATCCCTCAAGCTCCTCAAGTCGTACGGACTGAGCTGTGAGCATATGAAAAATAGTAGAGATATGAGGGATCAAAGTCTGATCTGAGTCATCCTGAGATGTCGACCTTTGAGCAAATACTGAGGTGGCAAACTACTGAGATAAAATAGAGGCAACACGCTGGGACATCAGCTCAATCTGATCATCTATAAGTCTGAACTCTGAAAGATGTACCTTGCTCCCTAACTATGGAACTAAAGCATGCATCCTCACTGACTCTGAGGGACTAGCCTCGTGATCAGACATGAACTAAATATCAGGAGATGCTCTGTGATCACGAAGAGGTGAAGACGGTCTCTCCTCCTTTGCCCTCTCCTCAACTGGCTCCTCTGCTCTTTCCTCGACATCCTTTGACCAACTGCCATCAGTCTTTGAAAAACCCATGCGGTGCAGTATGTGGTGGTTGATGGTGTCAGAATGAGACAACCTAATAACTGCCTCCCCCTCAAAACTGACTTCGAACCTCCTAAAGATTAGGGTGAGTGCCATACCATAAGGCAAGTGAGCCTTAGACCTGTTCAGGGTCTCTCTCATGGCCTCAAACATCAAAGCAGGAAGGTTCAAGGGGGTCTGGGTGATCATATGGTATATGATGCAAATATCCCTACCAGATAAGAGGTCATATCTGCCACTCCTAGGAACAAACAGTTTGGTTACCATGTGATGTAACAGCCTCATCTCAACAGAAAGAATTTTTGCTTCTAATTTATTCAAACTTTCAGTAAAAGTTCTTCCTAAGATAACATTAATTCCTTCTTTTTTGATTGGGAGCTCCATATTAGTATAGCCTTCACAAGACAAGTGCAGGATTTGTCTCAAATGCACTGGATCAAGAATAATATCAACACCGTTCACTGTAGACTTTACTGTTCTATTGCAATAACTCAAATGTAAGTAAAATTTTCTAACCAAATCAACATAAGTATTTTTCTTTAATAAATAGTAAAACTTCCATCCTTGATTTTTAATCTTCAATCCAATAGAGAATCTTTCTTTTTCAAAAAATTTGAAATTTATATTCTTTTCGAGTTTCACTTTCGATCAAAGAGAGATACCTTGCTTGGACTGATTGGGGACTGTGTAGAAGCTAAAGCAGGACCTGGAGCTGGGATTGGAGCAGGAGAGGGCTCGGCTGCTATTCTTTTTCTGCACACACTCTCTTCCAACCTGCGAACAGATTTTTTTCTTTGCAGTAGCTTCATTTTGGGAGCTATTTGGATAAAAGAAACTTGCAAGGAGCTTATGAGACTAAATGAGAGGTAGAGAGGAAAGGATTTTAGAAGAAAAAGTAAAAATTTTGGGGAGGTAAATCATCGATTTGGAGAAGAGGGGTAGAATCTAGGGCAAGCTCGAATCGCCCAAATAAGAAAGAAAGAGGAGAGGAAGTTGGTTCCTAAATGGGCGATTTGAAGGGTGAAAATCGATGGGAAGAGAGATTTGAGATTAATCTTCGATTTGAAGAAGAAGAAAGGGAGAGCTTTTGGTTCGGTGGGAGGAAGAAGAAGAAGGGCTGAGTCGGCTCAAAAAAAATTTTTCAATAAAAAGAGAGTGCCCGAAGAGTTTTGACAGAATTACAAGTTTACCCTAGGATCGACCCTGGGGGTCAACTCATGGCACAGAAAAATTTATAAGAATGATGAAAAAATTTGAAAAAATCTGAAACTTTGAGAAAAAAGTGTCTACCTAGAGATTGATCATGTGAAGTATAATTTTGAGCTTTTAAGAGAGAAGAAGAGATAAGAATTGAGCTCAACAAATTTGGTTCAATAAATTTTTGGTATTAAGAACTTGAAATTAGAGAGATACTTAAGCTGATGGATCAAGGATTCCTAGTTCTCTTCTAATTTCATAAAATCTATCTTCACTTAAGGCCTTGATAAAAATATCAGCCAATTATTTCTCAGTACATACATAATCAAGAATTATATTATTATTTTGAACATGTTCTCTTATAAAATGATGTCTAATTTTTATATATTTTGACCTAGAGTGCTGAATTAAATTTTTAGTTAGATTGATAGCACTAGTGTTATCACATCTTATGGGAGTTTTATTGAGTTTGATGCCAAAGTCCTCAAGTTATTGCTTAATCTATAAGATTTGAGTACAACAACTTTCGACTGTAATGTATTCGACCTCGACCGTAGACAATGCCACCAAATTTTGCTTCTTGCTAAACCAAGAGATTAAGTTAACTCTAAGAAATTAGCAAGTTTCACTAGTACTTTTTCTATCTAATCTATATCCGATAAAATCGATATCTGAATATCCTATTAAGTCAATTGATGAGTTCTTAGAATATCATAGTCCTAGAGTTTGTGTACCATTTAAATATCTAAGGATTCTTTTAACTGTATTCAAGTGTGATTCTTTTAGATTTGATTGAAAGTGAGCATAAAGACATACACTAAACATAATATCTGCTCTACTAGTAGTTAAATACAATAGAGAACCAATTATGTCGTTATAAAATTTTAAGTCTATATTTTTATCTCCTTCATCCTTGTCAAGCTTACATGATAGGCTCATGGGTGTACCAATTGCTTTGGAACCTTCCATTCCAAATTTTTTGAGTAGTTCTCTTGTATATTTGCTTTGAATGATAGAGATTCCTTCCTTTGTTTGTTTGATTTGGAGTCTGAAGAAGAATGTAAGTTCTCCCATCATGCTCATCTCGAACTCTCCCTGCATGAGCTTAGCAAAATCTTGACAAAGAGTTTCATTAGTAGCCCCAAAAATAATATCATCAACGTATATTTATATAACTAAGATATCATCTTGATTTCTTTTAATGAAAAGGGTTGTGTCTATATTTTTTCTTGAAAAACCATTATTAAGTAGAAATTTACTTAGCCTTTCATACCAAGCCCTAGGTGCTTGTTTCAAACCATATAATACTTTGTTTAATTTAAAAACATGATTAGAAAAAGCATGATTTTTAAAACTGAGAGGTTGTTCTATATAAACTTCTTCAGCAATATATCCATTTAGAAAAGTACTTTTGACATCCATTTGAAATAACTTAAAATTCATAAAGCAAGCATATGCAAGTAAAAGTCTAATTGCTTCTAATCTAACAACAGATGCAAAGATCTCATCAAAATCAATTCTCTCTTCTTGATTATAACCCTTTGCAACCAATCTTTCTTTATTCTTAATTACATTTTCATGTTCCTCTAGTTTATTTCTATATACCCATTTTGTGTCAATTACTGGATAATTTTTAGGTCTTGATAGTTCATACATTATTTCTTTTGAATTGATTAAGTTCTTCTTGCATTGCATTTATCCAATTGTAATTTTTTTCAGCTTCATCTATGGTTTTAGGTTCAAAATGAGAAATAAATACAAAATGATTATATGCATCTCTAAGAGAGGAACGAGTTCTTACTTCATGTGTAGGATCACCAATAATCAATTCTTTGGGGTGATTGTGATCATACCTCCATTCTTTAAGTAAATCATTGGAGCCTTGAGATTGTTCTTGTTGTTCTTCACCTTCATCCTCTTGTTTGTTTTCATGTTCTTCTTCATTTTGAATTGTTGAGTCTTTTAGGGTGATCTCCTTCATCCCTTCTATAAGAGGATCTACATCATCAATACCTTCATTCTTCCTTGAAGGAAGATCGTTAGTTTTATAAAAAATAACATGTATTGACTCCTCTACTACTAAAGTTCTTTTGTTGAAAACTCTAAAAGCTTTGCTAGAAGAGAAGTAACCAAGAAAAATAGCTTCATCAAATTTTGCATCAAATTTTTTTAGTCATTCTTTACCATTATTCAAAATAAAACATCGACAACCAAAAATATGAAAATATGCAATATTTAGTTTTCTTCCTTTCGAAAGCTCATAGGGAGTTTTCTTTAAAATTGATCTAATTAAAGCACAGTTTAATATGTAACATACCGTGTTAATTGCTTCCGTCCAAAAATATCTTAGGAGATTGCTTTCACATAGTATGGTATGGGCTATTTCTTTTAGGATTTTATTTTTTCTTTCTACTATCCTATTTTGTTGGGGTGTCCTAGGTGCTAAAAAGTTATGGTCAATACCTTTTTCATCACAAAACTTTTCAAAATCTTAATTTTCAAATTTGATTCTATGATCACTTCGAATATTTTGAATTAAAAAATCTTTTTCATTAGTGACTTTTTGATAAAATTTTGAGAACACATGAAAAGTTTCATCCTTATGTGCCAAAAAAAAGATCCATGTAAAATAAAAAAAAATATCAATAATCACAAAGCCATATCATTTTTCACCTATACTAGTAGTTCTAGTGGGTCCAAATAAATCCATGTGCAATAGTTCTAATGGCCTAGAAGTTGAAACAATATTTTTAGATTTAAATGAGACTCTTGTTTATTTACCAAGTTGGCATGCATCACAAATTCTATCCTTTTCAAAATTCAATTTGGGTAAGCCGGTAACCAATTCCTTTTTAATAAGTTTTGAAAGTGAATGCATGCTAATATGTGCAAGTCTACGATGCCAAAGCCAATTAGTCTCATTAATCTTAACATTCAAGACTACTAGGCATTGCATGTTCATTTTGAAAAGATCATTCAAATCTACCATATAGACATTACCATGTCTATGCCCAACAACTTTAATATCTTCATGAATAGGACTAGTTACTACACATAATGAAAATTCAAAAATAATTTTGTATCCTTTATCACAAAATTGACTGATACTTAATAGATTATGTTTCAAACCATCTACTAATAAAATATTTTCAATATACTTAGAGAAAGTGATACCAATGTTATCTATACCGATGATCTTTTCTTTTCCATTATCTCCAAAGATGACCATCCCTCCATCTTTAGCATCAAGTATGATGAATGGAGATTCATCACCAGTCATGTGCCTTGAGCATCCACTATCAAGATACCATTTTTGATTTGTTCCTTGGGATGCAAGACATACCTACATACAAAAATCAAGTTTTGACTTTAGGTACCCAAGTTTTCTTGGATCCTCTTTGGTTAATCACAATGGTTCCTTTTGGAACCCATATTTTCTTCACATTAAAATTTTCAGATTTGTTAGAAAAATATGTATAGGATTTATGTCCTACTTTAGCACATTTAAAGCAAGTAATATTTGAAAACTTGTTGCATGATGAGTTTATAAAGATATTTTTTAGAAGTTTTTGTTTCTTTAAAGGGTTATATCCAAGACCGACTTTATCATAAATGGCCTTTTGATTGTCAAGTATCATTTAAAGTTTATTTGAACTTAAATTGAACTTTTCAACCATTGATTTTAACTTGGCAATCTCATTTTTTAAGTTCAAATTTTTTTGAGACAAGATTGATTTTTCATTTGAAATAATCTCTTTTTTTTTAGTAAAGATTGATTCTTTGATTTTAATTCTTTATTCTTTACCCCTAGCTTTTTTAGTTCATCAATTAGATCATAAAATGCTGCATGAAGTTCTTCAAAGGTAAAGTCATTAAGAGTTTCAGTGTTTATCTCATTTTCATGTGCCATAAGGCACAAGTTAGCTTGTTCGTTTGAATCTTCTTCTTCGGAGCTTGACTTATTACTTCTGTCCCATGTAGCCATCATAGTCTTTTTCTTGTACTTCTTGTGACCCTTCTTAAATTGTGGACATTCAGACTTAAAGTATCCCGGCTTCTTACATTCATAACAAACAAGGGATTGCTCCTTATCCTTCTCTTTGTTATGTTCCCCTTTTGTAGGTGGCCTCTTCCTTATTCTGTCTTTTTTTCTTCAAAAACTTCTTAAACTTTCTAGTAATGAGGGCCATTTCTTCATCCTGCTCTTCATTTTTTGTATCATCGGATTCCTCATCAAGTTAAGCAGTGGATTTGAGGATGATTGTCCTCTTCTTTTTGATATCTTCTTCTTGATGTTGCTTCATGCTTAGCTCGTGTGTCATTAGTGATCCTAGAAGCTCCTTCAAAGGTAAGATATTTAGATCTTTGGCTTCTTGGATTGCGGTCACTTTGGCCTCTCAAGTCCTTGGTAAAGACTTAAGAATCTTTCTCACGAGATCACTATTAGAATAAGACTTACCAAGACTTTTTAGACCATTAATAATATCAGTAAAATGAGTAAATATTTTAGTTATTGATTCATTATGCTCTATTTTAAAGAGTTCATATTTATGCACAAGCATGTTAATTTTTGATTCCTTCACTTAATTAGTTCTTTCATGAGTTACTTCTAATCTATCTCATATTTTTTTAGATGACATGCATGTTAAAATATGATTGAATTCATTAGCATTTAGAGCACAATATAAAATATTCATGACTTTTGTATTAAGTTAAGCCATTTTTTTGTCAACCTCATCTCATTCTTTTTTGGGTTTGATTGATTCCACACTATCAATTATTTTAGTGGGTGTGTGTGGTCCATTTACTATGATACTTCGCATATCATAGTCAAATACTTGAATAAAAATTTTTATTTGAGCTTTTCAATAGGTATAATTTGACCCATTGAAAAGTGGAGGTCAGTTTGTGGACTGCCCCTCGGCTAGTGAAGCACCAACTTAAGTTGCAATAGATCTTTAGCTCATTGATGGTTAAATCAAAGTAGGGCTAGAGCACCAGACTCTGATACCACTTGTTGTCCAGCTATGCAACCCAAGAGGAGGAGTGAATTAGATTTTTAAAAATTTAAAATTAATCTAGAACTGTAAAGATTAAGTAATAAAAGGCAAGTTAGTTGAAGTAAGTGATTTAAGCAAAGTGAAGATATTAGATGTAAGAGTGAAAGAAGAAAAAGAAAATAAGATAGAGAACAAATAAGCACACCACAAACAACCAAGATTTATAGTGGTTCGGTGCAAACCTTACATTTACATCCACTCTCCAAGCTCCTACTTGAGAATTCAAATCCACTAAACCGTATTCAACAAGAATACAATGTCGGTACCTCTGACTCTAGCTATCCCAAGCTAGAACACTTATTTTTTGGATACAACCCAATCCAATACAATTTGATTCAAGGTTCGGATCAACCTTTCCATGTTTTGAAATCCTTTCAAACCTAAAGATCAACTCAAAAATAGAGTATAACAGTTAATCACACGAAAATATAAATGTAGCTCCTTTAATGAGCAAATAAAGCTTTAAATGCACTTTACACAATAAGAAGAAAGCTTTTCTAATTTTTCTCAAGGTGGTTGAAGACTTGAATGAGCTCTTAAGGGGTTGGTGAACTTGAAATGAAAGCTTCTTTTACTTCAAGAGGGCTCTTTGCTTAGGGCTGAAATGAATGCTTGAAATCCTCTTCAACATCTTATTTTATTCCCTCCTTTAAGTGCCTTTTATAACTTCACTTGATGGTGGAGAGTAATCTGGATAGTTTTAGAGCCGTTGGAGATCATTAAATGAGCATTAAATGCACCAAAACGAGTTGAAAATCTAGCCGCTATGGAGTTTCTCCGTCGTAGGGGTCGACTCATACATATGAGTCGACTCATGGGGTCGACTTCTGTGGCACAGAAAAGAAAATGATTGTTCTATAATTTTGGCATACACAGCAACAGAGGTTGACTCATAGGGTCGACTCATGCATAGGGATCGACTCATGGGGTCGACTCAATTGGGTGTGCCAGCCAAAAAATCAGTGTGCCATTCAGCTCCTTTTGACATGAGTCGACTCATAGGGTCGACTCAATTTTATAAATATAATTTTTTTTCAAAATACACATCCAAAAATATTGAAATTGCCTCCAAAAGATCACAAATCTTCTGTTCTTGCTCTTGAGGCTTTCGAGTTAGGACTTAATGAAATTATGATTTTATCTCTGAAAAATAATAAATCTTTTTTCAAGCCAAAATCATTAGTAATCCTCTCAAATACTTTGTAATCATCAAAATCAATTCAAGGAGCAACATACCCTTATTTTTTTGGAAACATGCCTTGTTAACTACCATTCACTTGTCGAATAGGGTTCCATCAAAGTTCATTCCTACCACACCATATGAGATATGATTCGGTAAGAAGCTGAGTCTGGATTATGTCAAGACTTGGGGATGTCTGACCTATGTTAAGAGACAGATGGTAGATAAATTAGAGGATAGATCTATTATAGCTCGCTTTATAGGGTATCCAAAAGAATCCATGGGATACTACTACTTTCTACAAGATCATAATGTGATTGTAAGTTGAGACACCGTATTTTTAGAAAAATAGTTTATCCAGGATGGCAGCAGTGGGTGGTTAGTGGAGCTCAAAGAGAAAGTCTTTGAAGAGCTCAGAGCTATAGATTCTCAGAAACCCATAGTCCATGAGCCAGTAGTTGATGTTCCTCTACCATCTCGTAGAACCAGCAGGGTCTCCCAACCTCCTGAAAGGTATATGGGTATGCTTACGGAGGAAGTAAAAAAAATATTCCTTATGAGAGATAGGGGTCATAATGATAACCTAATACCTTTGATGAGGCGATGTCAGACATTGAATTCAAGAAATGGTTAGATGCTATGAAGTCAGAAATTGACTCGATGCACTCGAACTAAGTTTAGACTTTAATGGATCCACCTGAGGGTATTGTACCCATTAGGTACAAATGAATCTACAAAAAGAAGATAGGTACCGATGGTAAGGTAGAGACCTATAGCTAGGCTTGTAGCAAAAGGTTATAGTCAATGCGAGGGTATTGACTATCAGAAAACCTTCTTGTCCATAGCCATGCTGAAATTTGTCTGCACTTTGCTTGCTGTTGTGGCTTACTATGATTATGAAGTCTAACAAATAGATGTGAAAACTACTTTCCTGAATGGATATCTTGAAGAAGATATCTATATGGAGCAGCCTGTGGGTTTTATATCCGATGATGGTGATCACAGAGTCTGCAAACTACAAAGGTCCATTTATGGATTAAAGCAGGCTTCTTGGAGTTGGAACCATTATTTTGATGAGGCAATCAAATCATTTGATTTTATCAAAAATGAAGAGGAACCTTGTGTATACAAGAGGTCAGTGGGAGTGCAATCACCTTTCTCGTATTGTACATGGATGATATTCTTCTTATTGGGAATGACATTCTCATGCTGACCATGGTCAAAAGATGGTTGTCCAAGGAATTCTTCATGAAAGATCCTGGAGAAGCATCCTATATTCTCAGAATAAAGGCCTATAGGGATAGACCAAAATGGATGCTTGGCTTGTCACAAAAGCTGTACATAGAGAAGGTGCTGAAGAGATTCAGCATGAAAAACTCTAAAAGAAGTCTTTTATCTCTTAGGCATGTTATTAGTCTCTCCAAGATGATGTGTCCAACCACATCTAAGGAGGTGTAGTGTATGAGTAAGATTCCTTATGCTTCGACAATAGGAAGTCTCATATACACCATGCTATGTATTCGACCTGATATTGTCCTTATCGTGAGTGTCATGAGTAGGTATCAGTCAAATCCAAGTGAGAAGCACTGGATAGCTGTGAAGAACATCCTTAAGTACTTAAGAAGGACTAAAGATTTATTCTTGGTCTTTGAAGGTGATTCTGAGTTATGAATCGAGGGCTATACTGATTCAGACTTCATCTCTGATCCTGATGATGGAATGTCTACATCAGAATGTATTCTTGTTCGATATATCAGAAGGATTCTAAGTAATCGAACAATAGAGGCTGAGTATGCTGTAGATGTGTAAGACAAATTCTGGCTCTTATGTTAGTTGTCGAACCGGATGTCATGCCCTGACATAGTGCTGCAAAAACAATGGCACCATATCTCTAGCTAAGGAGCCCAAGGTCTCACCAGAAGTCCAAACACATAGAGCAGCAGTGTACGCGACTACCTCAAAAACAAACATGTTGAGGTGCGAAGAGTAGACTTCACGGACAACGTGACAGATCTGCTGACTAAGTAGTTGAGCCAACTAAAAATGAAAGTCCACCTTGAGAAGATGGGACTTAGATTTGTGGCTACTTGACTTTAGTCCAAGTGGAAGATTGTTAGATGTATGTCCTAGAAACCAATATGGCTGACACATTATAATAATTCTAGGACATAATTTTATACTTAATATATTGATATGATCAATAAAAGGATATTTTTTTTCATTCAAGTGTGTTGTATCCTTGAATCATCTATGAAATTAGTTTCAATACATATTCTCAATGTGTTGAGAATTAGAGACATATATTTAATTCTTAAATACTCTCAATCATAAGATCATCATGAGAATGGTGATAGATCCGGATAGACTGGTGCATAAATTACTTCCTTCGAGATAGATGAGTCTCTGGTCTACTATGTAGAGAGATAGGATGATGAGTGCAGATGGTTGTTAGAGAACAACTAGTACTGAGCATGACCATACGAGAGATCATTTGAATTTCTATTCAATCATTAGTAATTATCTCGATACTATAGTTGTGTGACTAATCCTTTAACTTTAGATAGTACTGCTGCTCGCAGTGAGGCTGCTGAAGATTGACTGACACAAACATGGGTCTCAATGAGCCCTTGTAGTGGATGTTGGCGATAGTTAGTCCACTGTAGGAGTGGGGTGCGCATCAAGATAGGATCTATCAACTTTGATAGAGAGAAGTAGTCCTATGAGATTTGAAAGACTAAGTTCAAGAATCTATAGTTATAGTAGTGTAATTGGTGGAAAAGAATTTTCATAAAAGTCACAACTGGACTTGAGCTAATCGAATCTATCATATGACTGATGTTGAGGTTTGACAATTTATCCATAACCTACCATCTAGTCAGGACTCATGATAGAAAAATTGAATCATATGTTAACTATATCAAAAAATTTATTTTAGTTCTACTAGGTTGCCACTACATACTGTTAGGTATCATTGATAGATTGTGAGAGCTCATTAGGATCGTTCTGGATCGATAATCTTTACTGAGTTAGAAGTAGAATTATTCCAACCTATTGAAAAAAGTTTCAATGATACAATGATAGAGATCCTTGTATATCTTACTACCAGATAGAATTGAACCTATGGGGTCACATAATAAAGGGATTAGGCCTAGAATAAGTAATTGGGCTTATGAAGTGTCAATTGGGTTTAGAAAAACTCATTGGGTTCATAATAACCTTGCTAGCATATGGTTGGACCCAATTTCTTTTTTTGTTGGGATTACTTATTTGATAAGATATTTCTAACTTAATTATCTGTTAATAATCTACATGAATTAGATTCATGAGACTCCAATTGTTGGGTGTCTAAGATTATGGATCAAATTAATTAAGAGTACAAATCTTTAATTAATTTTTTTGATAGTTATTTTTGGATGCCACCTTGATTTGATCAAGTTGGATGTGTCCATTGATTAAAGAGCTTTTAGTTCTCTTATAGAACATCTCTTGGGTGTGTTTTGGAGTGTCTAATTTTGGGTGCAAGGGTTTCAATTATAGGCACCTAAAGGGTCTCCTAAAGTAAGTTAGATAACTTAAGTTAATAGGCAATCTAATATAAATAGGACTTGTATTATGTGATTGAATAGGATTCAATCCTTATCCCTATTTAAAGGGACCTCCCCTAAAACCCCTAGAGCATCCAAACCAGTAGCCTCTCATGCCCAAAGGCTCTCCCCATGCCCTCTCTTCCTCTTCCTTTCTCTTCTCTTAGGCATTCTACACACCCATCCCTTGGGATGCGAGTCCCAAGGAGTTCCACGTCCAAAGTGTTAGGCATCCCATAATTTGCTCATTGCTGGTGTTTTGTAGCAACACAAAGCAAGGAGAAACTTTAGAGAAGAGGAGAAGAAGAAGATCAAGGAGAAAGATCAAGTGTTGATCACGATCCAGACTTCGTTCAGATTCAGCAGGCTAAATTTTGGAAAAATTAAAATTTAGATTAAAGAGGGCTATTCCAGATTGATCCTGAGTAGTTACTCATAGAGGTTGGATACTTGTGTGGTTAAGAAAGAACCTCTTCTCTTTCAGATCCAAATTCGAAAAATAGGATTACGAAACAGGTATGTGATTTGATCACAATTTGAATTTCAGCATATGTCAATTTCAGCATATGAGATAGATCCATGTGATTTTATATTTTTATGTATGTATAATTCAAATTAAAAATATTTTAATCTTATTTTCTACTATGGTGTTTAGAAAATAAAATTTTTGAAATACATATGCATGCACCAAACTTTGAATTCCAACATATTTAGCCATAACTGAAAAGAAAAATACGAGACCTCTATGTTTTTGAATTGATTAAGCCTAAAGACTTGGACTTTAGTCTAAAGATTCTTTCATTATTTTATTCAAATTGGTAGCTTCTACCTTCAATTTGAGAAATTACTCTAATTTCTTAGCGGATACTAGAATCCACACAATTACATATGAACCTGACTTTGGTCGGCTCACCTATATGTATCTATGGATAGGTTCTTAATTAATTATTTTAATAAATAATTTTAATAATTAATTTTACCTCAGATAATTTTTCAGTTGACTTTAATCTTTTCTGCAAGCCATGGTTAGGTCCAATCATTAACATGATCGTACTCAGGAATCGAATTACCAAATGATCAGGTCTGACTTTGGCTGGCCTACCTGACTACTTGCTAGAGAGACTCGACTGAGTCATCATATTATGAATGATAATTTTAATAGTAGATGAGCATCAGACCTTTAGGCCTCCAATGATCATCATACTAATGGACCCATTATCACCCAACTTAATGAGAGGCTATAATTTAGTTATCACCATAACTATCTCATTTTAAGAATATAATAATTTAGAGGATTTAAGAATTAAAAGAAGAGAAGAAATTTGACCAGCTAATCAACAATCCTCCTATTAACTTCATCATGTCATGAAGAGGACTACAGACAGGTCAATCTAGGAGCACCTAAATCAGTCACACTGATTTATCTATACAACATGGGTTACCACGAATCAATAAGCAATTTAATCAAAAGTTGATGAACCACATCGATCAGGTAAGTGAGATCGGTGGGAGGGATATGCCATTAACTCGCTATAGACTCAATCTGTGCAAGTAGCTCTCAATTAATGATCACTGATCAAAATTATCAAACTTACTTTAGACACTAATTGGTTCATCAGTTTTAATTAGGTTTGCCTAAAAACTCGGGCACGACCATTGAGCCACGATCGAGGCCCATTTGGTCTAATCAAAGACATGGACTTGACCATCTATAACTAATGTATTGGTTTTAAAGAAAGTCTGATTTAATCTAATTCAATATTTGGTTAGATTTAATCAATTTCTCTATTTAATCCATTAACTTTTTAATTACAATCTTAGGTCTAATCCAATAAAGATTGTCTGATCAAGCTAACCTATAAACCCATCAATCCATATTAATTTTATGTGAATGATATTAGATCTTTAATTTATAATTTTAGATCTAATTAGTTTAATTTAATTCTCACTTAAGTATAGGTTCAATATGGGTTTAGGTTTATGTTTAAAATAATTTTAATTTTTTATTTTGTAAATAATTTATAATAAATTTTATGTAAAAATTTTTTATTTTGAAACTAGATCGACTCAATCAACACTGAGCTGATTACACAAGGGGACTGGGTTGACTCAGTTCAAAATTGAGTCAGCTTAGTAATTATGCGAGCACATTTCAAAGAGTTTCAGATCTAAAAAATTTTACATAATTTTAAAATAAAATCAATTATAAACATCCTTTTAGATCATATCTAAATTTTTTATGATTTTAAATTTTATTTTTTTATGATTAAAATAATTTTAATTATATAGATTAGATGTTTTACTTTTCACATAATTTTGTATCACAAACAATAAATCTAGGATTTTAAGATCTAAAATTTTACAGAAAAATAAATTTTTTTTTTTCACATTATTTTTCATGGAATTTAATCATGTGGACCCCTACATGCCATAAGAGTATCCCATCGAATGGACAGAGAGGGCCTTTAAATTCTTGTTGCTCTTACAATCGAATGGTCTAGTGATCAACCCAATCCAAATACTTACTAATCGGATCATTTAATCTAATTACATATCATATATGCCTGAATTTAGATCTAATCTAAATTACATATGATCTGATCACAATCTTAGATTACATCTAATCAGATGATAAATATCACATGCAATATATAAAATCAGATTTTATCAAAAATCAGTACAATCTAGGATAACCTTTTCACTACAAGAGATAAACCCTACAGCAGAACAATCATATTTTAGTTTGTGTGATCAATCATTAATTAAATTCAAATCTAAGATATCACATATTAGATCTAAATAAAATTAAATTTTATATTTAATATGTACATATAACATGTCATAATGAATCTGGCTCTGATATCACTACTGAAAAATATAGATAATTTTATGCATGTATTTCAAAAAATTTTAAAATAAATTATAACAAAAAATAACTAGATTAATCTTATTAATTTAACATGCATATGATCAGATCAATAAATCAATCTACTCTAAGATCTATGACATGATATGTGACATATAAAATTTAAAAAAAATCAGAAGATAAGATCTACATGCATACATGTGAGCAGTAGATCAAATCTACTTCTAATCTGAGTTTAGAACTCGATATCTGAACACGGATCGACAATCACCATTGCTGATAAATATAATAATTAAAGAGAATCCTTACTGGTTGCTTACAGCCACACACATATTTGGCCTCTACGAAAAGTCCACTCGAAACCTCGATCTGATCGGTCTCCTCAGGAGTGCTAGCTTGCACGAAGATCATCTCATTGACTGATCTGGATCCTTTCTTCAAATCTCTTAATTTTTTTTAAAGATTAAAAAAGGATATCTAGAGGAGATGGAGATGAGGATGAGGAAGAAGTATGGAGAGGAGACACTCTTCTCTCTTCTTTTTCTCTCTTCCCAAACCCTTAGGAACAAATCCTAGCATTTTTATGTTTCGCTCACCCAAAGAGGAGAGGGCTCTCCTCTTTCTTTTTCATGCCAAGATGTCATGCCCACAATTCCCACCTTGAAGACCTCTTTCTCATCTCTCTCTTACATGCACAAAAGAAAATAACCCTTTTATTTTGGCATGAAAGGAGGTTGGGTTTGAAGAGTCCAAGAAAAGTTGGACTCTAACATGTGTTGTCGCCACCTTCTCATGAAACCAATGCCCAAAAAATATTGGATGCCCTAACCAAAAAGTTTTCACGGTAAATCATATTTCTATCTAATTTTTCATGATGAATTCCTTTCTTTTGTCACACAAAATAAAGAGAATCCAAGGTGTGGCGTGGAGGTGGTTGGATGAGATCCAATCTGATCAAGATAAGGAATATTTTTTGAAATCAAATTTCAAACATTCCTTTTATCAAAATCCAACCATATTTGGCATTGAGAAAAGGAGTGACATCATATGTAATAGGCATGGAGAAACCTCATGCAAAATATTTTTAATGTGAGGAAGGTGGGCATCCAAAATTTATGGTGCAAGGGAAGAAGAGTCCAATCTTTTATGGACTCTTGGTTTTTTTTTTTGACTCCAAACCAAATCACATTTGGTTAGGCCCAAATAGATAGATGAAATCCAATCTAATTAGATTCATAAATTTTTTATTAGATCTTAATTCAATTAGAAATTGATTGAACTAAAGTCCTAATCAAATCAGAAATAATTCTCCCTTAACGATTAGATCATCTCATAACCTAATCAGATCAAACCTAATTAAATTTAATTTAATTAGATTTTATCTAGTCTTCTTTGCTCCATCAAATTAGACTAATCAGTAATCTAATTACTAATTAATCTTTCATTAATTTACTACCATTTAGTAAATAAATTTATTATAATTTTTGTATAAGATTAATCATCAATCGAATTGATGATTAAATCTTTAAACGATTCTCAATCATTGATCAGTCGCATGATTAGTCAGAAACTTCTTTTGAGTGCGATCCCAAAGGTTCGAACCTAAGCCAGTAGCATAAAAATAAATATCTGAATCAATCGATGTAGCCATCTAGTAATGAGATCTGACGTCCAGATAAGTCGAATGATGGCGAAGCAACATTCAAGAACTTACTAATGTATGATTATCGTATAGTTCATTCCTTTGACCCTAATACTCAAGAAGACCTAGAATTTAACTATCAACCCTAGATAAGTTATCCATATTGTATTTCAATCTTTCAAATCCATACATGGATTATTCGGGCTCAGGTTTCACTAAATTGAAATATATTGATACATTAACTCTTACTTATTTGAAGAGATCAATCCCATCTTGACTTATGTACCGATTTGATAAGTACTTGACTACACCTATAAATCTTCCATCACTGAATTAAAAATTCAGATAGTCTGGTACCAAAATACAATGAGTTGCTTGCAAGTCACCATGGTGATCTTAGGTCGGAGGGATACTTATACTCATACCCTTCGTGAACTACTCTTGACAGTAGAGTGCTCTGCAGTTGGTCATATTTAGTGACGATGTACTCCTACATCTTACTTGCATGCCATACCAGTATCTTTACACCATTTGGTTATGAGGACAATCAATGCATATGGCACACAATGACCTACACTTGATATCGCTATCATCCTAGTAATAGCGTATCATTTGATTACGAATAAATTTAAGGACTATACGATAAATCTCCTTTATCAATCAAAGTAGTCCTAAAGACTTCATCACAATATAGGAGTTTGTTAGAAGATGTAACCTTGTGATGAAAAGATTAAATAACTTTTATTATTGATCAATTCATATACATTTATAATTAGCACAATCATCAATGATTGGCTTTAAAACATAATTTTCAATACTCTTTAAAAAGTATACAAAGACATCTATGGTAATCACTTGGGGGATAAATCATTATCTTACAAAGTCCTTCGGCAGGGATATTATTGGCCAACCATGTAAAAGGATGCTGCTAACTTAGTACAAAAATATGATCAATATCAGAGATTCGCCAACATCCAAAAGCTTCTATCAAGTCATCTTACGATCATTTCGACATCTTGGCTTTTTAATCAATGGGGAGTTGACATACTTAGTCCATTTCCATCCGCCTATGGACAAAGAAAGTTTGTCATTATTACATTGACTATTTCACTAAGTAGATGGAAGCCGAGCCACTGGCACAAATAATAGAAAGAAAAACTATGGACTTCCTATGAAAAATGATAATTTGCTGATTCAGTCTATCTCAAGTAATCATCACCGACAATAGCTGACAATTTAATAACACCAACTTTGAAGAGTTTTATGCAAAATATCAGATTATTCACAAACTCACGTCAGTTGGACATCCACAATTCAATAGAGAGGCCGAGGTGATCAATAGGATAATATTACAAAGCCTAAAGATAAGATTGAGACAAGCCAAAGGATAATGGGCTGATGAACTCTACAGTATACTTTGGGCTTATCGAACTACTCTTTGGATCCCAACTAAAGAAACTCCTTTCAAACCGATGTTCGGGATAGAAGCTCTAATCTCGATTGAACTCGATCTGCCATTGACTCAGATAGAATAATATGATGAATCAATTAGTTTGGACAAACGATGCACCGACTTGGATTTGCTCGACGAAGCTCGAAGATAAGCTCAACTAAGGATGGCATCATAACAATAATGGATAGCCCGATATTATAACTTCCAAGTCAAGCCCAAGATTTTTCGAGCAAGAGATCTTGTCCTTAGAAGAGCTGAAGTCTCCAAACTAAATGAGCAAGAAAAATCATCTCCAAATTGGGAGGGCCTCTATAAAGTTTCAAAAATATTTCTAGCAGGGGCATATAAAATTAAGAACTCGGACGGCATAAAAATTCTCCAAATTTAAAATATCGAGAATCTACAAATATATTATCAGCAAGGTTACTTGATTTAAATATATCAAAAATTTCTACAATGCTATGCGGATAAGTTCACATATTCAGAAATTCACCGAATAACATGGTCGACTAATGTTTGATTATATGATTACATCATAGATTGAAAACTGATGAAACATTATTCGGTTGACACTCGATTAATAAAAAAATAAAATAAAAGCTAACATTCGATTAGCTAATTCGGGGGTTCAAATACCCAAAAAGTAGTTAGTCAGCCTTTGTCCGATTGACTAAGGGTTGAACGATCCGAAATAAATTAGAGAAACCCTCACTCATTGAGTGTATTCTAGTAGTTGATTCGAAAGAATGATCTACAATAGCTAACTAATTGACTTAGAAATTTTTTCTAAGTCAATCTCATCTGTTACAATCTATAACTCTTTGTCGACAATCATACTTGGACATTTCACGAAAGCAGATGAACTTGAAAAAATAGAAGCATTGCATAAGACAAATTTAAAAAGAAAATTATTTTTATTCCAGAAGAGTTCAGTACATGATCGAGTAATAAAAGAAAAATACAAGGAGCTTAAGGATGATCTTCTGGGTCGCCTGCCTCCTCGTCGCTTCCTAGGCCTTCTTCTTCAAGGGCATCATCTGGCTGCAACCCACTCAAGTCCAACTTAGGCTGGAGACAACTAATGGCCCCCTTACAGTCCTCAAAACTGACTCAATAGGTGATTGTAAAACCTTCAACGACTTCATCCTCAAACTCTTGAGACATCCAGAACTCGACCAGTGCTCGAAAAGCTGCTTTTCGTGCTCGAGTTTCTGCTGCCGACAGCTTTTCCTTTGCTTCCTGAGTGACTTTCTCGGCATCATATCTTTTGTTCTTTTCCTCATCAAGGGTAGGCTTTGCCATCTCCATCTCCTTCTTGAAGTTGGCTTTCAACAAGTTTTGCTCTTCAGTATTTTTCTTTAGCTGGGACTCTAGGTTGGCAGCTTTATCCTGGGAAGGAGCTAACTCAATCTCCAGCAGAGCAATCTTTTTCTGATACTTCTTTTCCTGCTCTTTGACAGCATGGAGAAGTTCCTTAATGACCTTAATCCGAGCATTGGCAGTCTGGGCCTTATCTTCTAGTTGGTGGTTGAGTCAACCCTTCATACAAAATTGTTGTCATGTGTTAGCTGCAAAAAAAAAAAAGAATTCAATTAAGTCAACAATTTGGCAAAAGGAATAATGATCAAATATCGAAAAGATAGTAAACTCACCGACATCAATAATGCATAAGAACCTGATATGATCTCTTCGATTGGGCAGGCCTTCCTTTCTTCCTAATCAATAGGAAGCATCATCATTTTCATCAACTCCCTAGCGAGTCGATGATCTCAAAGTGCCATATCAATTGCCTTAATATGCATATCGAGGGTGATGTACGCCTCTTCAGAAGAATCTGAAGGGCCAAGTTCGATGGTATATGTGGGGGGGATTGGGGCCTTCCCTTGATCTGTGTCTCCATGCACCACCATCCGATCGGCATCCGACTTGCCCCGCACCAACGGACCTCGAGAAGGTCCATCAGGCCTAAAATTCAACCTCTTTTTGATGGCATGACAGATGGATTCTACCGAAATCCTCATGCCTATAGGTCAATAAAAAAAAGTAAGTCCGAAAATAAGAAGGAAATCGACAGAAAGGCTCAAAAAAATGATGAAATGGAATCTACCTAAGTGATTGGTCGAACTTATTCTAGTGTCATACAATGGCTGCTCCTCGAGGAGCTCCTGTTGAGTGGAAACTTGGATGCCGAATAGTATGTCACAATGCTTTCGAACTTCTTCAAGAACTGCTTCATTCTTTTTCAGAGAAAGATTAGGAGTAGTCCAGACCTAACAAAATCCCCATGGATGGTCGATGCTAACATAAAAGAATTTATTCTTCTATCCATGAATGGAAGAAGGAAGCATGGTAATTAACTGACAATGATATCAGGGGCTGAAGAACCATCATCTCCTTTCCTGAGGATGTTTCTTCAAGACAAAAAAGGCACGAAAAAGGGAGATCCAAGGTTTAAAACAGAGAAGGAGGCAAAAGATGATAAAGAAAGAAAGAATTCTAATGGAATTGGGGTTAAGTTGAGCGGGAACGATATTATACAAGTCGAAGACATAGGCAAGAAAAAGATGTACAAAAAATCAAAGTTTTGAATGAAGAAACTCCTCATAGACGGCAATATAGCCATCTAAAGGGTGGAGAACCTGACCATCTTCATCGGGTGCCATCAGATGATATCAACTAGGGATATGATAATGATTCTTTAGTCGCTCTACATCAGCCTCAGATAACTCGAACCTCTTGTGAAGAGGTTCGGTAAGATTCTCAGCAGTTAGCTAATCATCCAACTCCTGAGGTCCTGGACAGTCCTGTCAAGAAGAAGCAACGTCCTCAAAAACATCACAAGGAACATTCTTGATCTCCCTCCGAATGGTCAGAGTTCTCGAACTTTGGTCTCCTACTACATTCTCATCTCCGGATTCTCTCCAGAATGAAGCCATTCCTAAGAAAAATCCTAAGAAATTGAAAAGGATAGGGAGGGAAGAGAAGTTTGACCTCAAAAATCAACCAATGACGATGGAGAAACCGATGAAGGTGAAGAAGCTGACAATGATGAAGCTTAGGATGCCCTTAGGAAGATGAATCCTTCATGCGACTAAGGCTGAGAAGGCTGGACTAGAGGCAAAAACTTCAAAATTAGAAGAAAACTTGAAAGGAAAGAAGGCCCCTATTTATAGGCACACTCGACGGCCACGATCAATGCAAAAAATCCTGCTATCATCAGAGATTCCGACACGTGGCCATAATCCTGGCCAACTATTTTCTCGATTTTTTGATGCACCACTATTGTAATTTCGCTAAATAAGCCAAATCCATGCGAAAACAAACTGAACAAATAATCAGCTGACACGTGGCTAACTTAGGCTACTCAAGAATCATTATTCTACCATCCGATCTTCCATAATCATTCTAGAAGCCTGCATCAGGCAATTCACAGAATTAACTACTACATGTGTTGCGAAGCAATAGGACCACCATGCATTTTACAAAACAACAAAATGGCTACTTGCTTTGCGAAATGGCAAAATGGTTGGGTACTAGTTTTCGAGACAATAATGAGTGAAATTTGTCAGAGAAAGCAACTCGGATCCATACATTAATTAACTCTTCTCGTCCAATTATGATATAGGATCGGACTCAAGAGTTGGGGGACAAGTGTTAGGATAGATTCTCATCGCTTAACTGACTATTATTTGTCCTCGTCTCTCCGCCGACTAAGTATGTGACCTTATGAATTGAGTGGACTTAGACCGACGGAACAAGACTAAGTTGGTATTTGGCCTACTAAGTTCAACATACTAACGATGTTTGGCCAATGACTTCCTCGGTGTTTTACTGATTATATCGATTTCGAAGAACTAGGGATCAGACGACGGTTATTCGGCAAAGATATTAACAATTCGTGATTGTGGGATGTAATTGTTGCCCACAAATAGTCCATTACTTAGCTTTAATGATGGTTAATGAGATAACCATCCAGTAAATACCATGATCTCTGTGTCCCGAATTCTCAGGGTAAAAGTTACATAGTAATGGCACTCTCCACCTTATATAAAGTGATAAGTAAGGAAACTCAGTAAGTTTTTTTAAGTATAAATTTTGGCTCTCGCCCTTTAGTTCTTTCAACTGTTCTCTTTCTCCAACTAACTTAAGCATCGGAGGGTCTCCCACTAGACAATTTCCAGCAAGCGGACTTCATTTTGTAGGTTCTTGCCATCCAACATTCAGACACTATATTTTCAGCCCACTGTCGACCAACCCATCGGAGATCTACGGCAACAGTCATGTTGACTGATTTTAAGCTCAATTTTGCAATCTATCAAGCTTCATCATGTTGAGATGGAATTCTACGTACTGAAGTTTTCGATGGATGACTTGAGTGGAGATTTCCATGATTGGTCTATCCACGGAAAGCAATTAATAAGATATATTAACATCATTCAGCCATTAAGGAAAACAAAAAAGGGAGCCAGTGGCAGAATTAAACTATGTAATAAAATCATAGCCATTCAGAGGTTGGACCATTAATTCAATTGGATAGATTCACCCTCTACCTGTAGGCCATGAATTTGTTATCATAAGCACCGACTATTTCACCAACTGGTCGAAGTGGTGCTTATGATGTTAGTTAGTCATGAGTGATTATAAACTTCATTAGGCAACGTATAATTCATAAATTTTGACCTGCTAGAGATGATCATGGTGGACCATGGGACTATCTTTACTGGCCAAAACATTTTGGCATTTGCAAAAAGTGACTAGTTTCCGAATCATCCATTCGATGCCATATGATGCCTAGGGTAATGGACAGGCCGAATCAGCCAATACAATCCTAGAAGCCAACATAAGTTTATTGCTGATATGTGCTTGGTTTGGCATTGTTGGGTATAGACCTTTTAAGAGGTTGGCCGCTGAAGCAATATCACACTTGCTGACCTATGGCCATGAAGCAAATTTACCTCTGAAAATAGCTATATGATCATATCGAATGATTTATCAACCTAGAGTTGCCAAGTTAAGTTTATGCTCAGGCCATGGTGGCTGAGTTGGGGGAACTGAACGAGGTAAGGCACTATTAGACTGATTACATGCTCAAAAGCTCAAGGTTTGCTCGATCTTATGACAAAAAGGTTTGGTCCAAGTCATTCGAAGTTAGAGACCTGGCCTGGAGAATTATACTTCCTGATGGATATAGACACCCAAGAAATGGGAAACATGAATAGAGAAATGGATGACTGAACTGAAAGTATTTCAAGAAATATTGTCCAACACTATGGGAGGTGTGAGAAAAGATGCAAGATTAAAGCTCTACCAAATTAATTAAAGTTTTTTGGCTTGCATATCTTGAGTACAAGTGAATAAAATAAAAGCACATAGGCGGAAACTTGCCAGTGGTTTCCTGATATTACATTGCCTGATCCTTTCACAACATTGGTTGGCATTCACCCTGGGTTGGTCAAAGGCAACTATTTATTCCTGGCGACGAAGTATTCGTCTTATTTTCAAGAATCCTTAGGCTGATCTAACGTTTCCTCAAATTGCGGTGGTTAAAAGTTTGAGACAATAGCCATGAGGTCTTGGATATGAAATTTTTACCTGGATCCAATCACCAAATATTAGTATGTAGTGTAGTCCATTTGAACTAATCCTAGCACAGTGAAGATGGGAAGGTGATGGAGGGATTGTTATGAGAACTTTTGCTTGCTGATCTGAGATCTAAAGTCCTCGGGCTGGAACAGCTAGGAGGATCAGGTTCCGCCACCAACCAAGAGTAGACTGATAAGGATGATCGAGTTGTTCTAATATACACTCACTCCATTTTGCCAGGGTGACTTGATGCAAAACATGGATAAGGAAAAGAGATTTTGGAATTAAGAAGATGCGAAGGATGATAGAAAAACAAGAAGCAGGCTTTATAGAGGTCGGCTGCACGTTATCGATATGGATGGGATTATAATCAGTGCCAACTCTTTGTGCATCATACAAGCATATTACCATGTGTTGAAGTACGATGCATGGCACGGTCAATTGCATTTTGAAGAATTAAAATGGCATAATGGGATCCGTCTCAAGTGAGCTAATAATAAAGCCCTGGTAAATGGGGAAACTCACCTACCACCGAATCAAAATCATAAATGGAATGACGTTAAAATTATTCCAGTTACTGACCAATTGTGTATTAGGGATGTGTTGCTAAATACATCCTATCACTCTCCTAGTCATCGGCCAATAGCATGTGGGGGCATTTGTTTACTCTATGTCCCAACCCATAGTTGGAGCCCATGGGCTAGATAGATGGCGATCAGATGGCATTGCCAAAAACTGGTTGATATTGAGAAACAGTTCTCCATAATGAGAAGTGTTAGCCATTTTTTTTTTAGTAAAAAAGATGGTTATCTTTGATACAACAAATCAAACATGGAAGCCACTAACCAACGGCATGGCTGGAGAATGACTAAAATGGTAACAAATAATCAAACCAAAGAGTCTAGGAATAATAGTAGGCCGATCAAGTACTTGCTAATTACCACAAAGATAGGCTAGGCCATGACTTAAAAGGAATTAGTTAGGCCATGTCGAGTGACTGCCTAAGGCTTAGGTCAAGTTCCAAAGGTGGTTGGTATAGGCCAATTATGAGCTTGACTTGTTAGCAAGGGTAAGTGGTGAGTGAGAAAGCTGTTCATGTCTTAGTTTAAGGAACGAAGTATCAAATGTGGGACATGAGAAGCTGAAGTGGTTGCTAAAAAATTGGAATGTGACTAGGGAAGATGTGGGTAAACCGAGTATGGCAACCATTAGACGAAGGTAGACAGGTGGATAGAGTAGTAGTTGTTAATAGGGATAGGTGTTAACATTTGAAAAAGACAATTGTCAAGAAGTTAAGAAGGACCAATATGTAGGGTCAGACATGAATGCTCATTTTTAAGGATTTTGTATACCCTCGAGCTGATGCCTTCCCTTTCATGAATCAATACTAGACAACCTTAGGTAGCTACTACATTGGGAGGATGAGGAGGGCTTTCAGAGCATTGGTTTTCCTCCATCATTGTGGTCTGTGAAGGGAAGGAAAACTATTTTTCTTCGGAAGGCTCAGGTTGCATCTAAAATTTTTTTTATTAATCTACATGAATAAGGATCAAATTCTTACCTGATTAGCAGTAGAACCAGAGATCAAATCTCAAATAATCTGATATAAACCGTCGCGGAGGCCTAAATGTGCAGACCCTTTACTTCGCATGCACGCCAGACGCTGCAAGAAAGCAGGATGAATTCCAATCCAATC
The DNA here is from genome assembly GCF_000442705.2 of Elaeis guineensis. Classification (NCBI taxonomy): domain Eukaryota; kingdom Viridiplantae; phylum Streptophyta; class Magnoliopsida; order Arecales; family Arecaceae; genus Elaeis; species Elaeis guineensis. Next base: position 56,463,551 of record NC_025994.2, read on the forward strand.
ATCTTCGCAACCCAATCAAATGAGAACAGAGATATGCTGGTGTGACACCTCACACCAGTAGGTGGGATGCCCAAGGAAAGCCCACGCCCAAAGGAGAAGAGGTGGCAACAAAGGGGAGAGGCTAAGGAGAAGAAGAAGGGCTTCTCTCTTCTCATGCCTCTCTTTCTCTTTCTCTCTTCTCTCAATTTGATTTGTTTACTATGCATCTATAGGTAGAGACCCTCTTTATTTATAGATGAATCTCATAACCCAATAAGTACAAGAGTCCTAACTCAAATCTGATTTGAATTAGTTCAATACTCATGAAAGAAGGATTCCTGCATGAGATAGAATTACCATCACTTATGACAATCACTTTGCACCCACTCCCTCACCCACATGGGATGTCCCAAACCAACACCATTTCAGGTGTTGGTCGGCCCACATGAGAAGAGAATCCCAGTGCAAGTAAAAATTCTCATATCTCATCAAAACAGATTCGATTCGAATCCAATTCGAAGCTGGTTTGAAATAATTTCGAAAGGCTATCAATCCCAAACTCTTTAGGACTTTTGTACCAAGTCTAACTTGAATTTGAGATCCAATTAAGCCTAATAAATTCAGATCTAATCTAGAATTAATCAGCACTTAAATTCAATCTTTCATATGCTCCATGGATCATAGATCAGAAACTGTTCATCTTCGGGATCGAACCTGAACATCATGTATAATACTAGCTAGACATAGTCAACTCTTCAATCCCGTTTGACCCATAACTTAATTCTCAATCAAGTTAGCTTATATATTTAATCAAGTCAAGTACTTCCAAATAGGACATATAAACATAGATCAAATTCTTCCTACTTTATCTGACTTGTGTGCGTGACTCCATAGGTTTAAATACTAAGCCGATAGCACAAGAACCAATTTTTGCACTAATCAAGATACCATCTAGCAATAGCTCCCGACATCCAGATAGATCGAATTATCGCAAATGAATATTTCAAAACCCATACACATGGTTACCGCATAATTCATTTTTTTGATCCTAAATGCTCTAGGATGGTTTCAGGTTAACTATCAACCGAGATTGCTTCATCCATATTGTATTTCAACCTTTCAAATTCATCTCATGGATTACTCTGACCAAGACTTTGCTAAATTGAAATACAGTGATACATCAACTCCAAAAATTTAGAGAGATCAATCCCATCTTGATCCATACACAGACTTCGTAAGTACTTGACTGTACCCAGTAGCCTTCCGTCACTACATTAAAAATCCAGATAGTCCGGCACCAAAGTACAGTGACTTGCTTGCAAGTCACTATGGTGATCTCAGGTCTGAAAGATATTTATACCCATGTGTTTCACGAGTAGCTCTTGACAGCAGAACGCTCAGCGGGTGAGTCATTTGTTCAGTGATGATGTACCCCTACATTTCATCTGTATGCCATATTAGTGTCACCACACTCTTTGGTTAAGAGAACAACCAATTTATATGATACATAACGACCTCCACTCGATAAACGTCATCATCCTGTAATGACGTATCATTTGATCACAAATATGTTTAAGAACTAAACAATAAATCTTCTCTTTATCGCACACTAACATAGTTCTAAGGACTTCATCACAGTACAAGTGTTCAAGGAAGATGTTACTTTATGATAAAAAATATCAAAATAATTTTTATTTATTTATCAATAATTCATATACAAAGAGAAACTCAATCGTCACACGATTGATTTTAGAACATAATTTCCAACAACTCCCACTTAGACTAAAGTCAATCGAGGTAATATCTTATACCCATCTTCCATTTGAAACCATCGAACTCTTTGATCCCGAGGGTTTTAGTGAAGGGGTCGGCTAAGTTTTCATTTCTGTCGATCTTTTGAAAATCGACATCATCTCGGTTCACGATCTCTTGTATCAGGTGATAGCGGTGCAGAATATATTGCAGCATCCAATACAGCATTATATTCCATTTCGCATACAGAATCGGCTATTGTATTTTGCTTGAAACTCTTCTAGCAAACAACTCCTCCATTCAAGGTAAATATATAGCCCGATATGCTTCTACTGTTATCACAATCTGACTGAAAATTGGAATCAGTATATCCCACAAGTTTCAGATCAATATCTTCATAGATAAGCTATTGGTCTTTAGTATTTCTCAAATACTTAGGAATTACTTTTGCAATCTTTCAATGCTTCTCACCTGGATCGGACTGGTACCTACTCACTACCCCTAATGAATAGGCCACATCCGACCTTGTACATGTCATAGTGTACATGATAGATCCCATTGCCAAAGCATATGATATTCTACTCATGCGCTCTCTCTCATCAGAAGTTGTCGGACAATCCTTCTTGAAAAGAATAATTTCATGGCCTATTAGAAGATAGTCTTTCTTGAAATTATCCACATTAAACTGCTTCAACAAGATATCAATGTACGTAGATTGGGACAATCCAAGCAACCTTCTAGATCTATGCCTATAGATTTTCATTTTAAAAATATAGGATGCTTATCCCAAATCTTTTATGGAGAGCTGTGATGATAACCACAGCTTCACACTCTGTAAAGCTGGGATATCATTTCTTAGTAACAGTATGTCATCCACATACAGCACAAGAAAGATGACTACAGAATCGGAAGCCCATTTATAGATGCAAGGCTCTTCTCTGTTTCTAACAAAGCTATATATTTTGATCACCTTATTAAAATGCATGTTCTAACTCCTTAGGTTGTATCATATACATCTCTTCTTCGAGCCACCCGTTGAGGAAACCAATTTTGACATCCATTTGTCAGATCTTATAATCTAAGTATGCAGTGATAGCAAGCATAATCCAGATAGACTTGAGCATTGTCACAGGAGAGAACATCTCGTCATAGTCTATACCATAATGCTGACGGTAATCCTTGACAACTAGACGGACTTTATAGGTCTCTACCTTTCCATCCGCTCCTCTTTTTCTCTTGAAAATTTATTTACACTCTATGAATTTTATCCCTTCGGATGGATCAACTAATGTCCATACACCATTGATCTCTATAGACTCTATCTCAGATTTCATAATGTCAAGCTATTTTTGGGAGTCAGACCTTTGTATGGCATCCATATAGGTGATCGGATCCTTATCGTTCTCATTAAGCTCGATGGGGTCACTGTCCCAGATCAAAAAATCATAGTATCTCTCCGACTGATATGGTACTCTATCAGATCTTTTTAATGGCACCTCTACTGGCTTCAGATTTGATTCACCAATCAAATCCAATTCTGTGTGTGTCGGTCCTTCCACCTCATGAACTTCATCTAGTTCAATTTTACAGGCATTAGCTCCTTCACCAAGAAATTTCTTTTTCAAAAAAACTATCCGACTGCTGACAAACACCTTTTGCTCTGCAGTATTGTAGAAATAGTACCCTTTAGTTTTTTTTGGATATCCTACGAACAAGCATCTATCAAACTTCGGTCCAAGCTTATCTGTCTTTAAACACTTGACATAAGCTAGACACTCCCAGATCCTAATGTGTGAGAGTACTGGCTTACACCCAGTCCATATCCCATATAGAGTTTATCGATAGACTTGCTGGGCACCTTATTCAAAATATAGCCGACAGTTTCTAGAGCATATCCTGAAAAGAAGATTGGTAGACTCGCAAAGCCCATCATAAATCGAACCATGCTTAACAAGGTTCAATTCTTCCTCTCTGATACCCCGTTATGTTATGGTGTTCCAAGAGAGATCCACTGTGAGAGAATCTCATTCTCTTCTAGATATATCAGGAACTCACTAGTGAGATATTTACCTCCTCAATCTGATCGAAGGATCTTAATACTCTTTTCAGTTTGTTTCTCTACTTTAGCATGAAATCGTTTGAATATTTTAAATGATTCTTATTTATGCTTCATAAAAAAGATATACACATACCTCGATAGGTCATCTGTAAATATAATGAAGTAGTAGTATCCTCCTCTGGCACTTATGTTCATAGGTCCACATACATCAGTATGTATTAGATCTAGGACATCACTGGCTCTTTCATCTTTTTTCTTAAAAGGTGACTTAGTCATCTTACCAAATAGGCAGGATTCGTAGGTAGGTAATGATTCATAATCATCTATCTCAAGGATACGTTCCTTAATCAACCTGTTAATCTTACTCTTATTCATATGACCAAGCCTACAATACCAAAGATAGGATTCACTGACATTATCTAACTTGAAACGTTTACTTGCTGTGTATATTATACTAACAGGCTGTGATATTATATATATGCCATGTTTTAATTGTACACGCATAATTGTAGTATCATTCATAATGATATCACAAAATTCATCTTTTATTATAAACTTGGAACCAAGTTTGGCCAAAAAGCCTACAGGGATGAGATTTATCAAAAAGAAGGGACAATAATGATAATCATCTAACATGATACTACTAGACTCGAAGATAAGCTATAAAGTTTTCAAGGCCAGAACTGGAGCAAGACTTTTATCTCCAATGTTGAGGAACCACTCGCCCTCTCGAAACTTCCTAATTACCTATAGTCCCTGCAATAAATTGCATATATTAATAGGACTTTTGGTATCCAATACCTAGGTAGTAGTATGACAAATAGAGAAATTATAAAGAGTTATCATATAAGTATCTTGTGAAACAACCGATTGCTTCTTTCTCTTATTCTTAGGTCTGTTTGGGTCAACGGTAGTTATATAAGTAGGATAATTTCTTTTCCAATGATCTAGCTTCTTGCATAAGAAGCAATATACCTGAATCTTGTTAACTTTTGATGGTTTGCTCTGCTTAGGATCGACGACATGAGATTTTTATATCTTTTTCTTCTTTTCTCTCCTAGAGGATCGACACCCTACAGATGAATCTCTCACTAAATTCACTGGCTCCTTTTGGAGATGGTGGTCATTCTCAAAAGTCTGCAATAACCTTAGCAAACCATGGTAGTTCACCGCAGACTTCATCATTCTATAATGACCAAGAAAGGGTAGGTAGAATTTTGGTAGCGAATTGAGGATAGTATTTTTGCCTAACTATTCATGCAACAAAAAGTCAAGTTTGCTAAGGCATTCAATCTACTCAATCATGTACAATACATGATTGGTGACTGAAGTTTCCTCTCACATACGGGCATTGAACACTACGAAGAAGATTTTGTGTCTTTCCATATTCTCAAGGGTGCTGAAGGACTCATTCAATATTTGAATGATCTCTTCTAACTCAACATCCTCGAACTTATGACTAAGTTCATCATTTATAGCTGCCCTCATCACATAATGCATAGTCGTGTGGTCATTGAGCCACTTTATGTAAGTATCTCTCATAGTACGAGATATTGAAAAATATGTCCTAAAGTCAATCATCTAAGTAGTAGATGCTTGAAATTAGTATATGAATTATCTAATAATAATAGTTATTTGGCAAGTTTATCATAAAAGTTCTATCTTCCTTAAATGAACTTCTAAATTATGATGAAGTCCTTAGAACCACAATCAATCAATAAAGAAGGATTTATCGGATGGTTCTTAAATTGTTCACAACCAAATGATAAGTTATGAACAAGAACGATAACTTATCAAGTGTAGGTCGCTGTATGCCATATGCATTGGTTGTCCTCGTAACCAAGTAGTATGGAGACATTGGTATGGCATTCAGGTGAGATGTAGGAGTATATCTGTATTGAACGTGACCAATGTAACACTCTACTGTCAAGAGTAGTTAGCTAAGGCCAATGGGTATAAGTGTCCCTCTGACTTGAGATGACCACGGTGACTTGTAAGCAACTCACTGTGCTTTGGTGCCGAACTGTCTGTATTTTTAATATAGGTTTGAAAGATTTTTAGATATAGTCAAGTACTTGTGAAGTCGGTGTGTAAGTCAAGATGGGATTGACCACTCCTGATTAACTTCAGGAAGAGAATGTCTCGCTGTGTTTCAATTTAGCAAAACTTAGGCCTGGGTAATCCTCGTGAGGAGTCACGAGATTTGCAAAATTTTGAGACACAATAAAGATGACTTGCATGAGTGATTGACAGCATACTCGAAGTCATCTTGAGCATTATTGGTCAAAAAGATGAATTATATGGTAACCATGGGCCAGGGTTCTTAGAATATTACTTTGCATACATTCGACCTATCTGGATGTCGGGAACCATTGCTAGATGGTTACTTCGACTGGTATAAAAATTGATTTCTGTGTTACTGACTTAGGTTCGAACTTATAGGGTTACACATATAAGAGATTGTAACCTAATCAGATGGTTAATCGATGATTGAGAATCATTCTAAGGTTAAATAATCAATGTGATTGATGTTTAACCTAATGCAAGTGTTGTAGGAGGATCGATTAGCAATTGGATTGCTAATTGGCTCAATCTGATTGAGCAATTGGATTAAGATCAAGTCTAATTGAATTTGATTCAATTAAAATTAGTTTCTGTTGGTGTAAAAATCCGCTTGCGCCGGAGAAGCTGGAGTTGAGGGAGTCGTGGTCGCCGTCGGAACCTGCAAAAGAAGTCTAAACCAGAGGTGGGGTTGCTCCGGCAAGACCCTCCGATGCTCAAGTCAGTTCTCTACCTCAACAAGAATGGAGTGCTCGAACGGAAATTTTAGCAGAGTTTTTAGGTAAAAATGAGAGCTTAGAGAATAACGTATCTGGGGTCCCCCTTTTATAGGTGGAGTGGGCAACAGACTGATAGCGACGTTTGTAACCGTCTGGCAGTGGGCTGCCCGGGGTTAGGAGGAGTTTGTTGCGAAGAGTAGTGGAATCGTGGCTATCACCAGGACATGCCACGTGGAGCCTGTTGCGGGGAGTGGAGCGGCGTCCATTGTCGCGACTTACCGGAGGATGGAGGATCCGTGCGGTATCCGTCGCAGGAAGTGGAGCAGGATCGTGGCCATTATTGTGGTCTGCCAGGAGGTGATGGAGCCGCGCAGAATCCGTCGCAGGAAGTGGAGCAGAGTTGTGGCCGTTACTGCGGCCTGCCAGGGAGTGATGGAGCCGCACGAAATTCATCGCAGGAAGTGGAGCAGAGTCGTGGCCGTTACTGCGGCCTGCCAGGGAGTGATGGAGCCACGCAGAATCCATCGCAGGAAGTGAAGCAGAGTCGTGGCCATTACTGCGGCCTGCCAGGGGGTGATGGAGCCACGCGGAATCCATCGCAAGAAGTGGAGCAGAGTCGTGGCCGTTACTGCGGCCTGCCAGGGAGTGATGGAGCCGTACGGAATCCATCGCAGAAAGTGGAGCAGAGTCGTGGCTGTTACCGCGGCCTGCCAGGGGGTCCAGGCCTGTTGTCCGAAGTTCAATCAGAGTCCGGTCTCCATAGAAGTCAGGACGGGGATCATTTATCGAGGAGTCTCGGCCAAGGCCGCTCGGAGTTGGAACTTGAAGTAGTTCATTTGCAGTGGCAACTTGGAGTGGGTCGCTTGCAACAGGAGCTCGAAGTCTGACTCCTGTAGGAGTCCGGATGAAGTCTTCCTGCAATTAAAGTTAGGTGCGAAGTCCGGCTCCCGTAGGAGTCCGGACGGAGCTTACCGGTAGTTGAAGTTGGTGACGGAGCCCGGCTCCCGTAGGAGTCCGGGCGGAGTCCTCCTCGCGGTTGAAGTCGTGGGTGGAGCCCGGCTCCCGTAGGAGTCCGGGCGGAGTCCCCCTTGAAGTCGTGGATGGAGCTCGGCTCCCGTAGGAGTCCGGGTGGAGTCTTCCTTGGCATCGTGGACGGAGCCCGGCTCCTGTAGGAGTCTGGGCGGAGTCTTCCTTGGCATCTTGGACGGAGCCCGGCTCCTGTAGGAGTCCGGATGGAGTTTTCCTTGGCGTCGTGGACGGAGCCCGACTCCCGTAGGAGTCCGGGCGGAGTCTTCCTGCAATTAAAGTTAGGTGCGAAGTCCGGCTCCCGTAGGAGTCCGAACGGGGCTTATCGGTAGTTGAAGTTGGCGACGGAGCCCAGCTCCCGTAGGAGTCCGGACAGAGTCCTCCTCGCGGTTGAAGTCGTGGGTGGAGCTCGACTCCCATAGGAGTCCGGGCGGAGTCCCCCTTGGAGTCATGGATGGAGCCCGACTCCCGTAGGAGTCCGGGCGGAGTCTTCCTTGGCATCATGGACGGAGCCCGGCTCCCGTAGGAGTTCGGGCGGAGTCTTCCTGCAATTAAAGTTAGGTGCGAAGTCCGGCTCCCGTAGGAGTCCGGACGGGGCTTATCGGTAGTTGAAGTTGGCGACGGAGTCCGGCTCCCGTAGGAGTCCGGGCGGAGTCCTCCTCGCAGTTGAAGTCGTGGGTGGAGCCCGACGCCCGTAGGAGTCCGGGCGGAGTCCCCCTTGGAATCATGGACAGAGCCCGGCTCCCGTAGGAGTCCGGGCGGAGTCTTCCTTGGCGTCATGGATGGAGCCCGGCTCCCGTAAGAGTCCGGGCGGAGTCTTCCTTGGCATCGTGGACGGAGCCCAGCTCCCGTAGGAGTCCGGGCGGAGTCTTCCTGTAATTAAAGTTAGGTGCGAAGTCCGGCTCCCGTAGGAGTCCGGACGGGGCTTACCGGTAGTTGAAGTTGGCGACGGAGCCCGGCTCCCGTAGGAGTCCGGGCAGAGTCCTCCTCGCGGTTGAAGTCGTGGGTGGAGTTTGGCTCCCGTAAGAGTCCGAGCGAAGTCCCCCTAGGAGTCGTGGACAGATCCTGGCTCCCGTAGGAGTCTGGACGGAGTCTTCCTTGGCGTCGTGGACGGAGCCCGGCTCCCTTAGGAGTCTGGGCGGAGTCTTCCTGCAATTAAAGTTAGGTGCGAAGTTCGGCTCCCGTAGGTGTCCAGACGGGGCTTACCGGTAGTTGAAGTTGGCGACGGAGCCCGACTCCCGTAGGAGTCTGGGCGGAGTCCTCCTCGCGGTTGAAGTCGTGGGTGGAGCCCGGCTCCCGTAGGAGTCTGGGCGGAGTCCCCCTTGGAGTCGTGGACAGAGCCCGGCTCCCGTAGGAGTTCGGGCAGAGTCTTCCTTGGCATCGTGGATGGAGCCCAGCTCCCGTAGGAGTCCGGGCGGAGTCTTCCTGCAATTAAAGTTAGGTGCGAAGTCCGGCTCCCGTAGGAGTCCAGACAGGGCTTACCGGTAGTTGAAGTTGGCGACGGAGTCCGGCTCCCGTAGGAGTCCGGGCGGAGTCCTCCTCGCGGTTGAAGTCATGGGTGGAGCCCCACTCCCGTAGGAGTCCAGGCGGAGTCCCCCTTGGAGTCGTGGATGGAGCCCGGCTCCCGTAGGAGTCCGGGCGGAGTCTTCCTTGGCATCGTTGATGGAGCCCGGCTCCCGTAGGAGTCCGGGCGGAGTCTTCCTTGGCGTCGTGGATGGAGCCCGGCTCCCGTAGGAGTCCGGGCGGAGTCTTCCTGCAATTAAAGTTAGGTGCGAAGTCCGGCTCCCGTAGGAGTCTGGACGGGGCTTACCGGTAGTTGAAGTTGTCGACGGAGCCCGGCTCCCGTAGGAGTCCGGACGGAGTCCTCCTCGTGGTTGAAGTCGTGGGTGGAGCCCGGCTCCCGTAGGAGTCCGAGCGGAGTCTCTCTTGGAGTCGTGGACGGAGCCCGACTCCCGTAGGAGTCCGGCGGAGTCTTCCTTGGTGTCGTGGACGGAGCCCTGCTCCCGTAGGAGTCCGGGCGGAGTCTTCCTTGGCGTCGTGGATGGAAACCGACTCCCGTAGGAGTTCGGGCGGAGTCTTCCTGCAATTAAATTTAGGTGCGAAGTTCGGCTCCTGTAGGAGTCCGGACAGGGCTTACCAGTAGTTGAAGTTGGCGACGGAGCCCGGCTCCCGTAGGAGTCCGGGCGGAGTCCTCCTTGCGGTTGAAGTCGTGGATGGAGCCCGGCTCCCGTAGTTGTCCGGGCGGAGTCCCCCTAGGAGTCGTGGACGGAGCCCGGCTCCCGTAGGAGTCCGGGCGGAGTCTTCCTTGGCGTCGTGGATAGAGCCCGCAAGGATCAATTTCGCTGAGAACTTCGGCCGTGGGTATTTTATACCCAATAGTTTGGATTTAATTAGATTAAGTCTAATTGATTTATTGGATAAGTCAATTGCAAGGGAGAACAAGTCTCTATTCGATTAAGACTTGTATGCACCTAATTCTTAATTAAGTTAGGATTTAAATCAGAATTAAATATGATTTAATCTAATTTAATTATACTCTTAGTTGGACTAAGATCATTATTAATTAGATTATAATTAATTTGGATTGGGTTCAAAGTGTTTGATCTAATCTACATAAGAATCCTAGTTAGACTAGGACTCCATCTCTTCTCTTGCGCCACCTAAGAAACTTCAAGCCCACACCCACTAATTAATTTTTAGATATTTTTTTATGATATTCATGTCCAAGGAATGTTATCTCATACTACTTATTCTAGAGATTTGAATCAGATTTGATTTGATTCAATATGGAAAGAGATTTGGCTAATTATGGAAAGTGGTTTAGGTTTATCTTTTTTTTTTGAAAGAGTCCCTCTTCATAAGAACTCTTCCCTCCTCTCTTGTGCCAACTTTTCCCAAGCTTATCCCTTCTTTTTGTTGCCCCTTTTGAGGTTATTTTCATGCTCCCCATGAAATTTATGAGGGAGGGGGCGTCCAAGAGTTGGATGCCCCATGGACTCCTTGTTGATTAGGTCTTTTGACCTAATCTGCCATATATAAAGTTGCCGCCTCATATGAGATGAAATAGGAGTCAAAAATTTATGGCTTTTAGATAAAAATAGTAGAGGAGAAAGAGGAGAGCATGGGTGGTTTGAGGTACCAAAATCCTTGGAGGAGAGTCTTCAATCAAGAGATCAAAAGTTGATGTCTTGTAAAGAAAAAAGGTAAGAGAAAAGATTATCTTCTCTCATTGTTTTTCTTTCATATTATTCTCTCTTTATTTTTTATATTTTTTATGTGATAAAATTTGAGAGAGAAAGAGGATGGAATGGGTGGTTTGAGGCATCAAATTCTTTGGAGAAGAGTCTTCTATCAAGAGATCAAAAGTTGATGTCTTGTAGAAACAAAAGGTAAGAGAAAAGATTGTTTTCTCTTATTATTTTTTTTCAGATTATTCTCTCTTTATTTTATATTTTTATATGATAAAAACCTGAGAGAGAAAGAGAGAAGGCATGGTGAATTTATGCTCCAATTAGTTGGGGCATGGTGATTTAATTTTGGACATGATTTGATCATGTTCTGATGAGAGAAGAAGAAGAAAAGAAGGTCTTCTCTTAAGATTTCTTTTAGAACCCTTCTTCTTCATAAATTATAAGATTTTTCTATGAGAAAAATCTGATATCATAAGATCTGAAAGTTAAAAAAAAATCTAGAGAAGAAGGTCTTTCATGTCCTAGCATAGAGATGTTCTCAGAACATCAATCGTTGATGTACTGAAAGAAAAGATCTGTCTTCTCTTAGGACCCTTTTGTTTTATGTATTATTTTTGATTTTAGGAAGGTCAAAAAGTTTGATTTCTCTCTTATTCCTCCTCATATTCTTCATCTCTTAAAATATCCAAGAGATTCGAAGAATATTTTTTAGATTAACCATTCGAAGGGATCTGCAAGAAGCTAGCACTTTGAGCGGATCTTCATTCGACGAACCTCTGATTTTGTTGCAACCTCATGTAGATCATCTGTAGAGGTCAGACACATGTGCGGATCCAGAAACAATAAAAAAATCAATCATGAAGTTCTCAACCCGCATGAAGGTAAGAGATCTGATCTCTTCTTTTATCTAGATATGATCTAGGTTTTAGATCTAAAACTGTTTCAGATCTAGGATATTGATTTGATCAATACCAAAGCTTTTATTTTTCTGATTTATAAATATAATATGACATGTTATAGATCCTTATTGTAGGGTTTAGTAATTTGATTGCATGCATTTGTAGATTAAATTATTTAATTTACATATTCTGCTGTGTTATATTTCAAAATTATTTTGAAATTCATGCATGAAACCATGCACCTTTTTTCAACACGAGAAGCATTGGCTGCAGGTTCTTCAGGTGTCTGATCCGTAAGAACAAATAAAATCCTCTCGTGCTCTAAGATGATCTTCAATTTTTGATACCAGCTATCGAAGTTGAGTCCAGTGAGCTTGTCACTATCCAACAGTGTACGGAGGGATAGTGTTTTGGCCATAATTGAAAGAAAAAAATATTAGCTTATTAGTATATGAATTATTTTTAATCTCAAAGATATAAACTTTAGTCTAAAGGTCCTTCCACTATCTTTACGAATTGATAGCCTCTACCTCCAACTTGAGAAATTATGCAAATTCTTTAACAGGTACTAGAATCCACACAGACTGCAATTGGATCTAAGTGTGGCTCGACCAACCTTAGTGCATCCATGGATAGGTTTATAATCAATTATTTCTTCAAACAACTTCTAGCAATTAGGTTTTGCCCCAGGCATCCCTTCAGCAGGCTTGTGGCATCTCCACTGAAAATTCTGGTTATGTCAACCATTAATATGACACACCAAGTGCATTCAACAAATGGATATCCAGGCCCGAGTGTGGCTCGATCAACTTGAGCATTGATCTGAAGGTATATCATGATGGTCATATGATGAATGACAATTTCAATACGTAATAGACACCAGGCGTGTAGTGCCTCTAATGCCTATTTGGAATATTAGACTCATTATCACATACCTTAATGGGAGGCTATGATCAAGTTATCTCATAAATTTATCATTTTATGAACCTAATAATTTAAAAAATTTAATTTTATCGATCTAAGAATAAGAGAAGAAGTTGACTTGCAAGCTGCAAATCCTCCCATTGACTTTACCAAGTCATGTAAAGGATTAAACACAAGCTGGTCTAAAGACACCTAAATCAGTCAACTGATTGACTTTAATGGCATGGGTCTACTCGAATCGATTAATAACCTAATTAAAATATAATTTATCATGTTGGCCAGGAAAGTAAGATCAATGGGAGGGATGCGCCCTTAACTCACCATAGACACATCTAGGTGAATAGTGAAGGAACCAAGTCTAGGGTTTCAGGGTTAGATCTTGAAATTTTTTCAAGATCAGACAGTGAAATATTAAAATAAATTAAAATTTATCTTATAAAATTAAAAAATCTCTAGATCTAAGATCCTATTACATGATTATTATATGACATTAAATCAAAAATTAAAATATAAAGAGCAAGAACTACATGTTGATCATATCAACATGTTTCTATACTACATCTAATGTATGTAAAATATAATAGATCAGATCTATTACCTTGCAAGTTAGATGTTCTAACTTTATTGATCTAGGCTTGAGGATGATGTTGTGAGCCACACACGTGTCTGACCTCTAGGAGTCATCCACACGAGCCCATGAATCACGATCAGAAGTCCTGGTCCAAGAAATCAACACAGCATGCTAGTACTGTGCTGATCCTTCTTCGATGGTCGATCAGATACCTCCTTCTTTTTAATTTGGACTCTTCCAAAGATGAGAAGTAGGAGAAGGAGTTTTAGATGTGAGACACTCTTAGAAAACTCACAGATGGAGGAAGGGAAGAGGTGAACTCAGCAACCCTGGAAGAAGACCCTCTTCTTCTTCTCTTTGCTCTAACCCAGACACTTAGTTTTGTGTCTATTATATCTCCATGCCCCAACACTATTTCTCCCTAATTTTTATATGCCCCAAAGGTCTTTCAATTCTCTATAATCCATAAAAATTGTAAGAGAAAATTCATCTTAAATAAAGAGATATGAAGAATCTTTGTCTAGGTCAAATACCTAGTCATAGAAAATCCAAACAGGGTAAGACAAGTGGTGCCCAACTCTTGGGTGTCTCCTCCTTTTTTTTCTACCATGGACCACTAGCAAAGGGTGGACAATATGTGCCATAAAAACCATAAAAATTTTTAAAAAAATCTAGATAAAATCAGTGCCATAAGAAAAGAGTTTTGGTTTCCTAAAATTCTATCTCATAGAATTTGAAATCCAAACTAATTCCTACTTTGACTTGGTCCACAACCACATTCCATGTAAGAAAGAAAGAGTGAAAAGATTTGGGTGTGTGTGAAGTCCTGGGAGAGAAGGTTTTGTCGCACAAAATAAGAGAGAGTGAGTGTGGGGGGCTAAGGTGGCGCAAGGTGGAATCCTAGTCTTACTAGGGTTCAATCTATGACTTGTTCAAATTTAATTTCTCAAACCAAATCAAACTAAAACCAAATCAACCCAATTAAAATAGATCTTAACCTAATTAAGAACCTAATTTAATCAAATTAAATTAGATTTAAATCTGATTTAATTTTTTAATCAAATTAGAAATTAGGTTGACCCAAGTCCTAATTGATCTAGGACTCATTTTTCTTTGCACTTGGCTTATCCAATAAGCCAATTGGACTTGATCCAATGAAGCCCAAACTAAATTTAATTAAATTATATTTAATTAGACTTAATCTTAATCCATTGGCTTAATCAAATTAAGTCAATTAATAATTGAATTGCTAATCGATCCTCCTGCAACACTTGCACTAGGTTAAATGTCAATCGTATTGATCGTTTAATCCTAGAACGATTCTTAATCATTGATCAACCATCCGATCAGATCGTGAACTCTAATATGTGTGACCTCATAGGTCTAAACCTAAGCTAGTAGTACAGAAATAAATTTTTATACCAATCGAAGTGACCATCTAGCAATGGTACCCGACGACTGGATAGGTCGAATATATAGAACAACATCCTTAGAACCCATGCGGATATAGTTTCTATATAATTTATCTCCTTGACCAAAATACTCATAGAATACCTCAGAGTTCAACTATCAACTCTGATCAGGTTGTCCACATTGTATTTCAAAATATTAAATTCATCTGATGGATTATCCTGGCCAAGGTTTTGCTAAATTGAAAACAACGACTCATTCTTCTTTAACTCTTGGAGTGGTCAATCCCATCTTGATCACACTCTGACTTTGCAAGTACTTGACTGTATCCAGAAGCCTTCCATCACTGAATTAGAAATTCAGTTAGTTCAGTACCAAAGTATAGTGAGTTGCTTGCAAGTCACTGAGGTGATCTCAGGTCTAAGGGACACTTATACCTATATTCCATCAGAGACATTCTCGACAGCAGAATGCTCTGGTGTTGGTGACGTTCCATGATGATGTACCCTTACATCTCATCTGTATGCCATACCAGTATCTCACACTCTTTGGTTAAGAGGACAACCAACCCATATGGCCTACAGTGACCTATGCTCGATAGAAGCTGTCATCCTTATTAGCAGCTTATCATTTAGTCGTGAATAATTTTAAGGACTAATCAATAAATCCTCTCTTTATCGAACCTAAATAGTCCTAAGGATTTCATCACAACAAAGGAGTTCATTAGAAGATGAAAACTTATGATAAAAATATCAAAAATATATTTTATTTACTAACAAATCAATTACAATACAAAGTTGCTCAACCGTCAATAGGTTGATGATTGACTTTTGAGATATATTTTTCAACAACTCCCACTTGTCTTAAAGCCACTCGGCATAGTATCTAATACCTATCTTCGACTTGTGGTTGTCGAACTCCTTTATTGCCAGGGCTTTAGTGAAGGGGTCGGTCAGGTTCTCCTTTCTGTCGATCTTCTGAAGATTGATGTCACCTCGATCCATGATCTCCCGGACTAGGTGGAAGCGATGTAGAATGTGCATCGTCCACTGGTGTGCTTTGGGTTTCTTTGCTTGAGCTATGGCACCAGTGCTATCGTAGTAGAGCAGGACCAGACCATCGAGGGAGGGTGCTACTCCGAGCTCGATGATGAATTTTTTCAGCCACACAGCTTCCTTCGCAGCATCCGATGCTGCGATGTACTCTGCCTCACAAATAGAGTCTGCCACAGTATGCTGTTTGGAACTCTTCCAGCAGATGATTCTACCATTCAGAGTAAAGATATAACTCGACATGCTTCTACTGTTATCATGTTCAGATTAAAAGCTGGAGTCTGTGAACCCCACAAGTTTCAGATCTGACTCGCCATAAATCGACCATTGGTCCTTAGTATTTCTCAAATACTTAAGGATGGCTTTAACCACTTTCTAGGAGTTTTCTCCAGGATCAGATTGGTATCTACTAACTACTCCTAGTGAGTATGCCACATCTGGCCTTGTACATGTCATGGCGTACATGATAGATCTCACAGCCGAAGCATATGGGACTTTACTCATACGTTCTCTCTCTTTAGGAGTTGTCAGACAATCCTTCTTAGAGAGAAAAATTTCATGATCTATCGGTAGATATTCTTTCTTGGAATTCTCTATGTTGAACCTCTTCAACAGAGTATCTATGTATGTGGATTGGGATAACCCAAGCATCTTTTTAGATCTATCCCTATAGATCTTCATCCCTAGGATGCAGGATGCTTCACCCAAGTCCTTAATGGAGAACTGCAATGACAACCAAATTTTTATTCCCTATAGTGCGGGGATGTCATTCTCGATTAAGAGAATGTCATCCACATACAAGATAAAAAATACCACAACTAGATCATTTGCCCATTTATAGATGCAGGGATCTTCTCCGTTCTTAACGAAGCCATACGTTTTGATCACCTTATCAAAATACATGTTCTAACTCCGAGAAGCTTGCTTCAATCCATAAATGGATCTCTGAAGCTTGCACACCTTGGACTAATCTGTGGATGTAAACCCCTCAGGTTGTATCATATACACCTCTTCGATCAGCTCTGCATTCAGGAAAGCTATCTTTACATCCATCTGTCAGATCTCATAATCAAGATGGACAGCTATTGCAAGCATTATCTGAATGGATTTGAGCATTGCCACAAGGGAGAACATCTCATTATAGTCAATATCATAATGTTGATGATACCCCTTGGCAACCAGACGGGCTTTATAGGTCTCCACCTTTCCGTCTGCACCCCTCTTCCTTTTGAAGATCCATTTACACCCAATGGGTTTAACCCCTTCAGGTGGGTCAACCAATATCCATATATCGTTGACCTTCATGGACTTTATTTTGGATTTCATGGCTTCAAGCCATTTCTCGAAATCAGGTCTCTGCATTGCATCCATATAGGTGATCGGATCCTCATCATTCTCATCGAGTTCGATGGGATCACCGTTTCGGATCAAGAAATCGTATTATCTGTCCGAGTGATACAGTACTCTATCAGATCGCCTTAATGGTGCAGGTACATTGGGCTCTAGATCTGATCTAATCAAATCTGACTCAGGTTCAGCTATTGGTGTCGGTCCTTCTACCTGTTAAACTTTATCAAGTTTAACCTTAGGGGCAACGATTCTTTCACCAAGAAACTCTTTTTCTAAAATGATTGCCTTAAGGCTGATGAACACCTTTTGTTCATCAGCATGGTAGAAAAAATATCCTTTGATCTCTTTGGGGTACCCTATGAATGTGTATTTGTTAGACCTAGGTCCAAGTTTATCTGTAACTAACTGTTTGACATAGATCGGGCACCCCCAGACCCTAAGGTGTGAAAGTGCTGGCTTACGCCCTATCCATATCTCATATGGAGTCTTAATTACATACTTACTTGGAATCCTATTTAACAGATAACAGATCGATTCGAGGCATATCCTCAGAAGGATATTGACAAGCTAGCAAAACCCATCATGGATCGGACCATATCTAACAGAGTTCGATTTCTCCTTTCAGACACACCATTATGCTGTGGTGTTCCTGGAGGAGTCCATTGGGAGAGAATCCCATTCTCTCATAGATATGTGAGAAAATCACTAGAAAAGTATTCTCCTCCTCGGTCAGACCGAAGAGTTTTAATACTCTTCCCAGTTTATTTTTCTACTTCACTTCGGAATCATTTGAACATTTCAAATGAATCTGACTTATGTCTCATCAGATAGACATATCCATATCTAGATAGATCATCCATGAAAGTGATGAAGTAGAAATATCTACCTCTAGCACTTGTGCTCATGGGCCCGCATACATCAGTATGTGCTTGGCCCAAGAGCTCAGTAGCTCTCTCATCTTTTCTAATAAAAGGTGACTTGGTCATTTTACCAAGAAGATAGAACTCACAGGTTGGAAGTGATTCGCAATCACTGACTTCGAGGATTTTCTCTTGAGTCAATCTGTTTATCCTGTTCTTGTTTATATGACCTAGCCTATAGTGCCATAAGTAGATATCTGATACACTATCTAATCTAGGGTGCTTACCAGTAGAATAGACTACGTTAATAGGTTGTGATAACATATACACACCATTATTCAAATATCCATAAAAAATAGTAACACCATTCATAATGATATTACAAATTTATTTTTTTATTAAAATTTTATAATCATTTTGGCCAGAAGGCCTACAAAAATAATATTTAAAAAGAAACAGAGACAGAAATGACAATCATGAAGAACAACGGTATGGGACCCAATACAAGTTTCAAGATTCCTAATGCTAGAACTAGAATTGGTCTTCCATCTCCAATGTTCAGGAACCTCTCATCTTGCTCGAATCTCCTATTAACCTGCAACCCCTGCAATGAATTACAAATATGGTAAGGGCTATCGGTATCCAATACCCAGTTAGTTATATCACAAATAGAGAAATTATAATGAGTTATCATATAAATACCTTGCCCAGCAATAGCTTGCTTCTTTCTCTGTCTGTTCGGGTCCAGAGAGGCAATGTACTGAGGACAGTTCCTCTTCCAGTGCCCCACTTCTTGCAAAAGAAGCATTCAGTTTGACTCTTATCGGACTTGATCTTTTTGGTCTGGTCCTGCACTGATGTCCCAGGAACTTGCACCTTCTTCACTTTCTTCTTCTTGTTCTTCTCTTTTTTAAAGGGTCGAGAACCAGAAGACGAACCTCCGACTAAGTTCACAGACTCCTTGTGGAGTTGGTGATCCATCTCAAAGTTCTGAAGCAATCCCAGTAACTCGTGGTAGTTTACTTCAGACTGTGTCATTTTATAATGAGTGAGGAATGGGAGATAAGACTTGGGCAGCAAGTTCAATATTTCATCTTTCCTAAGCTGCTCATGCAAAGGAAAGCTGAGCTTGCTCAAACACTCCATCAGCTCAATCATGTACAATACATGATCAGTGACAGAGGCACCATCCCGCATTTTGCCGTTGAAGATGGCACAACTAGTCTTGTGCCTCTCCACATCATTGGGTGTACCAAAAGCATCCTCCAACACTTGAAGCATGTCCTTTGACTGAGCTATCTCAAATCTGCGACTGAACTCATTGCTTATGGCAGCCAGCATGATGTAGCACACAGTGGTCCGATCACTGAGCCACTTCTGGTAAGTGTCTCTGACTGTCTACGTGCATTGACAGCTGGCTCCTCAGGTGCAGGATCCGTTATCATATATAGAATCCATTCATGCTCCAAGACTATCTTCAACTTTCGATACCACGGTACCAGCTATCAAAGTTGGGTCCTACCAACTTATCATTGTCCAACAATGATCGGAGCAATAGGAAAGTGGCTATATCTGCACAAAAAAAAATCATAACCTAATTAGTAATTGATTCATTAAACCTAAAGATTTGGACTTTAATCAAAAGATTTTTTTCACTATTTTATTCGAATTGGTAGCCTCTACCTCCAATTCGAAGAATTATCCTAATTTCTTAGTGGGTACTAAAATCCACTTAGACTGCACACAAGCCCAACTTTGGTTGGCCAACCTATGTACATCTAAGGGTAGGTTCATAACCAATTATTTCTCTAAATAATTTTTAGTAATTTTAATTTTGCCCCAGTCCCTAATCAGTAGGCTTTGGCCTCCACTGAAAAGGTCTGGTTAGGTCTAACCATTAACATGACTATACTTGGCCCATCTAGCCAATGAATGATTAGGCCCAACTTTGGTTGGCTAACCTAACCACCATTTAGAAAGATGCAGTCAAGAAATCATATTACGAATAACGATTCCATCAGCCGATAAGCACTAGGCCTTTGGGTCTCTAATGATTATCCAACCAATGGACCCATTATTATCCACTTAATGGGAGGCTATGATCTAGTTATCATCATAACTATTTCATTTTAAGGACCTAATAATTTTAAAAAATTTAATTGATTTAGAAAAGGAGGTCAGATGAACCAGCTTATCATGTGTTGTGATCTAGGTGGTGTGCCTAAGGACCAGGAGACCAAGGCTAAGGCCAAGGTCCATCATTCATGAGGGCTTCATGGAGGCTCTAGGGCTAGTTGGGCCCTAGGTTGAAAGGCTGTGGGCCTTTCGGGTTCTTGAGGTCTAGGTTATGTGGGCCTCAAGGGACCAACTCTTTATGGGCCAGGTCTGGGCCTAGGATAGGTGAGATTAGGTCGAGTCATGGGTGTACATAGACTTGGGTTAACCTAATCTCCCATAGAATTGGTCAAGGGAGTTTTGGGTTTGGGTCACTTGACCCTGTGTTTATATATACGTGTACTGTGTATAGATTTGATTAAGCCAAAAAAAATACAGAACTCTTTCTCCCAAGTCTCTCTCTCTCTCTTCTCCCTCTCTCTCCAGCCATTCTCCATGCCTCAGGAGCAAGAAACCCTAGGGTTTCTTGCCGCCAGGCCATAAAAGGAAAGAAAAGCAAGGAGGCGCTAGCCCCTTCCCCCTTGCAGCCGTCGACTCTCTCTCTTCTTCCTCTCTTTCAGCCACCCAAGCATCAGGTTCAGGACCTAAAATCTCTTGAGAAGAGGTTGATACAAGTCCCTCTCAGATATAGAGTTGATCTGAGGTTGTTTGAGGTGCGGGTAAGATCTCCATCAACAGATCTATAAGAAGGGCTGCAGTAGGACAGATCTGCAAGGTCTGTCTCCATCTACCTTTTTCCCTATCTAGAATGCCCCAATTTAAGCTCTACAAATTGGAAGACCTTGGTCTAGGCCTGATCTGGTTGGGTACTAGATCTTGGATTTTTTAGAGGTATTTGTTGAGGCGTTTGTTGCCCAGCTATGCAACCCAAGAGGGGGGGTGAATTGGGTTTCTAAAAATTTTAAGCCCAACAGATAACTTATGAAGAACAAAACAATGGCTTTAAATCAATATTAATTAACTAAAGCAGTATTGCAAGGATATAATAAAGAAATAAGATAAAGCGATAAAGCACACCACAAACACAAGGATTTATAGTGGTTCGGTGCTAACCTTGCACCTACGTCCACTCCCCAAGATCCCACTTGGGAATTTTAATCCACTATCCTTTGTATTCAACCCGAATACAAAACGTCGGAAACTCCGACACTAGCTATCCCAAGCTAGAATACAAGACGTCGGAAACTCCGACCCTAGCTATCCCAAGCTAGAACACTTGTTTTCCGGGTACAAGCAAACCCAAAACACTCCGATTTCAGGTTCGGATCAACCTTTCCTTGTTTTGGAAATCCTCCAAAAACAAGAGCAAAAACTCACAAAGAGTAAGAATATTTAGAGCACAGATGAATACAATAACAGCTCCTTAAATGAGCAAATATAACAATAAAAGCTTTACTCAAATGAAGAACCCCTTTTTCAGATTTTCTCAAGATGAATGAACGGTTGAACGCTTGAGAAGAGGTTGATTGTTGATTGAAGATCTCTTGAAAGCTTTGAACGATCTCTAGATCAAGGTTGAAAACAATCGACTTGAAAGATTCTCTCTTTGAATGCTCTTGCTTTTCTTTTTCACAAACTCTCTTGAATATTGTGGATCCTCTCTCTTCTTCTTGAATATTTCGTTGATCTCAGATTTAGGATCCTCTCTTCTCTTTTGATCTCACGTTTGATCTCCCGATTTCCACACCCTTTTTCTTTGCAATTTGATTTGCTATTTAATCTGCAATTTCCTTTCACCATTTTAAGCATTTTATGGCATTAGTAGCAAGAGAAAACAATTTAGGCAGATAAAAAGCCGTTAGAGGATTTTTAGGAAGCATAAATGGCAATTAAAACGGGCAAAAAAAATAGCCGTTGCTGACATTTCCCGTCGCAGGGGTCGACTCATGAGTCGACTCATGCATCAGGAGTCGACTCATGAGTCGACTTCTGTTGCAAAGACCAGAAACTTGGATTTCTGGATTTTTTGGCCCAAATCAGCAGAGGTCGACTCATGAGTCGACTCATGCCTTGTGGGTCGACTCATGAGTCGACTCACAGGTCGTGCCAAGCCAAAAATCCAGTGTGCCATGGGAATTTTTTGTGTGCCATTCAGCTCATAGTGCCATGAGTTGACTCATGAGTCGACTCATGCACTTCAAACCTTCATAACTTCAAAAATATAAGTCCAAACACAATGAAATTTTCACCAATAGATTTCAAATCATTTGTTCTACCAAATGGTACTATCAAATCAGGATTTTAGTAAAATTATGATTTTGCCCTTGAAGAGCATAAGGACTTTTTCAATTGTTTGTATCCCTTCAATCTGCTTTGTAATCATCAAAATCAATCTAGGAGCAACAATCTCCCCCTTTTTGATGATGACAAAACATATGAACAAAAATATTTATGTTAATGCATTAATTTCAAAAGAATCCATTATGGGTGTATATGCTTGAAAAGAGTATGATTCTTTTGGCATGTAATATAAATGCAAAAATAGTTTGTCCATTTTCTTAAAGATTTGAAAAGGGTATTAGATCATTTTGAGTTCAAGATATTTCAGAGCAAGAGAAGATAAATAACTTTTTCTATGTATCAGAGCAAAAATAATTTTTACAATGATATCAGAAAAGATTTTATAATGTATCAGAGCAAGAAAATTTTTAATGTATCAGAGAAAATTTCATACAGTATCCGAGCAAATGTTATAATATTTTAGAGAAACCTTCACACTGTATCGGATCAAATGTTATCATGTATCAGATCAAGTTGAAAGAAATTGTAGGATGAATCAGAGTAAAACAAATTTCTTATTGATGTCTCAAGGTGAGTAAAATTTCAAAAGCAAGTTTGAATATCAGAGCATATATATAAAAAATACTTATTTGCATTGTACTCATGATTTTGCTTTTGATGGATTAAAGTTCTGTCTGATACCAAATTTCTCTGTCTGATACCAAATTTCGATACCAAAATTTCTCAAAGTTTTGTTTAATCTTTCAATCCTTGTTTTTGCCTAATTTCTCCAATATTTGTTTAATTTCTTCAATATTTGT
Source organism: Elaeis guineensis (assembly GCF_000442705.2). Classification (NCBI taxonomy): domain Eukaryota; kingdom Viridiplantae; phylum Streptophyta; class Magnoliopsida; order Arecales; family Arecaceae; genus Elaeis; species Elaeis guineensis. Next base: position 56,486,620 of record NC_025994.2, read on the forward strand.
TTTAATTTAATTTCTCCCCCTTTTTCTCATAATTTAGGGTTTTGCTTTTTGTCTAATTTCAATTTTTGTTTAATTTTAATTTCTCCCCCTTTTTGACATCATCAAACATAGTTAACTCTTTCTTTTCCTTTTCTGAAAAATATTCTTTAATTTCTTCCTCTTTAGAGTTTTTCACAGATGTTTGCTCCCCCTTAATATAGCAATTATCAATAGCAAACAACAATAAGGAGAAGATAATATTTCAACAGATGTATCGGAGATTGAAATATAACCAAAATATAATCATTACAAAGAGGTAGAAAGATGATTCCATTAATATCATAATTGTTTCAAAACATAAAATTCAACCAGCTAAATGGCCCCAAGGTATAGATCTTAGAACAAGATACTAACTCCTAAGATCTAGATAAGTCAATGATCAGAGTCATCAGATATAGTATGAGAAGATGATGGATCAGAAGTGCGTCCTCTACCCCATCTGCCTCTGCCACGAGTAGGAGAACGAGATGAACTGGGAGGCTGAGAATGCTGAGATACTAGGGCTGATATCATGAGTCTGATAGAATCAAGTACGTTCAGTGCTCTGGAAACAGATTGAAGTAGAGCAGTGAACTGGGTGGTAGCATGCTCACTCGATCCTCTGATCTCTTTCCTCAGTAGCTCATATCCACCTTCTAGTGCTCCTCTGAGCCTGCCAGCCTCTGCAGTGAGGTCTGTGACCTCAATGGTAGACTCCTGTGGCTGGGGATGGGCCAATGCAAGGACTTGCCCCTGCAAGTCAAGAACTCTGCCAGTAAGTCTCCAGACTGTATCCTCAAGCTGCTGTATCCTGACGGACTGATCTGAAATCATCTGAAATATAGTGGAGATGTGGGGAGTAATGGTCTGATCAGAAGAAGTAGCTCCAGGTGCAAAAGAAGTACTACTCCACTGGCTAGACAACAAAGAAGCCACACGCTGAGATATATGCTCGATCTGATCGTCAGCCAGTCTGAACTCTGAATGAGGTGCTCTGCTCTCTGGCTGATACACTGGTGTGGGCATCCTAGTAAACTCAGAAGGGCCAGCCTCAGTATCATGAATGAACTGGGTATCTGGTGAAGCTGCCCTGAAATCATGTACAGGAGAAGATGGACCTTCTTTTCTACTCTGCCTTCAGTTCTGTCTTCAGCTCTTTCCTCAGCTCTCTCCTCAGCTCTTTCTTCAGAGCCCTTGATCCAACCACCAACAGTCTTTGTAATTCCCATTCGGTGTAGGCTGTGTTGGTTGAAAGTATCCACATGTGAGAGCTTGGTAGGTGTCTCCCCCTCACAGCTAACTCCAAACCTCCTAAAAACTCTAGTAAGGGCCATACCATAAGGCAAGTGTGCCTTGGATCTGTTCAAAGTTTCTCTCATGGCCTCTATCATAAGTGTAGGGAGGTTTAGGGGGGTCTGAGTGATGATATGAAACATGACACATACATCTCTGCCAGATAGTAAGTCATGTCTACCACTCCTAGGAAAGAATAGTTTTGTCACAATCTGATGCAGGACCCTCATCTCAATGGACAGTAGCTTTGCTTCCAATTTGTTTAAACTTCCTGAAAAATCTTCTCCTAAGATAATTCTGATCCCTTCTTCTTTAATTGGGAGTTCCATATATGAGTAACCTTCACTAGGCAACTGAAGTATCTCTCCCAATATCCTAGAATCCAAACAGATGTCAATCTCCTTTACAGTTGAAGTCACAGACCCGTTTCCATAATTTAGATTCTGGTAGAACTCTCTGACTAGATCAACATAGGTGACTTCCTTAAGAGAGCAATAAAGTTCCCATCCTTGATTTTTGATCTTGGTAGCAAAAGTAAAGCCTTCTTTCTCAAAGAACCGAAAATCTATATTTTTCCCGGTTTCTACTTTTCTATCAGAAAGAAGATTTACACTGGGGCTTATGGAGGGTTGAGAGGGACCTTGAGCAGGTACTGAAACTGGATTGGGAACAGTGGAAGACTGAGCATGCCTTTTCTTTCGGATAATTTCCCAGGCTCTCGGATTGATTTCCTTCTTTGGGGAAGTTTCATCTTTGGAGCCATATCCAATAAGGTAGCAGACAAGAAGACTTGAATTCAGTAGAGGAGGGATCACAAAAGAGTAAAGAAGAATTTTGGTGGAGAAAAGAAGTGGATTTTGAATGAACGGTGAAGTTCTAGGGCACGTTCCACCCGCGCCTAACACTGCGAGAAAGCACAGAAAAATCCTTTTCAAGGAGGCGATTTTTGGTGGAGAGGAGGAGGGAGAATTGCCTCAGAATTGATCCTTGGATTTGGAGCAAAAAGAGTTGGAGAGGACGGCTTTCGGAAGGAAGACGACGAGAAGATGAGTCATCTCATAAACAAGGTTTCCCGTTCTAAAAACAATGAACCCGATGGAAGTTGGTGGGATTTACAAGTTTGCCATTGAGTCGACTCATGGGGGTCGACTCATGAAGTTCAGAAAATCAGAAAAAATGCAAATAAATTCCAGAAAAATTCAAAATTTTGGGAGAAAGAATTTTGCTCAATGATAAGTTTTTAGAGTGATAAAACTAACTTTTGGAACCAGGATAATTGTTGGAAATTGAGCTCTAAGAATATTTGATAATAATTAAGAGAAGTTTAGGCAAATGGATCTAGAATTCCTAGATTTCTCCTAATTTCACAGAATCTATCCTCACTAAGGGCCTTTGTAAAGATATCGGCTAATTGATTTTCAGTGCAAACATATTCAAGAATTATATTTTTGTTTTGAACATGTTCTCTTATGAAATGATGTCTTATCTCAATATGTTTAGATCTTGAGTGTTGTATTGGATTTTTAGATAGATTTATAGCACTTGTATTATCACATTTTATTGGTGTTTCATTAAGTTTGATTCCAAAATCTTCGAGTTGTTGCTTAATCCACAAGATTTGAGCACAACAACTTCCGGCTGCAATGTATTCGGCCTCAGCCGTAGACAGTGCCACCGAATTTTGTTTCTTGCTAAACCATGAGATTGGTTAACTCCAAGAAATTGGCAAGTTCCACTTGTGCTTTTTCTATCTAATTTACATCCAGCAAAATCAGCATCAGAATATCCTAACAAATTAATTTGTGAGTCCTTAGAGTACCATAACCCTATAGTTTGTGTACCATTTAAGTATCTAAGGATTCTTTTAACACATTCAAATGAGATTCCTTAGGATTAGATTGATATCTTGACATAAGCAAACACTAAACATGATATCAGGCCTACTTGCAGTTAAATATAATAATGAGCCAATCATACCTCTATAGTATTTTAAGTCTACGCTTTTACCTTCATCATCCTTGTCAAGCTTACTTGAGGGACTCATTGATGTGCCAATAGGTTTGCAGTTCTCCATTCCAAATCTTTTGAGTAGTTCCTTGGTGTACTGGCTTTGGGTGATGGAGATTCCCTCTTTTGATTGTTTGATTTGGAGTCCGAGAAAGAAAGTGAGTTCTCCCATCATGCTCATCTCGAACTCTCCCTGCATAAGCTTAGCAAAGTCTTGACAAAGGGATTCATTAGTAGACCCAAAAATTATGTCATCAACATAAATTTGTATAATTAGCATATCATTTTGGTTTCTTTTAATAAATAGGGTTGTGTCTACATTGCCTCTTGAGAAACCATTATTTAGTAAAAATTTGCTTAGCCTTTCATACCATGCTCTAGGTGCTTGTTTTAGACCATATAAAGCTTTATTTAATCTAAAGACATGATTGGGAAAAGCATGATTTTCAAATCCAGGGGGTTGTTCTACATATACTTCTTCAGAAATATATCCATTTAAAAATGCACTTTTAACATCCATTTGAAATAGTTTGAATTTCATAAAGCAAGCATAGGCAAGTAGAAGTCTAATGGCTTCTAATCTAGCAACAGGTGCAAAGGTTTCATCAAAATCAATTCCTTCTTCTTGATTATATCCCTTAGCAACCAGTCTTGCTTTATTTCTAATTACATTTCCATGCTCATCTAATTTTTTCTAAAGACCCATTTTGTGCCAATTATTGAATAATCTTTAGATCTTTTCACTAAGGTCCAAACATTATTTCTTTCAAATTGACTGAGTTCTTCTTGCATAGCATTAATCCAGTTATGATCATTTTCAGCTTCTTCAAAAGTTTTAGGTTCAAGTTGAGATACAAAAGCACAATGATTAAGTACATCTCTAAGTGAAGAACGTGTTTTTACCCCATGCATAGGATCACCGATAATTAATTCCTTAGGGTGGTTGTGAACATACCTCCATTCCTTGGGTAAGTCATTTGTACCTTGAGGTTGTTCTTGAATTTCTTCACCTTTCTCATTTTGTTCATCTTCTTGATCCTTGTCTTCTGGAGTTGCTGAATCTTTTAGAGTGATCTCCTTCATACCTTCTATTAGTGGATCTGCATCATCAACACCCTCATTCTTCCTTGAAGGAAGATCGTTAGATTCATCAAAGACAACATGTATGGACTCCTCAACTACTAAGGTTCTTTTGTTGAACACTCTAAATGCTTTACTAGTGGAGGAGTAACCTAGAAGGATTGCTTCATCTGATTTTGCATCAAATTTACCAAGTTTTTCTTTGCCATTATTTAATACAAAACATCGGCAACCAAAAACATGAAAATAGGCAATATTTGGTTTTCTTCCTTTCCAAAGTTCATAGGGGGTTTTCTTTAAAAATTGTCTTATTAAAGCACGATTTAAAATGTAACATGCTGTGTTAATAGCTTCCGCCCAAAAATATTTTGGAAGGTTGCTTTCACAGAGCATGGTACGGGCCATTTCTTCTAAGGTTCTATTTTTCTTTCAACTACCCCATTCTGTTGGGGTGTCCTAGGAGCAGAGAAGTTGTGGCCAATTCCATTTTCATCACAAAAATTTTCAAAGTCATGATTTTCAAATTCTGTTCCATGATCACTTCTAATATTTTGAATTGAAAACCCTTTTTCATTAGTGACTTTTCGATGAAATTTCGTGAAAATTTGAAAAGTTTCATTTTTGTGAGCTAAAAAGAAAATCCAGTAAAACGAGAGTAATCATCAATTAATACAAATCCATATCGTTTTCCTCCTAGACTAGTGGTTTTAGTTGGTCCAAATAAATCCATATGTAAGAGCTCTAAAGGTCTAGAAGTTGAAATAGTGTTTTTGGATTTAAATGATACTCTAGTTTGTTTACCTAATTGGCATGCATCACAAATTCTATCCTTTTCAAAATTCAATTTTGGCAAACCGAGAACTAAATCCTTTTTGATTAATTTTGAAAGAGAATGCATGCTAATATGTGCAAGTCTACGATGCCACGGCCAACTAGTCTCATTTATTTTAGCATTTAAGGAAACTAGGCATTGCATGTCTAATTTAGTTAAATCATTCAAGTCTACCATATAAACATTCCATGCCTATGTCCTATAAATTTAATGTCATCGTTAATAGGACTCGTCACAATGCATACAGATGATTCAAAACTTACTTTATACCCTTTATCACAGAATTGACTAATGCTAAGTAAGTTATGCTTTTAAACCTTTAACAAGTAAAATATTTTAATGTATTTGGAGGGAGTGATACCAATGTTACCTATCCCGATGATCTTTCCTTTGCCATTATCTCCAAAGGTGACCATCCCTCCATCCTTAGCATCAAGCGTGATGAATTGTGATTCATCACAGTCATGTGTCTCGAGCATCCGCTGTCAAGATACCATTTCCTGTTTCCTTCTTGGGATGCTAGACACACCTGCAAGCACAGATCAAGTTTCTGTCTTAGGTACCCAAGCTTTCTTGGGTCCTTTCAGGTTAGTCAGAATGGTTCCTTTTGGAACCCATATTTTCTTTGTTTTGCATATTTGTTAATAAGACATGTGTATGATTTATGTCCTATTCTTCCACATTTAAAACAAGTAATATTTGTAGGCTTTTTGCTTGAATAATTTGCATAAATATCCTTCAAAAATTTTTGTTTCTTCAGGGGTTTATAACCAAGTCCAGCCTTATCATATATAGCTTTCTGATTATCAAGGATCATATTTAGCTTGTTTGAACTTAAGGTGAACTTATCTACTATAGATTTCAGCCTGTTAATTTCATCCTTAAAGTTTTGATTTTCTTGAATCAATGTGAATTTTTCAATTGAAAGAATTTCAGCTTGTTTCACTAAGGACTGATTTTTAATTTCAGCTCTTTGTTTTTCTTCCCTAGTTTCTTTAATTCATCAATTGAATCATAGAAAGCTTCATGCAATTCTTCAAAAGTAAATTCACTAGTGGATTCAGAAGTTACCTCATTTTCATGTGCCATCAGGCACAGATTGGCTTGTTCGGTTGAGGTTTCCTCGTCGGAGCTTGAGTCATCACTCGCACTCCAGGTCGCCATCATTGCCTTCTTTTTGAATTTCTTTGGACCTTTCTTCAATTGAGGACATTCGGATCTGAAATGTCCTGGCTTCTTGCACTCGTAGCATATAGGGGTTTGATCTTTCTCCTTTTCTATGCTTTGATCCCCTTTTGTAAATTTCTTTCTTATCCCCTGTTTCCTTTTTCTTAGAAACTTCTTGAATTTCGGGTGATGAGAGCCATCTCCTCATCCTGATCTTCATCTTCAGAGTCATCTGTTTCATAATCAGGTGAAGTTGTGGATTTGAGGGCAATGGTTCTTTTCTTTTTGATTTCATCCTCTTGATGTTGCATCATGCTAAGTTCATGAGTCATCAAGGATCCAAGAAGCTCTTCTAGAGGTAGAGTGTTCAAGTCCTTTGCTTCTTGGATGGCAGTCACCTTGGCTTCCCAAGTTCTTGGCAGTGACCTGAGAATCTTCCTTACAAGTTCACTGTTAGTATAAGATTTGCCAAGACTCTTTAAACCATTGATTATATCAGTAAAACGAGTAAACATAGCAGTTATGGACTCATCATGCTCTATTTTGAACAATTCATATTTATGTACAAGCATGTTTATTTTAGACTCTTTTACTTGATTTGTTCCCTCATGGGTGACTTCTAACTTATTCCATATTTCTTTAGCAGATGCACAAGTAGAAATGCGATTAAATTCACTAGCATCTAGTGCACAATAAAGAACATTCATAGCTTTGGCATTTAATTGTGCCAATTTCTTGTCAACCTCATCCCATTCTTTCTCGGGTTTGGTTGACTCCTCACCATCTATAATCTTGGTGGGTGTGTGAGGACCATTCACTATGATATTCCACATATCATAGTCGAGTGCTTGTATGAAAATCTTCATCCGAGCTTTCCAATAGGTGTAATTAGACCCATTGAAAAGTGGAGGTCGGTTTGTTGATTGCCCCTCAGCTAGAGAAGTTCCAACATGGGTTGCCATAGATCTTTGGCTCTTTGATTGTTAGATCAAAGAAGGGCTAGAGCACTGGCTCTGATACCACTTGTTGCCCAGCTATGCAACCCAAGAGGGGGGGTGAATTGGGTTTCTAAAAATTTTAAGCCCAACAGATAACTTATGAAGAACAAAACAATGGCTTTAAATCAATATTAATTAACTAAAGCAGTATTGCAAGGATATAATAAAGAAATAAGATAAAGCGATAAAGCACACCACAAACATAAGGATTTATAGTGGTTCGGTGCTAATCTTGCACCTACGTCCACTCCCCAAGATCCCACTTGGGAATTTTAATCCACTATCCTTTGTATTCAACCCGAATACAAAACGTCGGAAACTCCGACACTAGCTATCCCAAGCTAGAATACAAGACGTCGGAAACTCCGACCCTAGCTATCCCAAGCTAGAACACTTATTTTTCGGGTACAAGCAAACCCAAAACACTCCGATTTCAGGTTCGGATCAACCTTTCCTTATTTTGGAAATCCTCCAAAAATAAGAGCAAAAACTCACAAAGAGTAAGAATATTTAGAGCACAGATGAATACAATAACAGCTTCTTAAATGAGCAAATATAACAATAACAGCTTTACTCAAATGAAGAACCCCTTTTTCATATTTTCTCAAGATGAATGAACGGTTGAACGCTTGAGAAGAGGTTGATTGTTGATTGAAGATCTCTTGAAAGCTTTGAACGATCTCTAGATCAAGGTTGAAAACAATCGACTTGAAAGATTCTCTCTTTGAATGCTCTTGCTTTTCTTTTTCACAAACTCTCTTGAATATTGTGGATCCTCTCTCTTCTTCTTGAATATTTCGTTGATCTCAGATTTAGGATCCTCTCTTCTCTTTTGATCTCACGTTTGATCTCCCGATTTCCACATCCTTTTTCTTTGCAATTTGATCTGCTATTTAATCTGCAATTTCCTTTCACCATTTTAAGCATTTTATGGCATTAGTAGCAAGAGAAAACAATTTAGGCAGATAAAGAGCCGTTAGAGGATTTTTAGGAAGCATAAATGGCAATTAAAACGGGCAAAAAAAATAGCCGTTGCTGACATTTCCCGTCGCAGGGGTCGACTCATGAGTCGACTCATGCATCAGGAGTCGACTCATGAGTCGACTTCTGTTGCAAAGACCAGAAACTTGGATTTCTGGATTTTTTGGCCCAAATCAGCAGAGGTCGACTCATGAGTCGACTCATGCCTTGTGGGTCGACTCATGAGTCGACTCACAGGTCGTGCCAAGCCAAAAATCCAGTGTGCCATGGGAATTTTTTGCGTGCCATTCAGCTCATAGTGCCATGAGTTGACTCATGAGTCGACTCATGCACTTCAAACCTTCATAACTTCAAAAATATAAGTCCAAACACAATGAAATTTTCACCAATAGATTTCAAATCATTTGTTCTACCAAATGGTACTATCAAATCAGGATTTTAGTGAAATTATGATTTTGCCCTTGAAGAGCATAAGGACTTTTTCAATTGTTTGTATCCCTTCAATCTGCTTTGTAATCATCAAAATCAATCTAGGAGCAACAGCGTTCTTTATCTGGAATGAAAGGCTGACGAAGAAGATAGCAACCAGGCTGATTTCGTCAAGGGCCTTAAATCGAGTCCAGAAGTCTCCAGATCTGTTCGTTGCTGGTTTTACTGCACCCAAGGTCCGTGGGAGGAGCTGGGATCATACTCCAATAGTTGGTATCAGAGCCACAATGGTGAGGAAGCGGTTCCAAGCATGAGAAGTTAAAGATCCCAAGTGCTGAAAATTTTCAGCAAGGTACCATCAAGGTATATTCTACACTTCTTGATTTTATATTGCTTGTTTGGCTTGGATCCAATCATGGGCAGCAATATGAAGGTCGAATTTGAGAAGTTTGATGGCAAGGAGAATTTTTCCATGTGAAAAATCTGGGTGGAGGATCTTCTGGTGCAAGCAGATCTGGATCAGGCTTTGGATGATAAGCCAGAGGGAATGACAGATAGACAGTGGGCATCATTGGAGAAGAAAGCATGCTCGATGATCAGAGGATGTTTGACAGATGCGGCGTTGTATTCGGTGCTGGAAGAAAAGACCCCGAAGGGCCTTTGGTCAAAGTTGCATACCATATATATGGGGAAGAATATGTGCAACAAGCTGATGCTGAAGAAGAGGTTGTACAGTCTTCGGATGCAGGAGGGATCTGATGTGATTGGCCACATTCAGAGGTCCGACCAGTTATGCACGGAGTTGATGAATATCAGGATGAAGCTGGATGAGGAGGACAAGTCCCTATTGCTTTTGTGTTCGCTCCCAAGATCATATGACTCTTTGGTGACTACACTGCTCTACGACAAGGAGACTCTGGAATATGAGGACATGGTCTCGGTGCTGAGGTCTAATGAGTAAAGGAAAAAGTTGACCAGAGATCAGGCTCCCCAAGAGGGTTTGGCAGTAGGGAGAGGACAGGTAGAGGCAGAGGCAGAAGCAAGTACAGGGGGCGGTCCAAGTCCAGAAAGGGAAAGAAAGAGGTGAAATATTTCAAGTGCAACGAGTTTGGGCACTTCAAGCGAGAATGTCCACTATAGAAGAGCAAGAAGGGAGAAAGAAGTGGCTCAGAATTAGTGAGTGCAGTTGCTGGATAGCAGGTGGAGGATGATCTACTTGTGGTATCAGATGGTCACAGGCATTACACAGAGGAGTGGACACTAGACTCTGCGTGCTCACATCACTACACACCATACAGGTCTTGGTTTGCGACATACACCAAGACAGATGAGTGATCAGTGACTCTAGGCGACAATCATCCTTGCAAGGTGGCTGGGATAGGGACAGTTAGGGTGAGGATGTTTGATGGGATTGTGAGGATATTGATAAATGTAAAGCACATCCCGGAGTTGGAAAAGAATCTGGTGTCACTAGGCAACTTGGAGCGCAGTGGATACAGCTTCAGCAGTAGTGCTAGAAGCGGAGTACTGAACATCTCCAATGGAGCTATGGTAGTGATCAGAGGCAGGAGGTTGGACAATAACCTCTATCGCATGGAGGGATCTGTGGTGACCGAAGAGTCTGATGCAGCAGCTGCAGCACAGGACCAGCAGGGGGCTTACAGGATGTGGCACTACCGCCTAGGCCACATGGGTGACAAGGGGCTGAGGGAGTTGAGCAGGAGAGGACTCATATCTGATTTGGAGGATGGTGCTACAGGGGAGATCTGTGAGCCTTGCCAGATGGGAAAGCACAGGAGAGTTCAGTTCAACATTAGTACAGCCTGCAGTGCAGCCCCTCTGGAGTTAGTACACACGGATGTGTGGGGACCAGCCCCAATTTTAGCTAGGAATGGGGCCAGATACTTCATGACCCTGATTGATGATTTCTCAAGGAAACTCTGGATTTTCTTTATGAGAGAGAAGTCAGAGGTCTTCACCAAGTTCAAGATCTGGAGAGCTGAGGTGGAGATGGAGCAGGGGAGGAGCGTGAAGTGTCTGAGGTCAGACAATGGCGGGGAGTACACCAGCAGAGAGTTCCAAAATTACTGTGAGGAGTGTGGGATCAGGAGATACTTCTCAGTTAAGGGGACTCCACAGCAGAATGGGGTGGCCGAGAGGATGAACCGAACACTTCTGGAAAAGGCACGATGCATGAGGCTGCAGGCAGGGCTTCCAAAGGAGTTCTGAGTTGACACAGTAGATGCAGCGGGTTACTTGGTCAATCGGTCACCTCACACCAGGATGGATGGCAGGCTTCTAGAGAAGGTGTGGTCTGGGAGGACAGTTGGGCTGGGCCATCTACGGGTATTTGGGTGCACGGCCTATGTGCACATTGGAGCTGGTGAGCGGAGCAAGCTAGACGCCAGATCACACAAGGCGATGTTTCTAGGCTATCCGCGAGGAGTCAAGGGATACAGGCTATGGGATCCCTTGGAAAAGAAGGTCATCATTAGTAGGGATGTGACTTTTGATGAGGATTCAGTCCTACGGAGGCGAGCAAGCATGGAGGAGTAGCAGGAGCAGGAGGAGGTCTAGCAGGGTGCTGCTGGACAGCTAATCTCTTTGATTTTGCCTCTTGTAGGTACTACTGGAGGACATAACATTCAGGTGGAGCACCTACCTAAGGTGTCTCCATAGGTGGAGAGGTCTCGGATGGATGATCGAGGTGGAGAGGTCCAGCAGGAGCGAGCTGGATCGAGGACTGATATCGGTGTTGCCCTACACAAGCCCAAGAGGACCATCAGGCAACCGGACCGATATGGCTTCGAGGAGACGCTGTCATATACCCTGGTGACAGTGAATGGAGACCCATATATATATCAGGAGGCTATTGAGAGCCAGGACAGAGAGCGGTGGGTCCAGACGATGTTCGAGGAGATGCAGTCTCTCCACAAGAACCAGACATGGCGATTGGTGCAGTTGCCACAGGAGAAGAGGCCCATTGGCTGCAAATGGGTCTACAGTCGCAAGGAAGGGCCTTCAGAGCAGGGAGGTACTAGATTCAAGGTGAGGTTAGTGGCCAAGGGATACTCCCAGAAGGAAGACATCGACTTCAGCGAGGTCTTCTCTCTCGTCGTCAGACATACTTCCATTAGAGTATTGCTGAGCATTGTAGCAACTCAGGATTTAGAGCTGGAGCAGATGGATGTCAAGACGGCGTTCCTCCATGGGCATTTGGAGGAGAGGATTTACATGGAGCAGCCATCCGATTTCAGGGATCCAGAATTAGAGGGAAAGGTTTGTTTGTTGCAGAAGTCGCTGTACAGGCTGAAGCAGTCGCCGAGGCAATGGTACAAACAGTTCGACTCCTATGTGCGCAGCATTGGACTTTCCAGGTGCGAGTTTGATCCCTGTGTTTATGTTCAGTCTCTTGAGGATGGTTCTAGGCTGTTCTTACTCTTGTATGTGGATGACATGCTTATAGCATGCAAGAGTAGGAAGGTTGTGCAGGATCTGAAGGCATCCTTATCTCGGGAGTTTGAGATGAAGGATTTGGGCCCTGCAAGGAAGATCTTAGGCATGGAGATTTTCAAAGACCGAGCCTGGAGGGTGCTGCATCTATCTCAGGAGGGCTACATACAGAAGGTCTTAGAGAGGTTCGGGATGAAGGGAGCAAAGCCGGCGGAGCTGCCACTTGCCGGTCACTTCAGACTCTCGAAAACCATGGCACCACAGACTGAGGTGGAGGCTCAGGAGATGAAGAAGGTTCCTTATGCTTCAGGAGTTAGGAGCTTGATGTATGCGGTGGTCTGTTGTAGGCCAGACATCGCTCATGCAGTGAGTTAGGTTAGCAAGTTCATGGAGCAGCCTGGCAGGGAGCATTGGAGAGCTCTGAAGTGGATATTCAGATACCTGGTGGGATCAGTTGGAGTTGGCATCTGCTACAGACAACGAGGAGGTGCGGTGGGATACTCTGACATGTCCAAGGAGGCTCAGGGGCTGATTGGTGGTTATGTAGATACAGACTTCGATGGAGATGTGGATACCCGGAGGTCAACGACAGGCTTCATCTTTAGCCTGTATGGAGGTCCTATTTCTTGGAGATCAAGTCTGCAGCCTATCACGGCCCTATCCACTACAGAGGTGGAGTACATCGGGCTGATAGAAGCAGTTAAGGAGGCAATTTGGCTGAAGAGTTTGTTGACAGAGATGGGCCTTACTCAGGAGGCCATTAGAGTGCACTATGACAGCTAGAGTGCTCTTCTATTAGCACAGAACTCAGTCTATCATGCAAGGACAAAGCACATCGATATTCGGTATCATCAGATCAGAGAGCTTGTGGAGGATGGCGAGGTGGAGCTGGTAATGGTACACACCAAGGAGAACCCAGCTGATGCACTTACGAAGGTACTTCCGCGGGATAGCTTTCAGAGATGTGTTGAGCTGATTCGGCTGATGGACAGAGTGGAGCTGGTTGAGGCCTTGGGATACCAAGGTGGAGATTGTTATGATCCAGGTGGTGTGCCCAAGGCCCAGGGGACCAAGGCTAAGACCAAGGTCCATCATTCATTAGGGCTTCATGGAGACTCTAGGGCTAGTTGGGCCCTAGGTTGAAAGGCTGTGGGCCTTTTGGGTTCTTGAGGTCTAGGTTATGTGGGCCTCAAGGGACCAACTCTTTATGGGTCAGGTCTGAGCTCAAGAGAGGTAAGATTAGGTCGAGTCATAGGTGTACATGGGCTTGGGTTAACCTAAACTCCCATAGAGTTGGTCAAGGGAGTTTTGGGTTTGGGTCACTTGATCCGGTGTTTATATATACATGTACTTGTATAGGTTTGATTAAGTCAAGAAAATAGATGCCTCTTTTTCTCAGGTCTCTCTCTCTCTTCTCCCTCTCTCTCCAGCAATCTTCCATGCACCAGGAGCAAGAAACCCTAGGATTTCTTGCCGCCAGTCCATAAAAGGAAGGACAGGAAGGGAGGCGCTAGCCCCTTCCCCCCTTTGCAGCCGCCAGCCATTTCTTCTCTTCCCTCTCTTGCAGGCACCCACACACCAGATCCAAGATCTGGAATCTCTTGTGAAGAGATTGGTACAAGTCTCTCTCAGATCTGGAGTTGATCTGAGGTCGTTTGAGATGCGGGTGAGATCTCCATCAACAGATCTACAAAAAGGCTGCAGCAGGAGAGATCTATGAGGTCTATCTCCATCTATCTTTTTCCCTATCTATAATACTCTGATTTGAGATCTACAAATTGGAGGACCTCGGTCCAGGTCTGATCTGATTGGGTTCCAGATCTTGGATTTTTTAGAGATGGTTTCAAAGGCGTTCATCATCTGGAACGAAAGGCTGATGAAGAAGACAGCAACCAGACTGATTTCGTCAAGGGCCTTGGATCATGTCCAGAAGTCTCCAGATCTATTCATTGCCAGTTCTGCTACACCAAAGGTCTGTGGGAGGAGCCAGGATCATGCTCCAACACTTCATGGAGGCTCTAGGGCTAGTTGGGCCCTAGGTTGAAAGGTTGTGGGCCTTTCGGGTTCTTGAGGTCTAGGTTATGTGGGCCTCAAGGAACCAACTCTTTATGGGCCAGGTCTGGGCCCAGGATAGGTGAGATTAGATCGAGTCATGGGTGTACATGGGCTTGGGTTAATCTAATCTCCCATAGAGTTGGTCAAGGGAGTTTTGGGTTTGGGTCACTTGACCTTGTGTTTGTATATACATGTACTGTGTATAGGTTTGATTAAGCCAAAGAAAATACAAAACTCTTTCTCCCAAGTCTCTCTCTCTCTTCTCCCTCTCTCTCCAGCCATTCTCCATGCCCCAGGAGCAAGGAACCCTAGGGTTTCTTGCCGCCAGGTCCATAAAAGGAAAGAAAAGCAAGGAGGAGCTAGCCCCTTCCCCCTTGCAGCCGTCAATTCTCTCTCTTCTCCCTCTCTTGAAGCCATCCAAGCATCAGGTCCAGGACCTGAAATCTCTTGAGAAGAGGTTGATACAAGTCCCTCTTAGATCTGAAGTTGATCTGAGGTCGTTTGAGATGCGGGTAAGATCTCCATCAACAGATCTACAAGAAAGGCTGCAGCAGGATAGATCTGCAAGGTCTGTCTCCATCTACCTTCTTCCCTATCTAGAATGCCCCGATTCAAGATCTATAAATTGGAAGACCTCAATCCAGGCCTATTCTAGTTGGGTACTAGATCTTGGATTTTTTAGAGGTGTTTGTTGAGGCGTTCTTCATCTAGAACGAAAGGCTGACGAAGAAGACAGCAACCAGGCTGATTTCGTCAAGGGCCTTAGATCGAGTCCAGAAGTCTTCAGATCTGTTCGTTGCTAGTTCCGCTACACCCAAGGTCCGTGGGAGGAGCCGGGATCATGCTCCAACATCATGATCCACCCACTGGCTTCACCAAGTCAGCTTAAGGGAGACCATTAAAAGGGCTGGTCTAGGAGCACCTAAATCAGTCACACTGATTTACCTAGCTGACATGGGTCAGCTCGAATAATCAAGTAATCTGATCAAAATATAATTTCACCAAAAGGCCAGATAAGTTCGATCGATGGGAGGGTTTGCTAAAGCTTTCTTTAGACACCATCAGAAATAGCCAGGTAAGCGGGCTACCAATTAAAAACCATCGGTCTGATTTACTTTAGATACTAACTGATTTAATTAGTTTCGATTAGATCAACCTAACAGTTTGTGCTAGACTGCTTAGCCAAGAATCAAATCTATTTGGTTCTCATTAAAGATATGGACTTGACCGACTACAACTATTGTAATTGATCTAGAGAATCCTTGATCTAATCTAAGACAATATTGATTAGATTTAGTCAATTCTCTAATTAAGTCCATCTTTAATCTAACCTTAGGTCTAACCCAATTAATGGACCTAATTTCCACTAACCCATTAACCCAATGTGTTATGGTTTGTGTCTTAGGTTCTTCAATTCACAATCCTAGAACCTAATCAAACAACTTCTTAATTCTCAATTAAGTTTTGGGCTGAGGGTTGGGGTTCGGCTTTTCAAAAATATTTTTCATATTTGTAAAATATTTTTACAACATGATTCTACCAACCAAGTTGTATGTTTGATTTATAATCAAAATATAAGTGAAATAAGTATGAAACTACTTTAGATTTAATCTAAACAGGTTCATGTAATTGAAACAATTTCAACTTTAAACTGCTCAAATTTCTCAAACAAATATATGATGGTTCTTTGCACGAAAATTATTAACAAAGAGATTTTATTTTAAATTTAAATATCTTTTAAATATAATAAATCATAAATTTAATCTTGATCACATCTAACAAATTTATGATTAAAGATAGATCTAGACAAACTAGGACAACCTTTGCACTGTAAGGAGCAAACCTTACAACAGGACAACCTACAGTTCGTGATTGATCTAAAAATTTTAATTTTAGATTTAATTATCAGATTATAAATTAGATCTAATCTAAGAAATAATCTAAGCATGTATAAATAATCATGTAATAAACAACTTAGGATCTAATACCAATTAAATGAACCAGATTTAGGGTTCCGGGTTAGATCTTGAAATTTTTTCAAGATCAGACAGCAGAAGACTAAAATAAATCAAAATTTATTTTATAAAATTAGAGAATATCTAGATCTAAGATCTTATTATATGATTATTACATGACATTAAATCAAAAATTAAAATATAAAGAGCAAGAACTGTATGTTGATCATATCAACATGTTTCTATACTACATCTAATGTATGTAATATATAATAGATCAGATCTATTACCTTGCAAGTTAGATGTTCTAACTTTGCTGATCCGGACTTGAGGATGATGTTGTGAGTCACACACATGTCCAACCTCTAGGAGTTATCCACACGAGCCCACGAATCATGATCAGAAGTCCTGATCCAGAAAATCAGCACAGTATGCTAGTACTGTGCTGATCCTTCTTCGATGGTCGATTAGATGCCTCATTCTTCTTGATTTGAACTTTTTCAAAGATAAGAAGTAGGAGAAGGAGTTTTAGATATGAGACACTTTTAGAAAACTCACAGATAAAGGAAGGGAAGAGGTGAACTCAGCAACCCTAGAAGAAGATCCTCTTCTTCTTCTCTTTGCTCTAACCTAAACACTTAGCTTTGTGTCTATTATATCTCCACAGCCTAATACTCTTTCTCTCTAATTTTCACATACCCCAAAGGTATCTCAATGATCTATAATCTACAAAAATCTCAAGAAGAAATTCATCTTAAATAAAGAGATATGAAAAATCCTTGTCTAGGTCAAATACCTAGTCAAGAAAAATCCAAACAAGGCAAGACAAGTGGTGCCCAACTCTTGGGTGCCCCCTCCTTCTTTTTCTACCATGGACCACCAGCAAAGGACACATAATATGTGCCATAAAAATCATAAAAATCTCAAAAAAAATCTGGGTAAAATCAGTACCATAAGGAAAGAGTTTTGGTTTCCTAAAATTCTATCTCATAGAATTTGAAATCCAAACTAATTCCTACTTTGACTTGGTCCACAACCATATTCCATGTAAGAGAGAAAGAGTGGAAAGATTTGGGCATACGTGAAGGCCTGGGAGAGAAGGTTTTGTCATACAAAATAAGAGAGAGTGGGCATGGGGGGCTAAGGTGGCGCAAGGTGGAATCCTAGTCTTACTAGGGTTCAATCTATGACTTGTTCAAATTTGATTTCTCAAACCAAATTAAATCAAAATCAAATCAATCCAATTAAAAACCTAATTTAATCAGATTAAATTAAATTTAAATTAAATTTAATTTTTTAATCGAATTAGATATTAGGTTGACCCAAGTCCTAATTGAACTAGGACTAGCTTTTCCTTGCACTTGACTTATCCAATAAACCAATTGGACTTGATCCAATCAAGCCCAAACTAAATCTAATTAAATCATATTCAATTAAACTTAATCTTAATCTATTGGATTAATAAAATTAAGTCAATTAATAATTGAATTTTTAATCGATCCTCTGGCAACACTTGCACTAGGTTAAATGTCAATCGTATTCATCATTTAACCCTAGAACAATTCTTAATCGTTGATCAACCATCCGATCAGATCATGAACTCTAATGTGTGTGACCTCATAGACCCGAACCTAAGTCAGTAGCATAGAAATAAATTTTTGTATCAATCAAAGTGATCATCTAATAATAGTACCCGACGGTCGGATAGGTCGAATGTATAGAATAACATCCTTAGAACCCATGCGGATATAGTTTCCATATAATTCATCCCCTTGACCAAAATGCTCAAAGGATACCTCAGAGTTCAATTGTCAACTCTGATCAGGTTGTCCACATTGTATTTCAAAATATCAAATCCATCTGATGGATTATTCTGGCCAAAATTTTGCTAAATTGAAATACAGCGACTCATTCTTCTCCACCTCTTGGAGTGGTCAATCCCATCTTGATCACACTCTAACTTTGCAAGTACATGATTGTGCCCAGAAGCCTTCCGTCATTGAATTAGAAATTCAGTTAGTCTAGTACCAAAGCATAGTGAGTTGCTTGCAAGTCACTGAGGCGATCTCAGGTCTAAGAGATACTTATACCTATATCTCATCAGAGACATTCTCGACAGTAAAATGCTATAGAGTTGGTCACGTTCAATAATGATGTACCTTTATATCTCACCTATATGCCATACCACTATCTACACACTCCTTGGTTAAGAGGACAACCAACCCATTGGGCCTACAGCGACCTATGCTTGATAGAAGCTGTCGTCCTTATTAATAGCCTATCATTTGGTCGTGAACAGTTTTAAGAACTAATCGATAAATTCTTTCTTTATCGAATCTAAATAGTCCTAAAGATTTCATCACAACAACAGAGTTCATTAGAAGATGAAAACTTATGATAAAAATTCTAAAAATATATTTTATTTATTAACAAATCAATTATAATACAAAGTTGCTCAACCATCAACGGGTTGACGATTGACTTTTGGGACATATTTTTCAACAAATAGCTCCCAATTAAAAACCACTTGATCAAATCTGCCAAATCTACCTTAGACACTAACTGATTAATTAGTTTCGATTTGATCTACCAGAAGAATTAGGTTCAACCACGAAGCCATGATCATGGTCTATTTATTATGGTCAAACATATGGATTTGATTAAACTTCAACTATTGAGATTGATTTAGAGAAATACTGACCTAATCTAATTCAACACTTGATTAGATTTAACTAATTTCTCTATTTGATCCATATGTACTTCTAACCCTAAGCCTAACCCATTAGAAGGACCTAATTCAAGCTAATCATTTGCCCATCGATTTATGTGGTATCTTAATGATCTTCAATTCTCAAATCTAGATCATTCTAAGCTTAATTCAAAATTAAGAGTGTGAAACGTGTGTTTCAGTCTATAGAACTATTCTATAAAGGTTTCAGATGAAGCATATCATATATTTTAATCTATAAAAATAAATTTTCATAATATGTTTAACAATTAAACATACATAGGTTTGATCTAAACTTCATACATATATCTTATGCATCATGATAACTTTTAGATCAATACCAATTACATCTTATGTAACATACAATTCAGATCTAAAATAATTTTATATCTAAATTTTATCTTATTATAATAAATTATAAATTATTTTAGATCTAATCTAAATATATTTATAATTAAAATAATACATAAAAATTTATTCATTTTTCTTCTTCATGAAACCAGATCACAGTGACATCCCTACAAGTTTTAAGAGAACCTATCGAATAGGCAAAAGAGAGATCAATCTCTTCAATCTCCTATGACTGGATGGTCTGCTGATCTCATCAATCTAAGTACTAGGTTATTAAGATCTAAAATCTAATTTTATATATAATTATATTAACATATAATTATTGATAAAATAATTTTGTACCATGAATATATCCTTGATCTTATCAATTATGTTCTTGATCTAATCTAATTAGATTTGATGTATCATATACATTATATCAAATCTGAAATATATCTTATACTGATTATAAAATATCAATTTTAAATTTGATATCATATAAAAAATTAATTAATACAAATATGAATGCATAAGGAATAAATTTTTGGTAAAATCTATTTTTGCGCAGTGCTAAATTTTAATAGAATTCAGATCTAAATATCCATCAAAATAGATCCAATTCAAATCTAAAATAAACCCCACTTCTTGAAAGAAGAAAAAATATTAAAATTTTATTAAAATAAATTTAAAATAAATTTTAATTTACATTATTATTTCATCAAAAATTTAGCAACAGTAGAATTCTATTATAACAAACTTATAACAATCTCAATCAACCATTGATTAGGCTTATCTAATCTAATCAAAATTAGATAAACAATTTTAAATAAATATATTTAAATTAGATTTAATATTTTATAAAAAAATTTAATTATATCTTATATAATTAATTATAAAAAATTTAATTATATATATATGTATTTCAGACCTGCTTTGGTATCAATTGAAGGGAAGAAAAACTGTTTCTCTTCGGAAGGCCCAGGTTGCATCTAAAATTTTTTTTATTAATCTACATGAATAAAGATCATATTCTTATCTGATTAACAATAGAACTAGAGATTAAATCTCAAATAATCTGATATAAACCTTCATAGAGGCTTGGATGTATAGACCTTTTACTTCGCATGCATGCCAAACATCGCAGGAAAGCAGGATGAACTCCGATCCAATTGCCTTCACAAGCCAATCAAATAAGGGAGGAGATGTGCTAGTGTGATACCTCACATCAGTAAGTGGGATTCCTAAAGATATGAAAGAAAAATCACCTTTTTCCTTGTAGGATCTTTCAAATTTCATCAAATCTGGGGTGGAATAATTTAAAAAAAATTTATCCTATATTTATTTCTGATCTAAATCTATAAATCTAATTTTATTATCTAATATTAATTCTAAAATAAATTTAAAAGTATGAGAAAATATGAAATACCTCAAGGGTAATCTGATTATCCTGTAGATGATCACAGCAAGCATGAGGTTCTGATTTAGCCATGCAGTCGCCTGGCCTCTACCAGTATCCACTTAAGCAAGATCTGGATTGTCTTCTCCTTATGAATCTCTACTCTAAAAATTAAAATTAAATCTGATTAGAAAGATCTTCAAAAGTCTTTCTGAAGTTGGAGCAGCAGCCTGTCGAAGAAGTCCTGCAGCCTTCCTGTTCAAGGCGTCACCACGCCTTGATCCTGAAGGAAAAACCTCCTTTTTCCTTTGTAGGATCTTCCAGATTTCATCAAATCTGGGGTGGAATAATTTAAAATTTTTTTTATCCTATGCTATTTTAGATCTAATGTCTATAAATCTAATTTTATTATCTGATATTTAAAATCTAAAATTAAATCTAAAAGGGATGAGAAAATAAGTAATACCTCAAGGGTAATCTGATTATCTTGTAGATGATCTCAGCACAGCCCGAGATTCTGATGTAGCCACGCAAGTGCCTAGCCTCTACCGGTATCCACTCAAATAGGACCTAGAACATCCTCTCCTCATGAATCTACGCTTTAAAAATCAGATCTCTATCTGATTTGAATGTGCTTCAGAACTCCTTCTGAAGTTGGAGCAGCAGCCTGTCGAAGATGTCCTGCAGCCTTCCTGTTCCAGGCATCACCATGCCTTGGACCTTTGCCAGATGGATGTCCAACTCCTTGGACATGAAGAGAGGAGAGAGGAGAGAGGAGAGCAGAGAGAATATGGAGAAGAGGAGAGAATTCTCATTTTGGCTGGGTATTGAGTAGAAACTTACAAACCCTAGGCATAGACAGGGATTTTATAGACCCTGTATGCTGCGCAGTGCCACATCATTCGACTAATCAAAAAATTCTAATAAATTCTGAAAAAAATTTGATTGATGGAGTGATATCATCTAATCATATCAGATAAAAATTCCCACCCTCTCTCCTATGTTGGTGCCAACTTTGGATAAGCACAAAGAGAGTTGGCGCCAAGGAGTCTAATCTTATCAGGACTCTTCATCCTTATCCATTTGGGGTGCCCACTTTAATCCAATTGGGCTCACACCATAATCTGATTATGGCACCTACTTCAATATGGTTTTGGCATATGGACACTCCATAAAAATTCTCCAATGAGCTTTCTTCAGTTTAAGACCCATATGTCAATATTTGACAGATGTTCTAAAATAAAAATGGCAGGTGTTAGAATTTAGCAGGTGCTTGTCTTAAATTCATCTCATGAATTAAGACAAGCCTTTTTTGAGCTAGACAAGCTTCATTTAGACTGAGAGAAACCTTCCTAAGGTTCTCTGGGTGAGTCAAATTGCATTTGACTCAGTCGAGATAGAAAAGATTACACGAGGAGAAAGTTAGGCTCAATCATGTGCTAGCATGATTTTCTTGAACCTAATTGGATCTTATCCAAATTAATTAGGTTAGCCCAATTGATGATATCCAGATCCTAACTCTTGTTTGTGTGATCTAGTTAGGTTCAATTCCCTATGGTAAGAAGATATGTCGTGATCTCATCATCGGCATCATCGAAACTCCTTTTGATGGACCAGAACTCTTCTGATTCAGACAATTAGAATGATCGATCATCAATATCATTCTAATTGCTCCCAAAATCTACCAGTGATGCCTAGCAGTATGTGGTGGCAACCCATCAGAACTGAAGATGAACCTCTCAGTGCAGCTACCTGTGTGATTGAGTTCCTCTATCATGAGTCCCGACTGAATTAGGGTTAAGGTGAACTCGTCAAACCCAACATCAGTCATATGAATCAATCGATCAATCCGAGTCCGATGTGAAATCCCAATGGAAAACTCTTTTTTCATTATTTCACTCTACCATGGCAATGGACTTAAGGACTCGATCTTTCGATCATCATAGGACTACTCCTCTCATCTATCAAGGTTTATAGATCCTATCTTGGTGCGGCCTAGTTTCTACAATGAATATGCTATAGCCAACATACACCTCAGGGTTCTGAATGGATAAGAGACCGAGTTATGGTGTAGTCAAACTATAACATACTCAAGGTGAACTATCGATGCATCTCAAGTCAAAGAACTAGACACACAACTGCAGCATCGAGCTAGTCATCGATGAGAAGGTAGACTTGAAGGAACCAGATCTAGGGTTTCAGGGTTAGATCTTGAAACTTTTTCAAGATCATACAGCGGAAGACTAAAATAAATCAAAATTTATTTTTTAAGATTAGAAAATCCCTAGATCTAAGATCCTATTACATGATTATTACATAGCATTAAATCAAAAATTAAAATATATATAAATATAGTATGAACTACATGTTGATCATATCAACATGTTTCTATACTAGCTACATCTAATGTATGTATTAAATAATAGATCAGATCTATTACCTTGCAAGTTAGATGCTCTAACCTCACTGATCCGGGCTTAAGGATGATGTTGCAAGCCGCACACGCGTCCGGCCTCTAGGAGTCGTCCACACGAGCCCACGAATCTCGATCAGAAGTCCTGCTTCAGGAAATCAGCACAGTATGCTAGTACTGCGCTGATCCTTCTTTGATGGTTGATCAGGTGCCTCCTTCTTCTTGATTTGGACTCTTCCAAAGATGGAAAGTAGAAGGAGTTTCAGATCTGAGACGCTCTCAGAAAACTCAAGATGGAAGGAGGAAAGATATGAAAATAAAAACCCTAGAAGAAGACCCTCTTCTTCTTCACGTTTTTCTCTCTAGACACCCAAACTTGCATCTTTTATATCTCCACGACCGAAAGGTATTTCTCTCTGATTTTTGGATGGAAGAAAGGCCTTTCAAAAATCTATCTCTCCTTAAAATTTCACGAAGAAACTCATCTTATATAGAGAGATATGATAGAGTCCTTGTCTAGGTCAAACACCTAGTCAAGGCTTATCCAAACATGGCAAGTAAAGGGATGCCCAACTCTTGAGCACCTCCTCCATATTTTCATGCATGGATTACCAGAAAAGGGTGTACAATATAAACCCTAAAAGCCACAAAAATTTCAAAAAAAATTTGGATAAATTCGGTGCAAAATTGAAAGAGTTTTGGATTTCTAAAACTCTATCTCATAGAATTCGAAATCCAAACTTATTCCTTTTAGATTTGATCCAAATCACCTTCCATGTAAGAAAAAAAGAGAGGAGACCTTTTGTGAACGTGGGAGAGATCTGGGAGAGGGATTTTGTCGCATAAAATAAGTGGAGATTGGCATTGAATAAGAGAGAGGGCGTGGAGAAGGTTTATGTGGCGCAAGGTGGAATCCTAGTCCTACTAGGATTCTGTCTCATAACTTGTTTTAATTTGGTTTCCCAAACCAAATCAAATCAAAATTAGATCAACCCAATTAAAATAGGTCTTAACCCAATTAAGAACCTAATTTAATCAGATTTAAATTAGATTTAAATCTGATTTAATTTTCTAATCAAATTAGAAATTAGATTGACCCAAGTCCTAGTTGAACTAGGACTAGTCTTTCCTTGCACTTGGCTTATCCAATAAACCAATTGGACTTGATCCAATCAAGCCCAAACCAAATCTAATTAAATCATATTTAATTAGACTTAATCTCAGCCCATTGGCTTAATCAAATTAAGCCAATTAGCAATCAAATTGCTAATCGATCCTCCTGCAACACTTGCACTGGGTTAAATGTCAATCGTATTGATTATTTAACCCTATAATGATTCTTAATCGTTGATCAACCATCCGATCGGATCATGAACTCTAATGTGTGTGACCTCATAGGTTCGAACCTAAGCCGGTAGCATAGAAACAAATTCCTATACCAATCGAAGTGACCATCTAGCAATGGTACCCGACGTCCGGATAGGTCGAATGTGTAGAACAACATCCTTAGAACCCATGCGGATATAGTTTTCATATAATTCATCCCCTTGACCAAAATGATCATAGGACACCCCAGAGCTCAACTGTCAACTCTGATCAGGTTGTCCACATTGTATTTCAAAATATCAAATCCATCTGATGGATTACCCTGGCCAAGATTTTGCTAAATTGAAATACAGCGACTCATTCTTCTCCAACTCTTGGAGTGGTCAATCCCATCTCGATCACACTCTGACTTCGCAAGTACTTGACTGTGCCCAGAAGCCTTCCGTCCCTGAATTAGAAATTCAGTTAGTCCAGTACCAAAGCACAGTGAGTTGCTTGCAAGTCACTGAGGTGATCTCAAGTCTAAGGGACACTTATACCTATATCTCATCAGAGACATTCTCGACAGCAGAATGCTCTGGAGTTGGTCACGTTCAATGACGATGTACCCTTACATCTCACCTGTATGCCATACCAGTGTCTCCACACTCCTTGGTTAAGAGGACAACCAACCCATATGGCCTACAGCGACCTATGCTCGATAGAAGCTGTCGTCCTTATTAACAGCCTATCATTTGGTCGTGAACAGTTTTAAGGACTAATCGATAAATCCTCTCTTTATCAAACTTAAATAGTCCTAAGGACTTCATCATAACAACAGAGTTCATTAGAAGATGAAAGCTTATGATGAAAATACCAAATATATTTTATTTATTAACAAATCAATTACAATACTTGGTTGCTCAACCGTCAACAGCTTGACGATTGGCTTTTTGGGACACATTTCCCAACAACTCCCACTTGTCCTAAAGCCACTCGGCACAGTATCTAATACCCATCTTCGACTTGTGGTTGTCGAACTCCTTTATTGCCAGAGCTTTAGTGAAGGGGTCGGCTAGGTTCTCCTTTCCATTGATCTTCTGAAGGTCGACGTCACCTCGATCCACGATCTCTCAAACCAGGTGGAAGCGGCGCAAGATATGCTTCGTCCGCTGATGTGCTTTGGGTTTCTTCACCTGAGCTATGGCACCAGTGCTGTCACAGTAGAGCAGGACTGGACCATCGAGGGAGGGTGCTACTCCGAGCTCGTTGATGAATTTCCTCAGCCACACAGCTTCCTTCGCGACATCTGATGCTGCGATATACTCTGCTTCACAAACAGAGTCTGCCACAGTATGCTGCTTGGAACTCTTCCAGCAGATGGCTCCACCATTCAGAGTAAAGATATAACCCGACACACTCCTGCTGTCATCATGGTCAGATTGGAAGCTAGAGTCTGTGAACCCCACAAGTTTTAGATCTGACTTGCCATAAATCAACCATTGGTCCTTAGTATTTCTCAAATACTTAAGGATGGCTTTAACCACTTTCCAGCGATTCTCTCCACGATCAGATTGGTATCTACTCACTACTCCTAGTGAGTATGCCACATCTGGTCTTGTACATGTCATGGCGTACATGATAGATCCCACGGCTGAAGCATATGGGACACTACTCATACGCTCTCTCTCTTCAGGAGTTGTCGGACAATCCTTCTTAGAGAGAGAAATTCCTTGGCCTATCGATAGATAGCCCTTCTTGGAATTCTCCATGCTGAACCTCTTCAGCACAGTATCTATGTACATGGACTGGAATAACCCAAGCATCTTTTTAGATCTATCCCTATAGATCTTCATCCCTAGGATGTAGGATGCTTCACCCAAGTCCTTCATGGAGAACTGTGATGACAACCAAACTTTTATTCCCTGTAGTGCGGGGATGTCATTTCCGATTAAGAGAATGTCATCCACGTACAAGATAAGAAATACCACAACTGGACCATTTGCCCATTTATAGATGCAGGACTCTTCTCCATTCTTAATGAAGCCATACGTTTTGATCACCTTATCAAAATGCATGTTCCAACTCCGAGAAGCTTGCTTCAATCCATAAATGGATCTCTGAAGCTTGCACACCTTGGACTCATCTGTGGATGTAAACCCTTCAGGTTGTATCATATACACCTCTTCAGTCAGCTCTCCATTAAGAAAAGCTGTCTTTACATCCATCTGCCAGATCTCATAATCTAGATGGGCAGCTATTGCAAGCATTATCCGAATAGATTTGAGCATTGCCATAGGAGAAAATGTCTCGTCATAGTCAATACCATAACGTTGACGATACCCCTTGGCAACCAGACGGGCTTTATAGGTCTCCACCTTTCCGTCTGCGCCCCTCTTCCTTTTGAAGACCCATTTACACCCAATGGGTTTAACCCCTTTAGGTGGGTCAACCAATGTCCATACATCGTTGACCTTCATGGACTCCATTTCGGATTTCATGGCTTCAAGCCATTTCTCGGAATCAGGTCTCTGCATAGCATCCATATAGGTGATCGGATCCTCATTATTCTCATCAAGTTCGATGGGATCACCGTCCCGGACCAAGAAACCGTAGTATCTGTCCGGCTGACGCGGTACTCTACCGGATCGCCTTAATGGTGCAGGTATATTGGGCTCCGGATCTGATCTAATCATATCCGACTCAGGTTCAGCTATTGGTGTCGGTCCTTCTACCTGTTGAACTTCATCAAGTTCAACCTTAGAGGCAACGGTTCCTTCACCAAGGAACTTCTTTTCTAAAAAGATTGCCTTAAGGCTGACGAACACCTTTTGTTCATCAGCATGGTAGAAAAAATATCTTTTTGTCTCTTTGGGGTACCCTATGAATGAGCATTTGTCAGACCTAGGTCCAAGTTTGTCTGTGACTAATCGTTTGACATAGGCCGGGCACCCCCAGACCCTAAGGTGTGAAAGTGCTGGCTTACGTCCCGTCCATATCTCATATGGAGTCTTAATTACAGACTTACTTGGAACCCTATTTAGTAGATAACAGGCCGATTCGAGTGCATATCCCCAGAAGGATATCGACAAGCTAGCAAAACCCATCATGGATCGGACCATGTCTAACAGAGTCCGATTCCTCCTTTCAAACACACCATTATGCTGTGGTATTTCTGGAGGAGTCCATTGGGAGAGAATCTCATTCTCTCTTAGATATGTGAGAAACTCACTAGAAAGGTATTCTCCTCCTCGATCAGATCGAAGAGTTTTAATACTCTTTCCAGTTTATTTTTCTACTTCACTTCAGAATCGTTTGAACATTTCAAATGAATCCGACTTATGTTTCATCAGATAGACATATCCATATCGGGATAGGTCATCCGTGAAAGTTATGAAGTAGAAATATCCACCTCTAGCACTGGTGCTCATGGGCCCACATACATCAGTATGTACTAGGCTCAAGAGCTCAGTAGCTCTCTCACCTTTTTCAGTAAAAGGTGACTTGGTCATTTTACCAAGAAAACAGGACTCACAGGTTGGAAGTGATTCACAATCACTGACTTTGAGGATTCCCTCTTGAGTCTACCTGTTTATTCTGTTCTTATTTATATGACCTAGCCTACAGTACCATAAGTAGATATCTGACACACTATCTAATCTAGGGTACTTGCCAGTAGAATAGACTCTTATCAGCTTGATCTTTTTGGTCTGGCTCTGCACTGATGTCCCAGCCTGAACTTGCACCTTCTTCACTTTCTTCTTCTTATTCTTCTTCCTTTTCTTAAAAGGTCAAGAACCAGAAGACGAACCTCCCACTGAGTTCACCGACTCCTTGAGGAGTTGGTGATCCTTCTCAAAGTTCTGAAGCAACCCCAGTAACCCGTGGTAGTTCTCTTCAGGCTTTGTCATTCTATAATGAGTGAGGAATGGGAGATAAGACTTGGGCAACGAGTTCAGTATTGCATCTTTCCCAAGCTGCTCATGCAAGGGAAAGTCGAGCTTGCTCAATCGTTCCATCAGCTCGATCATGTACAATACATGATCAGTGACAGAGACTCCATCTCGTATTTTGGCGTTGAAGATGGCACAACTAGTCTTGTGCCTCTCTACGTCATCGGGTGTGCCAAAGGTATCCTCCAACACTTGAAGCATGTCCTTTGGCTGAGCCATCTCGAATCTGCGACTGAACTCGTCGCTCATGATAGCAGCTAGCATGATACAGCACATCGTGGTCCGGTCACTGAGCCACTTCTGGTAAGTGTCTCTAACTGTTCCACATGCATTGACAGCTGGCTCCTCAGGTGCAGGATCTAATATCACATATAGGATCCGTTCATGCTCCAGGACTATCTTCAACTTTCGATACCAGCTATCGAAGTTGGATCCCACCAACTTATCATTGTCCAACAATGATCGAAGTGATAGGGAAGTGGCCATATTTGCACAAAGGAGAACCATAACCTAATTAGTAATTGATTCATTAAACCTAAAGATTTGGACTTTAATCAAAAAGTTTCTCCCACTATTTTATTCGAATTGGTAGCCTCTACCTCCAATTCGAGGAATTACCCTAATTCCTTAGCGGGTACTAGAATCCACTTAGACTGCACACAAGCCCAACTTTGGTTGGCCAACCCATGTACATCTAAGGGTAGGTTCATAACCAATTGTTTCTCTAAACAATTTCTAGTAATTTTAATTTTGCCCCAGAAACCTAATCAGTAGGCTTTGGCCTCCACTGTAAGGATCCGGTTAGGTCCAACCATTAACATGATCATACTTGGTGTATCTAACCAACGAATGATTAAGCCCAACTTTGGTTGGCTCACCTAACCACCATTAGAGAGATACTTTCAAGTCATCATATGATGAGTGATAATTCCATTAGTCAACAAGCACCAGGCCTTTGGGTCTGCAATGATTATTGAGTTCATGGACTCATTATCAAACACCTTAATGGGAGGCTATGACTCAGTTATCTCCATAACTTTATCATTTTAAGGACCTAATAATTTTAGAGGATTAAATAATATAGAGGATGAGGTCAGATGAACCAGCTTATCATGATCCTCCCACTGACTTCACCAAGTCAGCTTAAGGGAGACCATTAAAAGGGCTGGTCTAGGAGCACCTAAATCAGTCACATTGATTTACCTAGCTGACATGGGTCAGCTCGAATAGTCAAGTGATCCGATCAAAACATAATTTCACCAAGAGGCCAGGTAAGTTCGATCAGTGGGAAGGTCTGCTAAAACTTGCCTTAGACACCATCATGAATGGCCAGGTAAGCGGGCTCCCAATTAAAAACCACCGGTCTGGTTTACCTTAGACACCAACTGGTTTAATTAGTTTCGATTAGATCAACCTAACAGTTCGTGCTAGACCGCTTAGCCAAGAATCAAGTCCATTTGGTTCTCGTTAAAGACATGGACTTGACCAACTACAACTATTGTAATTGATCTAGAGAATCCTTGACCTAATCTAAGACAATAATTGATTAGATTTAGTCAATTCTCTAATTAAGTCCATCTTTAATCTAACCATAGGTCTAACCCAATTAATGGACCTAATTACCACTAACCCATTAACCCAATGTGTTATGATTTGTGTCTTAGGTTCTTCAATTCACAATCCTAGAACCTAATCAAACAACTTCTTAATTCTTAATTAAGTTTTGGGCTGAGGGTTGGGTTCGGCTTTTCAAAAAATTATTTTCATATTTGTAAAATAATTTTACAATATGATTCTACCAATCATATTGCATGTTTGATTCATAATCAAGATGCAAGTGAAATAAACATGAAACTACTTTAGATCTAATCTAAACAGGTTCATGTAATTGAAACAATTTCAACTTTAAATAATTTCTTTGCATAAAAATTATTAACAAAGAGATTTTATTTCAGATTTAAACATCTTTTAAATCTAATAAATCATAAATTTAATCTAGATCATATCTAACAAATTTATGATTAAAGATAGATCTACACAAACTAGGACAACCTTTGCACTGTAAGGGGTAAACCTTACAGCAGGACAACCTTGCAGTTTGTGATTGATCAAAAATTTTAATTTCAGATTTAATAATCAGATTATAAATTAGATCTAATCTAAAAAATAATCTAAGCATGTATAAATAATCATGTAATAAAGAACCTAGGCTCTGATACCAATTGTAGGAACCAGATCTAGGGTTTCAGGGTTAGATCTTGAAACTTTTTCAAGATCATACAGCGGAAGACTAAAATAAATCAAAATTTATTTTCTAAGATTAGAAAATCCCTAGATATAAGATCTTATTACATGATTATTACATAGCATTAAATCAAAAATTAAAATATATATAAATATAGTATGAACTACATGTTGATCATATCAACATGTTTCTATACTAGCTACATCTAATGTATGTATTAAATAATAGATCAGATCTATTACCTTGCAAGTTAGATGCTCTAACCTCGCTGATCCAGGCTTAAGGATGATGTTGCAAGCCGCACATGCATCCGGCCTCTAGGAGTCGTCCACACGAGCCCACGAATCTCGATCAGAAGTTCTGCTTCAGGAAATCAGCACAGTATGCTAGTACTGCACTGATCCTTCTTTGATGGTTGATCAGGTGCCTCCTTCTTCTTGATTTGGACTCTTCCAAAGATGGAAAGTAGAAGGAGTTTCAGATCTGAGACGCTCTTAGGAAACTCAAGATGGAAGGAGGAAAGATATGAAAATAAAAACCCTAGAAGAAGACCCTCTTCTTCTTCACGTTTTTCTCTCTAGACACCCAAACTTGCGTCTTTTATATCTCCACGACCTAAAGGTATTTCTCTCTGATTTTTGGATGGCAGAAAGGCATCTCAAACAGCTATCTCTCCTTAAAATTTCACGAAGAAACTCATCTTATATAGAGAGATATGATAGAGTCCTTGTCTAGGTCAAACACCTAGTCAAGGCTTATCCAAACATGGCAAGTAAAGGGACGCCTAACTCTTGAGCACCTCCTCCATATTTTCATGCATGGATCACCAGAAAAGGGTGTACAATATAAACCCTAAAAGCCACGAAAATTCTAAAAAAAATTTGGATAAATTCGGTGCAAAATTGAAAGAGTTTTGGATTTCTAAAACTCTATCTCATAGAATTCGAAATCCAAACTTATTCCTTTTAGATTTGATCCAAATCACCTTCCATGTAAGAAAAAAAGAGAGGAGACCTTTTGTGAACGTAGGAGAGATCTGGGAGAGGGATTTTGTCGCACAAAATAAGTGGAGATTGGCGTTGAATAAGAGAGAGGGCGTGGGAAGGTTTATGTGGCGCAAGGTGGAATCCTAGTCCTACTAGGATTCTGTCTCATAACTTGTTTTAATTTGGTTTTCCAAACCAAATCAAATCAAAATTAGATCAACCCAATTAAAATAGGTCTTAACCCAATTAAGAACCTAATTTAATCAAATTTAAATTAGATTTAAATCTAATTTAATTTTCTAATCAAATTAGAAATTAGATTGACCCAAGTCCTAGTTGAACTAGGACTAGTCTTTCCTTGCACTTGGCTTATCCAATAAACCAATTGGACTTGATCCAATCAAGCCCAAACCAAATCTAATTAAATCATATTTAATTAGACTTAATCTCAGCCCATTGGCTTAATCAAATTAAGCCAATTAGCAATCAAATTGCTAATCGATCCTCCTGCAACACTTGCACTGGGTTAAATGTCAATCGTATTGATTATTTAACCCTATAATGATTCTTAAT
Organism: Elaeis guineensis; assembly: GCF_000442705.2. Taxonomy (NCBI): domain Eukaryota; kingdom Viridiplantae; phylum Streptophyta; class Magnoliopsida; order Arecales; family Arecaceae; genus Elaeis; species Elaeis guineensis. Next base: position 56,518,817 of record NC_025994.2, read on the forward strand.
CGTTGATCAACCATCCGATCGGATCATGAACTCTAATGTGTGTGACCTCATAGGTTCGAACCTAAGCTGGTAGCATAGAAACAAATTCCTATACCAATCGAAGTGACCATCTAGCAATGGTACCCGACGTCCGGATAGGTCGAATGTGTAGAACAACATCCTTAGAACCCATGCGGATATAGTTTTCATATAATTCATCCCCTTGACCAAAATGATCATAGGACACCCCAGAGCTCAACTGTCAACTCTGATCAGGTTGTCCACATTGTATTTCAAAATATCAAATCCATCTGATGGATTACCCTGGCCAAGATTTTGCTAAATTGAAATACAGCGACTCATTCTTCTCCAACTCTTGGAGTGGTCAATCCCATCTCGATCACACTCTGACTTCGCAAGTACTTGACTGTGCCCAGAAGCCTTCCGTCCCTGAATTAGAAATTCAGTTAGTCCAGTATCAAAGCACAGTGAGTTGCTTGCAAGTCACTGAGGTGATCTCAAGTCTAAGGGACACTTATACCTATATCTCATCAGAGACATTCTCGACAGCAGAATGCTCTGGAGTTGGTCACGTTCAGTGACGATGTACCCTTACATCTCACCTGTATGCCATACCAGTGTCTCCACACTCCTTGGTTAAGAGGACAACCAACCCATATGGCCTACAGCGACCTATGCTCGATAGAAGCTGTCGTCCTTATTAACAGCCTATCATTTGGTCGTGAACAGTTTTAAGGACTAATCGATAAATCCTCTCTTTATCAAACTTAAATAGTCCTAAGGACTTCATCATAACAACGGAGTTCATTAGAAGATGAAAGCTTATGATGAAAATGCCAAATATATTTTATTTATTAACAAATCAATTACAATACTTGGTTGCTCAACCATCAACAGCTTGACGATTGGCTTTTTGGGACACATTTCCCAACAAGACTTCCTTATGACTGCTCGATATGGTCATGCTCAGTACTCTCATTCTCAACGAATACCTGTACTCTCACTCTGATGTCTCCACACCATAGACTCAAGATACATCTATTATAAGGAAGCAATCATACACCAACCTTTCAGATCGATCACCATCCTCGTGATAATCTTTTGATCAGGAGCTGTTTATGAGTTAGTTATGTAAATTCATACCTTAAATTTTCAACTCTTGAAAATATGAATTGATATTTCTACTAACTCAAAGGATGTATCACAGACACAATGTATACAATGTGATAGAAGAATAATCTATTTATTGATTTATAGTCAAAATTATAAATTTGCCCTTAGATTTGTACAGGAATGTGTCAGCCAATCTGGCATCTAGGGCACACATCTAACAAACTCCCACTTGACCTAATGCCAATTGGCTACATATCTAAGTCCCATCTTCTCAAGGTGGGCTTCGATCTTCTGCTGGCCTAATGGCTTTATCAGTGGGTCTGTCACATTGTCTGTGGAGTTGACTCTCTTGACCTTGACATAACCTTTTTCGAGGTAATCATGGATCAGATGGAATCACCGCTCGATGTGCTTGGACTTCTGGTGAAACCTTGGCTCCTTAGCTAGGGCTATGGCACCGTTATTGTTGTAGTAAAGAGGTATGGCATCTGATGACATCACTCCAAGCTTTGCGGCAAACTTCTTGTACCAGAATGCCTCCTTCACAGCTTCCAATGCAGCAATGTACTCTGCCTCCATGGTGGAATCAGCAATCACTGTCTGCTTGGAACTCTTCCAGCTAACTGCACCACCATTACAAATGAATAGACTACCAGATGTCAACTTTCGATCATCTATATCCGACATAAAGTCTGAGTCTGTATATCCCTGAATCTGGAGTTCTCCATTCTCAAAGACTAGAAACATATCCTTAGTCCTTCTCAAGTACTTAAGGATACACTTCACAGAAGTCCAGTGCTCTTCGCTTGGATTCGACTGATATCTGCTTGTGACACTTACAGCATGGGCTATATCAGGTCGTGTACATAGCATGGCATACATGAGGCTCCTTATTATCGAAGCATAAGGAATCTTACTCATATGTTCAATCTCCTCAGGTGTGCTAGGGCACATCTAGCACATCTTCTTGGAGAGATGAATGCCATGTCTAAAAGGTACTAAACCTCTTTTGGAGTTTTTCATGCTAAATTTTTTTAGCACCTCCTCTATGTATGTCTTCTGTGAAAGTTCGAGCATCCTATTTGGTCTATCTCTATAGACCTTAATACCCAATATAAAGGATACATCTCCTAGATCTTTCATAGAGAACTCCTTAGACAACCATACTTTGACTGAGGTCAACATGGGAATGTCATTCCCAATTAGGAGGATATCATCTACATACAATACGAGGAGGACAACTGCACTCTCACTGACCTTTTGAACACACATGGTTCCTCCTTGTTCTTGATGAAACCAAATATTTTGATCACATCATTGAAATGAGTATTCCAACTCCGAGATGCTTGCTCAAGTCCATAAATGAATCTTTGCAACTTGTAGACCTTGTGATCATCATCACTAGATGTGAAACCAAGCAGCTATTCCATATAGATATCTTCCTCAAGATGTCCATTTAAAAATATCATTTTCACATCCATCTGCCATATTTCATAATCGAAATAGGCTGCAACAGCAAGCAATATGCAGATGAATTTTAGCATGGCTACGGGCGAGAAGGTATCTTGATAGTCAATGCCTTCGCGCTGAGTATAACCTTTTGCTATGAGCCTAGCCTTGAATGTCTCCACATTCCCATCTGCACCTATCTTTCTCTTGAAGATCCATTTACACCCAATAGATATAATACCTTCAGGTGGATCTACCAAGGTCCAGACTTGGTTTGAGTGCATCGAGTCAATTTCTGATCTCATTATCTCTAACCATTTCTTGGAATTGATATCTGATATCGCCTCGTCATAGGTCTTGGGATCATCACCATGAACCCCATTTTTCATGAGGAACATTTTCTCTACATCCTCTTGTATGGCACCTAATTACCTTTCAGGAGGATGGAAAACCCTAGTCGATCTACGACGTGGAAGAGGTTGTGTTAGGACTAGTTCTGATTGATTTTGTTCTTTAGGTTCTTTAGCTTGTTGCTCTTGGGAGACATTCTCCTTGAGCTTAATTATTCTTCTGATGCCACCATCTTGAATAAACTATTTTTCAAGAAAAATAGCATTTCAACTCACAATCACATTGTGATCTTTCAAAATATAAAAATAGTATCCTAATGACTCTTTAGGATATCCTATGAATCAAGCTCTAAAAGATCTGAACTCTAACTTGTCTGCCTGTTGTCTCTTGACATGAGCCGGACAACCCCAAATTTTGAGATGATTCAGACTTGGCTTCTTACCATGGCATATCTCATACGGTGTGATAGGAACGGTTTTAGAGGAAATCCTATTCAATATATAAATTGCTGTCATAAGAAAATACCCCAAAGAAATTTAGAGAGGTCCGTGAAGCTCATCATGGAACGGACCATATCTAATAGGGTCCGGTTTCTCTGTTCTAAAACTCCGTTGAGTTGAGGCGTTCCAGGTGGAGTCCATTGAGAGACTATACCATTATTCTTAAGATAGTCTAGGAACTTCTGACTAAGATATTCACCTCCTCGATCTGATTGAAGAACCTTAATGGACTTTCCTATTTGTTTTTCTACCTCATGTCTGAATTCTTTGAACCTTTCAAAAGATTCAGACTTGTGTTTCATTAGAAATATATATCCGTACCTAGACATATCATCGGTAAAGGTAATGAAGTAGACGTAGTTGCCTCTAGCCGGCACATCAAATGGGCCGCACACATCCGTATGTACTAGGGCAAGTAGGTCTGTGACCCTTTCTCCATGTCCCACAAAAGGAAGCTTGGTCATTTTGCCTTGAAGGCATGATTCAGAAACTGGATATGACTCAGAAGTCAATGGACTCAATAGTCCAAATTTCTCCAATTTGTTAACCCTGTCTTCCGCTATATGACCTAGCCTTAGGTGCCATAGATACCTATCATTTAGACTATCCTAGGCCTTTTAATTCCTATGGCATTCACATTTTGCTCGATATTAAATACAGATACATCAATATGTAGCTGATAGAGACCGTTAATAAGAAAATCATCTACAACTTTATTATTTTCATAAAAAATATTACAATGGTCCTTATAAAAGCTAATCACATAGCCTTCTTGTGCTAAACATGAAACAGAAATTAAATTCCTGCTTCCTGTAGGCACATAATAACAATTTCTAAGAAATAAATCTAATCCTAACGGTAATCGTAGAGGGTAGGTTTCCACGACCACAGCAGGAACTCTTGCTCCATTTCCGACACGTAGGATCATCTTCCCATCCCTCAGCCTCCTGCTCTCCTCAAGATCCTACATAGAAGTACACAAATGAGCACCAGAACCAGAGTCAAGCACCCAACTGGATGTAGAAGAAACCATAAGATTAGATTCTAAAATGAGCATACCTTCAGAAGGACCATCCTTCTTGTTCTTCAGGCTGGCCAGGTATTGAGGACAGTTCCACTTCCAATGGCCGTCTGATTGGCAGTGAAAATATTTTTTTTTATCAGCAGCCTTCTTCTTCGATTCTATCTTTTTCTTCTTACCATCCACCTTCTGCTTCTTCACAAACTTTTTTTCTTTCCAAAAGACTTTCTCTTGGAAGAAATCTGCTCCACAGTAAGAACTAAGCCTTTTGAACCCTTCATAGAAAGCTCAGCCGTAACCAGCATGTTCATTAACTCGGTCAAGATACACTGCATCTTATGCATATGAAAGTTCATGATGAACTGACCATATGCATCAGGCAAGGACTGAAGGATCACATCAATCTGAAAATCTTTGTCTAAGATGATATCGAGCTTCTCAAGCTCCTCAAGATCCTTGATCTATTGGGAATAGTGTCCCAAAGTCAATCGTCAGCTTGTTGACGGTTGTGCTCATTTTTGTATTTGTATATGAATTATGAATTAATAAAAATTATTTTGATATTTTTCATCACAAAATATTTCATCTTCTAATAAACTCCTATGTTGTGGTGAAGTCCTTAGGACTATTTAGACTCGACAAAGGAGGATTTGTCATTTAGTCCTTAAATCTGTTCGCGACCAAATGATACGTTGTTACCAAGGATGACAATGTTTATCAAGCATAGGTCATTGTGTGTCATATAGGTTGGTTGTCCTCTTAACCAATGAGTGTGGAGACACTGGTATGGCATACAGATGAGATGTAAGGGTACATCTGTACTGAACATGACCGATTTTGGAGCTATTTCTACTGTCAAGATTTGCTCCAATGGAATATGGTTATAAATATCCCTCCGACTTGAGACCGCCATGATGACTTGCAAGCAACTCACTAAACTTAGGCACTGGACTATCTGAATTTTTAATTCAGTGATGGAAGGCTGCTGGGTGTAGACAAGTACTTGACTTGTCGGTGCATGTGTCAAGATGGGATTGACCACTCCAGTTTAGGAGCTGTGTACAGTCGTGTTTCAATTTAGCAAAACCTTAACTAGGGTAGTCCTTGTGAGGAGTCACAGGACTGTTTGAGTTGAGCACGATTCGGATGATCTGATCAGGGTTGACAGTTTAACCCTAAGTCATCCTAAACACAGGGGTCAAAAGGATGAATTATACAGTAACCATATTCATGTAGGTTCTGAGTGTTGCGATTGCGACTCTTCGACCTATCCGGACGATGGGTACCATTGCTAGATGGTCACTTCGATTAGTACAGAAATTGGTTCCTGTGCTACCGGCTTAGGTTCGAACCTGCGGGGTCACACACATTAGAGGTTCCTATCTAATCTGATGGCTGATGTAGAATCCTACATGTTTGAGACTTAGTGATCGAGAATCAGGATTCTCTGATCATGATTTCCACACATTATGGGTACCGGGGTCAAGAGTCCCACTGGTTGGGACTTTTCGATCAGGGTTACATATCAATGAATTTTGATACCCGATTGCCCATCGAATTTGGACTCAGTATTTATGAGAGATTTAATTAGTGATTTGATCACTAATTAACTCAATTTGATTGAGTAATTATTTTTGGATCAAGTCCAATTGAATTGGATTCAGTTGGGTTTGACCCGATTAGGTTAAGAGTTGACCTAATCGTCGAGATGGTTTGATCTCTGATTTGATTAGGGGTTGGGCTTAGTCAATTCCTGATTTGATTAGAATTTTATTGAGCCTAATTAAGCCTAATTAAGTTGGGTTTAAATTAGTCTAATTGGACCTAACTTATTTGGTTCAATTAGGTTGGTTTAAATAATTAAACCACCTTGACCCAATCTCCATGCGCCACCTCACTTCCATTGCACCCATTTGAATTCATGAGAAGGAACTTCTCATGAATTATTTTCTCATGCCAAGCTCTCTCCACGACTTACTTTAATGTGCCAAATGAATGGATAAGGATGATTGGTTGGCCATTCAAATTCAAAATAAAGTTTGAATTTGAATGGGCAATCAATCTTTGCACCTTATCCCTTATTTTAAGCCTCATTTATTACATGAGAAAAGGTTTCTCATGAAATCACTCCATGCACAATTTAAGCCACGCCTCATGCCTTTAGCGGATAAGGGATGAGTTGGTGTCCATTTGAATTCAAAATTTGATTTGAATTCAAATGTGCAATTACTCATCTTTATCCTTTCTTTTGGATAAGACTTTTGATGTTGTTATAAAAGGAAAAGAAGAGTGGGGCATGCAAGAAGAAGATTTTTGGACAAAAATTCTGGGGTGTAAGAAGTCTTGTGCGTGAGAAGGAAGTCCATATCCTTCCAAGAGAAAAAGAAAGAAAAGAAAGAAAAGTGGGTGCAAGGTTTCCGGTGAGTTCCCTAGAGTTTTAGCCTGGGGTTCGGAAAGTGAGAAAGTGAGCTACGAGTGTCGTGAGCCCACAAAATCTAAGAGAGATCTTCAACATCCTCTCAAACATGTCTGTTGATGATCCGAAGCATCTGAAGAATCGACAGACATCGATCGAAGGAGTTCGATCAGCATCAGCCATCAAAAGGGCTCTACAACGAGCTAGCACTCATGAGGAGTCGATCAGACCGTGAGCTTCATGTGGATGATCCACAGAGGCCAGACACACTATGTGGCTATATCGCGATGATCAGACCTCTCGATGGTGATCAGATTACGACAATCTACTACCCGCACAAAGGTATTGTGTTCTGAACACATTACAGTAAAGTGTTTATTGTTCGCATTTGAATTTCAAATTTAAATGAATGCATGCTATATATCATATTTAGATTCTAGTATAGGATAAATTTATATTAATTAATTAGATTAATTAATAATTTTTACTATAAAATAATAATTTTGAAAAAGTTTTAAAATTATCATTTTACCCCTACACTGAATTTTTCCACAGATGGTATCAGAGTGGGTTCTTAGATATGATATATATATTTGCATGTGTAGATTAAGTTGTAATCTAAAAGTTTAAATTTAAAATTTGAAATTCAAAATTTGAAATTTGAATTTTGAAAGTTGTTCGAAATTCAAAATTCAAAAATTTGAAATTTAAAATTTAAATTTTGAATTTTGAAATTTAAAATTCAAAAATTTGAAATTCAAAATTCAAAATTTGAAATTTAAAATTTGATTGAAATTTCAAATTTAAAATTCAAAATTTAAAATTCAAAAATTTGAAATTTGAAATTTAAAATTTGAAATTGGTATATTTAGATATACTTGATCCAAGTAGCAAGTAATCGAATTGGGTTGGTTACCATGGCCGTCCGGTCATAAGAGAAAAGCAGAGTTTAAAGGCCCTCTCCTCCCATTCGATGGGGTCTCCTATGGCGGTAGGGGTGCCACTGTAATTATATCCTATGCAGATGAAGCAGAGAAAGAAATTAATTGTAAAGGTTCAATTATGATATTTATCATGAATGTGTTAGATTAGATCTAAAGAAATATTCATAATTTATTTTGATTGAGTTATTTTCTGTTATGTAATTAGCAATAGGATTGCTATTTATGAAATGTGCTGATCTATTTGTGAAATGAGTCAACATATTTGGTGAACAAAAAATAAAACCTTTCAAATTTAAAAATTATTTTCGAAATGCCAAACCCTGACCCATCAGCCCAAATACTTAATTAAAAGAATTAAGTGTTGTCCAGTAGGTCTAGAATTGTGAATTAAGACCTAAGATAATTGCATAAACTTGTGGATCAATGGGTTAGATGGATTAGGTCCATAATTGGGTTAGACCTAAGGTTAGCTTAAAGAAATGGACTAAATTAGAGTAATTGATCAAATCTAATCAAAAGTTGAATTAGATTAGGTCAAGGATACTTTAGACTCAACTCCAATAGTTGTAGTTGAATGGGTCCATATCTTTAACTAGACCAAGATGGACTTAATTCATGGCTATGCGATGGAATCCTATTTAATAAATTGATCAAATTAAAACTAATGAACCGGTTGGTGCCTAAAGTAAGTTTGGCATTTTGACCGGTAGTTTTTAAGTGGAAGCTACTCGCAGTGATTCAATCTCTGACGAGTTAATGGCTTATCCCCACCACTGATCTCACTTACCTGGCTAACCTGATGAATTAGGTTTTGATTAGATCACTTGGTGATTAGGGCTCACCCATGTCATTAGGTAAATCAGTTTGACTGATTTAGGTGCTCCTAATGCCAGCTGTAATTAAATCTTTTTTTTTTTAATCTGACTTAGTGACGTTAGTGGGAGGATTGAAATTGGTTGGATATTTTTTTCTTATCTATCCTTTAATAAAATCCTCAAAAATTATTAGGTTCCTAAAAATTATTAAGTTATATTGTTAACTAAGTCATAGCCTCCCATTAAGTGAGTGATAATGAGTCCATTAGTTTAATAATCATTGGAGGCCCAAAGGCCTGGTGCTTATTGACTAATGGAATTATCATTCATAATATGATAATTTGGTTTGAGTCTTTCTGATGGTGGTCTGGTTGGCCGGCCAAAGTTGGGCCTGATTATTTATTGGTCCGATTCACCAAATCAAATCATGTTAATGGTTGGACCTAACCAGATCTTTTCAGTGGAGGCCAAAGCCTACTGATTAGGTTCTGGGACAAAATCAATTACTAGAAGTTGTTTAGAAAAACAACTAGTTATGAACCTACCCATAGATGCACATGGTTTGACCAACCAAAGTTGGGCTCGTGTGTAGTCTGTGTGGATTCTAGTACCCACTAAGAAATTAAAGTAATTCCTTGAATTGGAGGTTGAGGCTACCAGTTCATAAAAATACTGGGAGAAACTTTAGACGAAAGTCCAAGTCTTTAGTATTTATAATTTATGTACTAATAGAGGTTTGATTTTCCTTTATGCAGCTATGGCCACTACCCTATCCCTCCGATCATTATTAGATAATGACAAGCTCATGGGACCTAATTTTGATAGCTGGTATCGAAAATTAAAAATCATCCTTGAGCATGAGCGGATCTTTTATGTAGTAACGGATCCGGCACCTGAGGAGCCAGCTCCGAATATTAGAGGGACGGTCCGAGACACTTATCAGAAGTGGCTCAATGACCACACCACCGTTTGGTGCATTATGCTAGTGGTAATGAATGATGAGTTCAACCGCAGGTTCGAGAACGCCCAGCCACAGGAGATGCTTTAAATGTTGAATGACTCCTTTGGCATGCCTGACGATGTTGAAAGGCACAAAACTAGTTATGCCATTTTCAATGCTCAGATGAGGGATGGAGCCTCAGTCACTGATCATGTACTGTACATGATCGAAATGATTGAGTGCCTAAGTAAACTGGGCTTTCCCTTGCACGAGCAGTTCGGTAAGGATGCGATCCTTAATTCATTGCCCAAGTCCTTCCTCCCCTTCCTTACTCATTTTCGGATGACAAAGCCTGCAGTGAACTACCACAGCTTGTTGGGGTTGCTGCAGAACTTTGAGAAGGATCACTAGCCTCATAAGGAGTCGGTGAATGTTGTGGGAGAGTCTTCTTCTGGTCGTCGACTCTTTAAGAAAGGGAAGAAGAAGAACAAGAAGAAGAAGAATAAGAAGGTGCAGCTGCATACTGGGACATCTGCACAGGGTCAGACCAAGAAGTGCAAGCCCGATCAGAGCCAGGCGGAGTGCTTCTTTTGCAAGAAGTAGGGGCATTGGAAGAGGAACTGTCCTCTATACATTGCCTCCCTGGACCCGAACAGGCTGAAGAAGAAGCAAGGTACTCATATGATAACACCTTGCAACTTTTTCATTTGTGATACTACTGCCTGGGTATTAGATACCGAAAGCCCTTTTCATATTTGCAATTCGATGCAGGGTCTGCAGGTCAGTAGGAGATTTGATGAAGGCGTGAGGTTCCTGAATGTTGGAGGTGGAAGCAAAGTTCCAGTTCTAGCATTAAGAATCATGAACCTTGTAATCAATTCTCGAAACGTAATTCTGAGTGAATATCACTATTGTCCAAGCTTTTTATTAAATATTATTTCTGTAGGTCTTTTGACCATGAACGGTTATCAATTTTTAATAAAAGAAAATATTTGCAATATCATTTTGAATGGTGTTACAATGTTTGTTGGACAACTTAATAATGGAATTTACTTTCTATCATAACCTGTTATTGTAGTTCAAACCTCCGGTAAATGCCCTAGAATAGATTATGTGTCAGAAGTCTACCTTTGGCACTGTAGGCTACGTCATATCAATAAGAACAGGATAAACATGTTGGCTCAAGAAAGAATTCTTGAAGTAAGTGATTGTGAATCACTTCCAATCTGTGAGTCCTATCTTCTTGGTAAAATGACCAAATCACCTTTTACTGAAAAAGGTGAGCGAGCCAGCGAACTCTTGGGTCTGGTACATTCTGATGTATGTGGACCCATGAGCTCAAGTGCAAGAGGTGGATATTTCTACTTCATAACCTTCACAGATGACCTATCGAGGTATGGGTATGTCTATTTAATGAAGCATAAGTTGGAGTCATTTGAAATGTTCAAACTATTTCGAAATGAGATAGAAAAATAAACTAAAAAGTGTATTAAAACTCTTCGATCTGATCGAGGAGGTGAATACCTTTCCAATGATTTTTTGATATATCTTGGGGAGAATGGGATTCTCTCTCAGTGGACTTCTCCTGGAACACCACAACATAATGGTGTAATTGAAAGGAGGAATCGGATCTTGTTGGACATAGTTCGATCCATGATGGGGTTTGCTGGTCTGCCGATCTCCCTCTAGGGATATGCACTCGAATCGGCTTGTTACCTTCTAAATAGAGTTCCAAGTAAGTCTGTAACCAAAATTCCATATGAGATATGGATAGGACGTAAGCCAGTACTCTTGTACCTTAGGGTTTGGGGGTATCCAGCTTATGTTAAATATTTAATTACGGACAAGCTTTGACCTAGGTCTGACAAGTGTAATTTTATAGGGTACCCAAAAGAGACCAAAGGGTATTACTTCTACCTAGCTGATGAGCAAAAAGTGTTTGTCAGTCTTAAGGCAATCTTTTTGGAAAAGGAGTTCCTTGGTGAAGGGACTGTTGCCTCTAAGGTCGAACTTGACGAAGTTTGGCAGGTGGAAAAATTGACACAAGTTGCTGAACCTAAATCAGATTTGGTTAGATCAGATCCGGAGCCCATTGTTCAAGCACCCTTAAGGAGATCTGGTAGAGTACCACGTCAACCGGACAGATACTATGGTTTCTTGGTCCAGGACGGCAATCCTATCGAACTTGATGAAAATGATGAGAATCTGATCACCTACATGGGTGCAATGCAGAGATCCGACTTTGAGAAATGGTTGGAGGCCATGAAATTCAAAATGGAGTCCATGAAGGTCAACGATGTGTGGACATTGGTTGACCCACCCGAAGGAGTAAAATCCATAGGGTGTAAGTGGGTCTTTAAGAGGAAGAGAGGCACAGACGAAAAGGTGGAAACCTATAAAGCCCATCTGATTGCCAAGGGATATCGTCAACGTTATGGTATAGACTATGACGAGATATTTTTTCCTGTGGCAATGCTCAAATCCATTCGGATTATGCTTGCGATAGCTGTCCATCTGGACTATGAATCTGACAGATGGATGTGAAGACAGCTTTCCTAAATGGAGAGCTAGATGAAGAGGTATATATGATACAACCTGAAGGATTCACATCCACAGATGAGTCTAAGGAGTGCAGGCTACAGAGGTCCATTTATGGACTTAAGCAAGCATCACGGAGTTGGAACATACATTTTGATAAGACGATCAAGGCGTATGGCTTCGTTAAGAATGGAGAAGAGCCATGCATTTATAAGTGGGCTAATGGTCCAGTAATAGTATTTCTTGTATTGTATGTGGATGACATTCTCTTAATCGATAATAATATCCCTGCATTATAGGGAATAAAGATTTGACTATCATCACAGTTCTCCATGAAGGATCTGGAAGAAGCTTCCTACATCCTAGGGATAAGGATCTATAGGGATAGATCTAAAAGGTTGCTTGGTTTATCTCAGTCTACGTACATTGATACTATGCTGAAGAGGTTCAGCATAGAGAATTCCAAGAAAGGCTATCTTCCGATAGGCCATGGAATTTCTCTCTCAAAGAGGGATTGTCTGACAACACTTCAAGAGAGAGAACGTATGGGTAAGATTCCATATGCTTTGGCAGTGGGATCTATCATGTACATCATGACATGTACATGACCAGATGTGGCATACTCACTAGGAGTAGTGAGTAGATACCAATCAGATCCAGGGGAGAATCACTGGAAGGTTGTTAAAACCATCCTGAAGTATTTAAGAAATACTAAGGAGCAGTGGCTTATTTATGGTGAATCGGACTTGAGACTTGTAGGATTTACAGACTCTAGTTTTCAGTCTGATCACGATGAAAGCAAAAGTGTGTCAGGATTTATTTTTATCCTTAATGGTGGGGCTATCTGCTGGAAAAGTTCCAAGAAGCACACAGTGGCTGATTCAGTTTGTGAGGCAGAGTATGTCGCTGCATCAGATGCTGCCAAAGAAGCGGTGTGGCTGAGAAAATTCATCATCGAGCTCGGAGTAGAACCCTCCCTTGTTGGTCCATTTTTGCTCTACTGTGACAGCTCTGGAGCCATTGCTCAGGCGAAGAAACCAAAGGCACACCAGCGGACGAAGTATATTCTGCGCCACTACCATCTCATCCGAGAAATTATGGATCGAGGTGATGTCGATCTTTAGAAGATCGACGGGAAGGAGAACCTGGCTGACCCATTCACTAAAGCCATTATGGTGAAGGAGTTCGACAACTACAAGTCGAAGATGGGTAATAGATACTGCACCGATTGGTTTTAGGCCAAGTGGGAGATTGTTGGGAATAGTGTCCCAAAGCCAATCATCAGCCTATTGACGGCTGTGCTCATTTTTATATTTGTACATAAATTATGAATTAATAAAAATTATTTTGGCATTTTTCATCATAAAATGTTTCATCTTCTAATGAACTCCTATGTTATGGTGAAGTCCTTAGGACTATTTAGACTCGACAAAGGAGGATTTATCGTTTAGTCCTTAAATCTGTTCATGAGCAAATGATACATTGTTACCAAGGATGACAACGTTTATCCAGCATAGGTCGTTGTGTGTCATATAGGTTGGTTGTCTTCTTAACCAATGAGTGTGGAGACACTGGTATGGCATACAAGTGAGATGTAAGGGTACATCTGCACTGAACGTGACTGACTCTAGAGCAATTTCTGCTATCAAGATTTGCTCCGATGGAATATGGGTATAAATATCCCTCCGACCTGAGATCGCCACGATGACTTGCAAGCAACTCACTGCACTTAGGCACTGGACTACCAGAATTTTTAATTTAGTGACGGAAGGTTGCTGGGTGTAGTCAAGTACTTGACTTGTCGGTGTGTGTGTCAAGATGGGATTGACCACTCCAGTTTAGAAGCTGTGTACAGTCATGTTTCAATTTAGCAAAACCTTGGCCAGGGTAGTCCTTACGAGGAGTCACAGGACTGTTTGAGTTGAGCACGATTCGAATGATCTGATCAGGGTTGACAGTTTAACCCTGAGTCATCCTAAATACAGGGGTCAAAAGGATGAATTATACATGTTGGAGCACAATCCCAGCTCTTCCCATGGACCTTGGGTGCAGCGGAACCAGCAACGAACAAATCTGGATACTTCTGGACTCGATCTAAGGCCTTTGACGAAATCAGCCTGGTTGCTGTCTCTTTCGTCAGCCTTTCGTTCCAGATGAAGAATGCCTCTGAAATCACCTTTAAAAAATCCAAGATCTATCCAACCAGATCAGGCCTGGACCGAGGTCTTCCAATTTGTAGATCTCGAATCGGGGCATTCTAGATGGGAAAGAAGGTAGATGGAGACAGACTTTGCAGATCTGTCCTGCTGCAGCCTTTCCTATAGATCTGTTGATGGAGATCTCACCCATACCTCAAACGACCTCAGATCAACTCCAGATTTGAGAGGGACTTGTATCAATCTCTTCACAAGAGATTCTAGGTCCTGGACCTGATGCTTGGGTGGCTGCAAGAGAGGGAGAGAAAAAAATGGCTGGCGGTTGCAAGGGGGAAGGGGCTAGCACCTCCTTGATTTACTTTCCTTTTATGGATCTGGTGGCAGGAAACCCTAGGGTTTCTTGCTCCTGGGGCATGGAGAATGGCTGGAGAGAGAGGGAGAAGAAAGAGAGACTTGGGAGAAAGAGTTCTATATTTTCTTGTCTTGATCAAACCTATACAAGTACATGTATATATAAACACAGGGTTAAGTGACCCAAACCCAAAACTCCCTTGACCAACTCTATGGGAGATTAGGTTAACCCAAGCCCATGTACACCCATGACTCAACCTAATCTCACCTATCTTGGGTCCAGACCTGGCCCATAAAGAGTTGGTCCCTTGAGGCCCACATAACCTAGACCTCAAAAACCCGAAAGGCCCACAGCCTTTCAACCTAGGGCCCAACTAGCCCTAGAGCCTCCATGAAGCCCTCATGAATGATGGATCTTGGCCTTAGCCTTGGTCCCCTGGGCCTTGGGCACACCACCTGGATCACAACAATCTCCACCTTGGTGTCCCAAGGCCTCAACCAGCTCCACTCTGTCCATCAGCCGCATCAGCTCAACACATCTCTAAAAGCTGTCCCGTGGAAGTACCTTCGTAAGTGCATCAGCTGGGTTCTCCTTGGTGTGTACCTTTACCAGCTCCACCTTGCCATCCTCCACAAGCTCCCTAATCTGATGATACCGAATGTCGATGTGCTTTGTCCTTGCATGATTGACTGAGTTCTGTGCTTGTAGAAGTGCACTCTAGCTGTCACAGTGCACTCTAATGGCCTCCTGAGTAAGGCCTATCTCCGTCAACAAACCCTTCAACTAAATTGCCTCCTTAGCTGCTTCTGCTAGCCCAATGTATTCTGCCTCTGTAGTGGATAGGGTCGTGATAGGCTGCAGACTCGATCTCCAAGAAATAAGACCTCCATACAGGCTAAAGATGAAGCCTGTCGTAGACCTCCGGGTATCCACATCTCCACCAAAGTCTGCATCTACATAACCGTCAATCAACCCGTAAGCCTCCCTAGACATGTCAGAGTATCTCACTGCACCTCCTTGCTATCCGTAGCAGATGCCAACCCCAACTGAACCTGCCAGGTATCTGAATATCCACTTCAGAGCTCTCCAGTGCTTCCTGCCAGGCTGCACCATGAACCTGCTAACCTGACTCACTGCATGAGCAATGTCTGGCCTACAACAGACCATCGCATATATCAAACTCCCAACTCCTAAAGCATAAAGAACCTTCTCCATCTCCTGAGCCTCCACCTCAGTCTGTGGCGCCATGGTCTTCGAGAGTCTGAAGTGATCGGCAAGTGGTAGCTCCATCGGCTTTGCTCCCTTCATCCCGAACCTCTCTAAGACCTTCTGTATGTAGCCCCCCTGAGATAGATGCAGCACCCTCCGAGCTCGATCTCTGAAAATCTCCATGCCTAGGATCTTCCTTGCAGGGCCCAATTCCTTCATCTCAAACTCTCGAGATAAGGATGCCTTCAGATCCTGCACAACCTTCCTACTCTTGCATGCTATAAGCATGTCATCCACATACAAGAGTAGGAACACCCTAGAACCATCCTCCAGAGACTGAACATAACACAGGGATCAAACTCGCACCTGAAAAGTCCAATGCTGCGCACATAGGAGTCGAACCGCTTGTACCATTACCTCGGTGACTACTTCAGCCCGTACAGCGACTTCTGCAACAAACAAATCTTTCCCTCTAATCCTGGATCCCTGAAATCGGGTGGCTGCTCCATGTAAATCCTCTCCTCCAAATGCCCATGGAGGAATGCCGTCTTGACATCCATCTGCTCCAGCTCTAAATCTTGAGCTGCTACAATGCTCAGCAACACTCTAATGGAAGTATGTCTGACGACGGGAGAGAAGACCTCACTGAAGTCGATGCCTTCCTTCTGGGAGTATCCCTTGGCCACTAACCTCGCCTTGAATCTGATACCTCCCTACTTTGAAGGCCCTTCCTTGCGACTATAGACCCATTTGCAGCCAATGGGCCTCTTCTCCTATGGCAACTGCACCAATCGTCATGTCTGGTTCTTGTGGAGAGACTGCATCTCCTCGGACATCGCCTGGACCCACCACTTTCTGTCCTGGCTCTCAATAGCCTCCTGATATGTATATGGGTCTTCATTCACTGTCACCAGGGCATATGACAATGTCTCCTCGAAGCCATATCAGTCCGGTTGCCTGATGGTCCTCTTGGGCTTGTGTAGGGCAACACCGATATCAGTCCTCGGTCCAGCTCGCTCCTACTGGACCTCTTCGCCTCGATCATCCGTCTGAGTCCTCTCCACCTATGGAGACACCTTAGGTAGGTGCTCCACCTGAATGTCATGTCCTCCAGTAGTACCTGCAAGAGGCAAAATCAAAGAGGTTAGTTGTCCAGCAGCGCCCTGCTGGACCTCCTCTTGCTCCTGCTGCTCCTCCATGCCTGCTCACATCCGTTGGACTGACTCCTCATCAAAAATCACATCCCGACTAATGATGACCTTCTTTTCCAAGGGATCCCACAGCCTGTATCCCTTGACTCCTTGTGGATAGCCTAGAAACACCGCCTTGCATGATCTGGCATCTAGCTTGCTCCGCTCACCAGCTCCAATGTGCACATAGGCCGTGCACCCAAATACCTGTAGATGGCCCAGCCCAACTGTCCTCCCAGACCACACCTCCTCTGGAAGCCTGCCATCCAACCTCGTGTGAGGTGATCGATTGACTAAGTAACCCGCTGCGTCTACTGTGTCAACCCAGAACTCCTTTGGAAGCCCTGCCTGCAGCCTCATGCATCGTGCCTTTTCCAGAAGTGTTCTGTTCATCCTCTCGGCCACCCCATTCTGTTGTGAAGTCCCCTTAACTGAGAAGTGTCTCCTGATCCCACACTCCTCACAGTAGTCCTGAAACTCTCTGCTGGTGTACTCTCCACCATTGTCTAACCTCAGACACTTCACGCTCCTCCCCTGCTCCTTCTCCACCTCAGCTCTCCAGATCTTGAACTTGGTGAAGACCTCCGACTTCTCTCTCATGAAGTAAATCCAGAGTTTCTTTGAGAAATCATCAATCAGGGTCATGAAGTATCTGGCCCCATTCCTAGCTAAAACTAGGGCTGGTCCCCACACATCCGTGTGTACTTACTCCAGAGGGGCTGCACTGCAGGCTGTACTGATGTTGAACTGAACTCTCCTCTGCTTTCCCATTTGGCAAGGCTCACAGATCTCCCCTGTAGCACCATCCTCCAGATCAGATATGAGTCTTCTCCTGCTCAACTCCCTCAGCCCCTTGTCACCCGTGTGGCCTAGGCGGTAGTGCCACATCCTGTAGGCCCCCTGCTGGTCCTGTGCTGCAGCTGCTGCATCAGACTCTTCGATCACCACAGATCCCTCCATGCGATAGAGGTTATTGTCCAACCTCCTGCCTCTCATCACTACCATATTTCTATTGGAGATGTTCAGTACTCCACTTCTAGCCCTACTACTGAAGCTGTATCCACTGCGCTCTAAGTAGCCTAGTGACACCAGATTCTTTTCCAGCTCCGGGATGTGCTTTACATTTGTCAATATCCTCACAATCCCATCAAACATCCTCACCCTGACTGTCCCTATCCCAGCCACCTTACAAGGATGATTGTCGCCTAGAGTCACTGATCCCTCATCTGTCTTGGTGTATGTCGCAAACCAAGACCTGGTGGTGTGTAGTGATGTGAGCACGCAGAGTCTAGTGTCCACTCCTCTGTGTAATGCCTGTGACCATCTGATACCACAAGTAGATCATCCTCCACCTGCTGCCCAGCAACTGCACTCACTGATTTTGAGCCACTTCTTTCTCCCTTCTTGCTCTTCCATAGTGGACATTCTCGCTTGAAGTGCCCGAACTCGTTGCACTTGAAGCATTTCACCTCTTTCTTTCCCTTCCTGAACTTGGACCACCCCCTGGACTTGCTTCTGTCTCTGCCTCTACCTGTCCTCTCCCCTACTGCCAAACCCTCCTGGGGAGCTTGATCTCTGGTCAACTTTTCTCTTTGCTCATTAGACCTCAGCACCAAGACCATGTCCTCATATTCCAGAGTCTCCTTGCCGTAGAGCAGTGTAGTCACCAAAGAGTCATATGATCCTGGCAGTGAACACAAAAGCAACAGGGACTTGTCCTCCTCATCCAGCTTCACCCCGATATTCATCAACTCCGTGCGCAACTGATCGAACCTCTGAATGTGGCCAATCACATCAGATCCCTCCTGCATCCGAAGACTTACAACCTCTTCTTCAGCATCAGTTTGTTGCACATATTCTTCCCCATATACATGGTGTGCAACTTCGATCAAAGGTCCTTCGGGGTCATTTCTTCCAGCATCGAATACAATGCCGCATCCACCAAACATCCTCTGATCACTGAGCATGCTTTCTTCTCCAACGATGCCCACTGTCTATCTGTCATTCCCTCAGGCTTCTCATCCAAAGCCTGATCCAGATCTGCTTGCACCCGAAGATCCTCCACCTGGATTTTCCATATGAAAAAATTCTCCTTGCCATCAAACTTCTCGAAATCAACCTTTATATTGCTGCCCATGATTGTATCCAAGCCAAACAAGCAATATAAAATTAAGAAGTGTAGAATATACCTTGATGGTGCCTTGCAGAAAATTTTCAGCACTTGGGATCTTCAACTTCTCATGCTTGGAACCACTTTCTCACCACCATGGCTTTGATACCAACTATTGGAGCATGATTCCAGCTCCTCCCACAGACCTTGGGTGCAGCAGAACCAGCAACGAATAAATCTGGAGACTTCTGGACCCGATCTAAGGCCCTTGACGAAATCAGTCTGGTTGCTGTCTTCTTCATCAGCCTTTTGTTCCAGATGAAGAACACCTCTGAAATCACCTCTAAAAAATCCAAGATCTGGTACCCAACCAAATCAGACTTGGATCGAGGTCCTTCAATTAGTAGATCTTAAATCAGGGCATTCTAGATGGGGAAGAAGGTAGATGGAGACAGACCTTACAGATCTGTCCTGCTGCAGCCTTTCCTGTAGATCTGTTGATGGAGATCTCACCCACACCTCAAACGACCTCAGATCAACTCCAGATCTGAGAGGGACTTGTATCAACCTCTTCCTAAGAGATTCCAGGTCCTGGACCTGATGCTTGGGTGGCTGCAAGAGAGGGAGAGAAGAAAATGGCTGGCGGCTGCAAGGGGGAAGGGGCTAGCGCCTCCTTGCTTTTCTTTCCTTTTATGGATCTGGAGGCAAGAAACCCTAGGGTTTCTTGCTCCTGGGGCATGGAGAATGACTGGAGAAAGAGGGAGAAGAGAGAGAGAGACTTGGGAGAAAGAGTTCTATATTTTCTTGACTTGATCAAACCTATACAAGTACATGTATATATAAACACAGGGTCAAGTGACCCAAACCCAAAACTCCCTTGACCAACTCTATGAGAGATTAGGTTAACCCAAGCCCATGTACACCCATGACTTGACCTAATCTCACCTATCCTGGACCCAGACCTGGCCCATAAAGAGTTGGTCCCTTGAGGCCCACATAACCTAGACCTCAAGAACCCGAAAGGCCCACAGCCTTTCAACCTAGGGCCCAACTAGCCCTAGAGCCTCCATGAAGCCCTCATGAATGATGGACCTTGGCCTTAGCCTTGGTCCCCTAGACCTTGGGCACACCACCTGGATCACAACAATATAGTAACCATATTCATGTAGGTTCTGAGTGTTGCGATTGTGACTCTTCGTCCTATCCGGACGTCGGGTACCATTGCTAGATAGTCACTTCGATTAGTACAGGAATTGGTTCCTGTGCTACCGGCTTAGGTTCGAACCTGTGGGGTCACACACATTAGAGGTTCCTATCTGATCTGATGGTTGGTGTAGAATCCTACATGTTTGAGACTCAGTAATCGAGAATCAGAATTCTCTGATCATGAGTTCCACACATTATGGGTACCGGGGTCAAGAGTCCCACTGGTTGGGACTTTTCGATCAGGGTTACATATCGATGAATTCTGATGCCCGATTGCCCATCGAATTTGGACTCAATATTTATGAGAGGTTTAATTAGTGATTTGATCATTAATTAACTCAATTTGATTGAGTAATTATTTTTGGATCAAGTCCAATTGAATTGGATTCAGTTGGGTTTGACCCGATTAGGTTAAGAGTTGACCTAATCGTCGAGATGGTTTGGTCCCTGATTTGATCAGGGGTTGGGCTTAGTCAATTTCTAATTTGATTAGAATTTTATTGAGCCTAATTAAGCTTAATTAAGTTGGGTTTAAATTAGTATAATTGGACCTAACTTATTTGGTTCAATTAGGTTGGTTTAAATAATTAAACCACCTTGACCCAATCTTCATGCGCCACCTCACTTCCATTGCACCCATTTGAATTCATGAGAAGGAACTTCTCATGAATTATTTTCTCACGCCAAGCCCTCTCCACGCCCCACTTTAATGTGCCAATTGAATGGATAAGGATGATTGGTTGGCCATTCAAATTCAAAATAAAGTTTGAATTTGAATGGGCAATCAATCTTTGCACCTTATCCCTTTTTTTACGCCCCATTTATTACATGAGAAAAGGTTTCTCATGAAATCACTCCATGCATAATTTAAGCCATGCCTCACGTCTTTAGTGGATAAGGGATAAGTTGGTGTCCATTTGAATTCAAAATTTGATTTGAATTCAAATGTGCAATTACTCATCTTTATCCTTTCTTTTGGATAAGACTTTTGACGTTGTTATAAAAGGAGGAGAAGAGTGGGGCGTGCAAGAAGAAGATTTTTGGAGAAAAATTCTGGGGTGTGAGAAATCTTATGTATGAGAAGGAAGTTGATATCCTTCCAAGAGAAAAAGAAAGAAAAGAAAGAAAAGTGGGTGCAAGGTTTTCGATGAGTTCTCTAGAGTTTTAGCCTGGGGTTCAAGAAGTAAGAAAGTGAGCTACGAGTATCGTGAGCCCACAAAATCTAAGAGAGATCTTCAACATCCTCTCAAGCACATCTGTTGATGATCCAGAGCATCCAAAGAATCGACAGACATCGATCGAAGGAGTTCGATCAGCATCGGCCGTCAAAAGGGCTCTACAATGAGCTAGCACTCGTGAGGAGTCGATCAGATCGGGAGCTTCATGTGGATGATCTACAGAGGCCAGACACACTGTGTGGCTACATCATGATGATCAGACTCTCCTGATGGTGATCAGATTACGACGATCTACTACCTGCACAAAGGTATTGTGTTCTGAACACATTACAGTAAAGTGTTTACTATTCGCATTTGAATTTCAAATTTAAATGAATGCATGCTATATATCATATTTAGATCTTAGTGTAGAGTAAATTTATGTTAATTAATTAGATTAATTAATAATTTTTACTGTAAAATAGTGATTTTAAAAAAGTTTTAAAATTACTATTTTACCCCTACACTGAATTTTCCCACATGATCATTATCAAACAATGATCTTGGACTAACTTCCCATCATGCATCTTGGCCTTAAAAAGTCTTTGACAGACTTGATACTTGGCCGTGCGACTCTGTTCACCAAACAACTCTTGCTGGTGAGCTAATTTTTTATGGGTAGTCAAAATATTCTCATGCTGGCACTGCAAGTCATCACACATTGCATCCAACATGTAGTACCTTACTTTGTTATCATCATCTGTCCACTTTTTCAAAGACACTCTCTGTTCAGCAGTCGGACGTGCTGGCATGGCAGGTGGGTCCTGGTCCAAGACATGAGTCAATTTTTCAAAACTCAGAATAATTCTGTAGTTCCTCAATCAGTCCTTGAAATTGGGTCCAGTCAATCTGTGGGTGTCTAGTATTTCGATCAGGAGGTTGGAGGTAGACATATTTTCTATAAAGAGTCGAAAGTTTCTAGTTAGATTTTGTAATCAGACTTAACCAATTTATTTAAAAGTTTCATTTTTAAACAAATTAAGTTCTCACTATTTTCTCAGATCCCTACACTCCCTTGGTAGAGATATGAAAATCTCCATGTTCAGTGATTTCTAGTGGGTGGTGCGGTCTCACCGACTGGCTCATCACCTCACCTAACAGTTATTGGTGATGGGTCAACCAATGAGTGGACAACTCTTGTCCAATGATTTTTTAATCATGGTGCACCCAAAACTTGGTCTCTAATTCATGAAGCTCACCGTATCCGGAATATTACTCCAATCCTTAGTTAAGCCAAACCCACCATTTGCACGAACTAGATTTCTGATTGGGTTCCTCATCGTATCCGAAATATTGAGCACAACCCATCCTCTAATTCGTAGCATCCAATGCCTAATGGACATGGTTGCATCTTTCTGATGTAACTGAGCCACTGTAACCAGCCGAGAACAATTAACCCCGGGAAGGGCCCGCACATCCACAATAGTGGAAGACCTAGACTTAATATTTTCTTAGGAAGATTTGATTTAGGTCTCATTAAACTTAACTTGACATAGTCATAACAATTATGACTAACTTAGTGGCATGGGTTAGCTCGAATTGTTAGCCACCTCTAATCAGAACTGAGTCGATACATATGGCCAGGTAAGTGAGACCGGTGGGAGGGATATGCCATTAACTCGACAAGAACGTATTCGAGTCGAGTAGCTTCCAATTAAAAATCAGTCGGTCGCATCTGCCCAACTTACCTTAGATACCAAATTGTCGAACCAGAACTAATTGGGTTAGTCTACAATCCAGGCTCTAACCATTGAGCCAAATTAGGTCTTAACTTGATCAAGTCACATCTAAATGTGATTCAACCTTTACCCAGACTTAATCTTATTAGGTTGGTCTATTATTAGCTTTCATGATCCCACCAACCAACTCTTGATTCGGTTTGATCAACCACTAGACCTAATTGAGCTACCCAAGCCCGAACCCAATTTTATGAAAATATCTTAGATCTGAATTTTTCAATTTTAGATCTAACTTAATTTTATAAGCTTAATTCATTAATTAAGTTTGGATTCATAAATAAAATATATAAAATAAATCCTAGGGTTTCAGGATCTAGAATTTTACAGAAAAGTAAGTTTTGATTTCTGATTAAGGATGAACGCGTGGCACCCCTACGCATCATAAGAACACCCCATTGAATGAGAAGAGAGGATCTTAAAATCTTACTTCATTCTTATGACCAGACGGCCATAAGGAACACCTTAATCAAAAATATAAATTTAACTACAAAACTAGTTAGATCTAAATTTACATATCTCATATACAATTTTAGATCTAACTAATACATACTTTGCATACATCTCATGTATCAAAAATTGATCTAATTAACATGCTTTCAGATTTGATACATCACATATAATATCTAAAAAATAAGATTTAAATTAAACTATTCAAAATTAAATCTATTCTAGACAAGTTACTGGAACAATTCTACAACTAGTCTAGGCATGCAACAAATCAATTTTATGAAAAAATTAAAATTTTATTTTTTATTTTTTGATCTAATTATAATAATTATAATATCAAAAAAATAGAAAATAAATTAAATTTAATTCATATTTTAATCTTATTAAAACATAAAACTTAAGACTGTTCATGGATTCAACTAATCCTAGTCTAGTCATGCATCTCATGCATGTTAGATCTTCTTAGATTTAATTTTAAATATTTTGATTTTAGATCTTATCATATCTGATATGATATCTAAAATTTTTTAAATATTAGATAAATAAATATAAAAATTAGATCTAAATTAGATCTAAAATAGAGCCAAAAATCTGGCTCTGATACCAATTGAAGAAAAAACCTCCTTTTTCTTTTGTAGGATCTTCCAGATTTCATCAAATCTGGAGCGAAATAATTTAAAAATTTTTTTATCCTATGCTATTTCAGATCTAATATCTATAAATATAATTTTATTATCTGATATTTAAAATCTAAAATTAAATCTAAAAGGGATGAGGAAACAAGTAATACCTCAAGGGTAATCTGATTACCCTATAGATGATCTCAGACAGCCCAAGATTCTGATGTAGCCATGCAAGCACCTAGCCTCTATCGGTATCCACTCAGGCAAGACCTAGAACATCTTCTCCTGATGAATCTATGCTCTAAATATTAGATCTCTATCAGATTTGGAAGTACTTCAGAACTCCTAAAGTTGGAGCAGCAGCCTGTCAAAGATGTCCTGCAGCCTTCCTATTCCAGGCGTCACCACACCTTGGACCTTTGCCAGATGGATGTCCAACTCCTTGGACATGAAGAGGGGAGAGAGGAGAGTAGAGAGGATATAGAGAAGAGGAGAGAATTCTTGTTTTGGCTGGATATTGAGTAGAAACTTACGAACCCTAGGCGCAGATAGGGATTTTATAGACCCTGTATGCTGCACAATGCCACATCATTCGACCAATCAAAAAATTTTAATAAATTTTGAAAAAATTTTGATTGGTGGAGTGATATCATCTGATCACATCAGATAAGAATATCCACCCTCTCTCCTATGTTGGCACCAACTTTGGATAAGCACAAAGAGAGTTGGCGCCAAGGAGTCCAATCTTATCAGGACTCTTTATCCTTATCCATTTGGGGCGCCCATTTTAATCCAATTGGGCTCATGCCATAATTTGATTGTGGCACCCAATTCAATGTGGTTTTGGTATGTGGACACTCCACAAAAATCCTCCAATGAGCTCTCTTCAGTTTAAGACCCATATGTCAACATTTGACAGATGTGCTAAAATGAATATGGCAGGTGTTAGAATTTAGCAGGTGCTTGTCTTAAATTCATCTCATGAATTAAGACAAGCCTTTTCTGAGCTGGACAAGCTTCATTTAGACTGAGAAAAACCTTTCTAAAGTTCTCTGAATGAGTCAAATCATATTTGACTCAGTCGAGATAGAAAAGATTACATGAGGAGAAAGTTAGGCTCAATCGTGTGCTAGCACGATTTCTTTGAACCTAATTAGATCTTATCCAAATCAATTGGGTTAGCCCAATTGATGACATCCAGACCCTAACCCTTGTTTGTGTGACCTAGTTAGGTTCAATTTCATATGGTAATGAGACATATCGTGATCTTATCATCGGCATCATCAAAACTTCTTTCGATGGACCAGAACTCTTCTGATTCAGATAATTAGAATGATCGATCATCAATATCATTCTAATTGCTCCCAAAATCTACCAGTGATACCTAGCAGTATATGGTGGCAACCTATCAGAACTGAAGATGAACCTCTCGGTGCAGCTTCCTGTGTGATTGAGTTCCTCTATCATGATTCCCGACTGAATTAGGGTTAAGGTGAACTCGTCAAACCCAACATCAGTCATATGAATCAATCGATAGATCTAAGTTCGATGTGAAACCCCAATGAAAAATTCTTTTTCCATTATTTTACTCTGCTATGGCCATGGGCTTAAGGACTCGATCTTTCGATCATCATAGGACTACTCCTCTCATCTACCGAGGTTGATAGATCCCATCTTGGTATGACATATTTCCTACAATGAATATGCTATAGCCAACATACACATCAGGATTTTGAATGGCTAGGAAACTGAGTTATGGTGTAGTCAAACTATAACACACTTAAGGTGAACTGTTGATGCACCTCAGATCAAAGAACTAGACACACAACTGCAGCATCGAGCTAGTCATCGATGAGAAGGTAGACTTCCTTATGACTGCTCGATATGGTCACGTTCAGTACTGTCATCTCAATGAATACCTGTACTCTCACTTCGGTGTCTCCATACTGTAGACTCAAGATACTGTTGGGAATAGTATCCCAAAGCCAATCGTCAGCCTGTTGACGATTGTGCTCTTTCTTGTATTAGTATATAAATTGTAAATAAATAAAAGTTATTTTGACACTTTCATCATAAATTTTTTTATCTTCTAATGAACTCCTGTATTGTGGTGAAGTCCTTAGGACTATTTAGACTCGACAAAGGAGGATTTGTCATTGAGTCTTTAAACCTGTTCATGACCAAATGATACGTTGTTAACCAAGGACAATAACATTTATCAAGCATAGGTCGTTGTGTGCCATATGGATTGGTTGTCCTCTTAACCAAGGAGTGTGGAGACATTGGTATGGCATACAGGTAAGATGTAAGGGTACATTTGTACTAAATGTGACCGACTATGGAGCTATTTCTGCTGTCAAAATTTGTTTCGATGGGATATGGATATAACTGTCCCTTCGACCTAAGACCGTCATGGTGACTTGCAAGCAACTCACTGCACTTAGGCACTGGACTACTTAAATTTCTAATTCAGTGACGGAAGGCTGCTGGGTGTAGTCAAGTACTTGACTTGTCGGTGCGTGTGTCAAGATGGGATTGACCACTCCAATTCATGAGCTGTGTACAGTCGTGTTTTAATTTAGTAAAACCTTGGCTAGGGTAGTCCTAGTGAGGAGTCACAGGACTGTTTGAATTGAGCATGATTCGGATGATCTAATCAGGATTGACAGTTTAACCCTGAGTTGTCCTATACATAGGGGTCAAAAGGGATGAATTATACAGTAACCATATTCACATAAGTTCTGAGTGTTGCGATTGTGACTATTCGACCTATCCAAATGTCGGGTACCATTGCTAGATGTTCACTTTGATTAGTACAAGAATTGGTTCCTGTGCTACCGGCTTAGGTTCGAACCTGCGGGGTCAAACACATTAGAGGTTCCTATCTGATCTGATGGCTGATGAAGAGTCCTAATACTCGTGAACTATGAGTCCTATGTGTCTGAGACTCTGTGATCAAGAATCAAGATTCTCTGATCATGAGTATCACACATTTTGGGTACCGGGGTTAAGAGTCCCACTGGTTTGAGACTCTTCGATCAAGGTTTCATATCGATGGACTTTGATACCCGATTGCCCATTGGATTTGGACTCAGTATTTGTGAGTGGTTTAATTAATAATTTAATCACTAATTAACTCAATTTTATTGAGTAATTATTTTTGAATCAAGTCCAATTGAATTGGATTCAGTTGGGTTTGACCCGATTAGGTTAAGTGTTGACCTAATCGCTAAGGTATTTTAGTCCCTGATCTGATCATAGGTTGGGCTTAGTCAATTCCTGATTTGATTAAGATTTTATTGAGCCTAATTAAGCCTAATTGTGTTAGATTTAATTTAGTCTAATTGTGTCTAACCTATTTTAAATAAAGTTGGTTCAATTGGATTTCAAACCACCTTGATTTCTCTCCCTGTGCCACCTCACTCATCTGCGCCCATTTGAATTCACGAGAAACAACTTCTCATGAATTTTCTCCCATGCAGAAGCCATCCCACACCCCTTCTTTGTGCACTATTTTGAATGGATAAGGATGAGATTGGTTGGCCATTCAAATTCAAAAGATGTTTGAATTCGAATGGATAACAAATCTCTGCGCCCACCTTTTATCTTATGCGCCACTTCTTCCACATGAGAAATAGTTTCTCATGAAAATTATCCATGCACAAGAGAGCCCACGCCCTTCTCTTCTCATGCCAAGAGTGGATAAGGATGGGTTATTTTGCATTTGAATTTAAATTCGATTTGAATTCAAATGAACAATCACTTATCTTTATCCTCTCACGCGGTAAAAATGCTGCAAAGATGCGGTCTTGCATCATTTTAAAAAGGAGATAAGATAGGGCGTGCGCACAGAACATCAGAGAGAGAAGGGTGACATGAGAAAGCTTTTCTATGTGAGAAAAGAAAAGAAAAGAAGAGAAAAGTGAGCGCAGGCTTTTCTTAAGTATCCTAGGGTTTTTGCCTAGAGTTTGGGAAGTGAGAAAGTGAGCTACGAGTGTCGTGAGCCCACCAGACTTCAGGGAGAGTATCATCAACCTCTCAAGTGCATCTGCTAACGATCCAAAGCATCCAAAGAGTCAGTAGATCAAGATCGAAGGAGTTCGATAAACATCGGCCATCAAAAGGGTTCAGCCACGAACTAGCATTCGTGAGGAGCCGATCAGATTGGAAGCTTTGTGTGGACAATCCACAGAGGTCAGATACACTGTGTGGCTATATTGTAATGATCAGACCCTTCCGACGGTGATCAGATTACGATGATCGACTATCCGCACAAAGGTAATGTGTTCTGAACACATAACAATAAAATATTTACTGTAGAAGTTTGAATTTCAAATTTAAATACATGCTATGTATATATCATATTTAGATCTTTATATATGATTTATACATGTTAATTAATTAGATTAATTAATAATTTTTACTGTAAAATAGTGATTTTGAAAAAAATTTAAAATTATTATTTTATCCCTGCACTAAAATTTACTTCAAATGGTATCAGAGTGGGTTCTAAAGTATGATATATATATTTATATACATAGATTAAGTTTTAATCTAAAAGTTTAAATTTGAAATTTGAAATTCAAAATTTGAATTTTGAATTTTAAAATTTATTCAAAATTCAAAATTTAGAAATTTAAAATTCAAATTTTAAAATTTAAATTTTAAATTTTGAAATTCAAAATTCAAAATTAAAAAATTTGAAATTCAAAATTTAAAATTTGGTTGAAATTTCAAATTTAAAATTCAAAATTTTAAATTCAAAATTTGAAATTCAAAAATTTAAAATTTGAAATTTGTTTGAAATTTGAAATTCAAAATTTAAAATTTGAAATTTAAAATTTAAATTTTAAAATTGGTATATTTAGATATACTTGATCTAAGTAGCAAGTAGTCTAATTGGGTTGGTTGCCATGGTCATCTGGTCATAGGAGAAAAGTAGGGTTTAAAGGTCCTCTCCTCCCATTCGATGGGGTTCTCCTATGGCAGTAGGGGTGCCGCTGCAATTATATCCCATGCAGATGAAGCAGCGAAAGGACTTAATTGTAAAGGTTCAATTGTAAAATTTATCATGAATATGTTAGATTAGATTTAAAGGAATATTCATGATTTATTTTGATTGAGTTATTTTCTGTTATGTAATTAGCAATAGGATTGCTGTTTATGAAATGTGCTGATCTATTTGTGAAATGAGTCAACATATTTGATGAACAAAAAATAAAACTTTTCAAATTTGAAAATTATTTTCGAAATGCCAAACCCTGACCCATCAGGCCAAATACTTAATTAAAAGAATTAAGTATTGTCAAGTTGGTCTAGAATTATGAATTAAGACCTAAGATAATTGCATAAACTTGTGGGTCAATGGGTTAGATAGATTAGGTCCATAATTGGGTTAGACCTAAGGTTAGCTTAAAAAAATGGACTAAATTAGAGTAATTGATCAAATCTAATCAAAAGTTGAATTAGATTAGGTCAAGGATACTCTAGACTCAACTCCAATAGTTGTAGTTGAATGGGTCCATGTCTTTAACTAGACCAAGATGGACTTAATTCATGGCTACACGGTGGAACCTTATTTACTAAGTTGATCAAATTAAAATTGATGAACTGGTTAGTGTCTAAGGTAAGTTCGGCAATTTGATCAGTGGTTCTTAAGTGGGAGCTACTCGCATTGATTTGATCTCTGACGAGTTAATGGCATATCCCCACCACTGATCTCACTTACCTAGCCAACCTGGTGAGTTAGGTTTTGATTAGATCACTTGGTGATTAGGGCTCACCCATGTCATTAGGTAAATCTGTGTGACTGATTTAGGTGCTCCTAATGTCGGCTTTAATTAAATCCTTTTTAATCTGACTTGGTGAAGTCAGTGGGAGGATTGAAATTAGTTGGTTAATTTCTTCTCTTCTATCCTTTCATAAAAATTCTCAAAAATTATTAGGTCCCTAAAATGATTAAGTTATAGTGATAATTAAGTCATAGCCTCCCATTAAGTGAGTGATAATGAGTCCATTAGTTTAATAATCACTGGAGGCCCAAAGGCCTGATACTTATTGACTAATGGAATTATCATTCATAGTATGATAATTTGGTTGAGTCTTCCTGATGGTGGTCAGGTTGGCCGGCCAAAGTCGGGCCTGATCATTTATTGGTCCGATTTATCAAATCAAGTCATGTTAATGGTTAGACCTAACCAGATCTTTTCAGTGGAGGACAAAGCCTACTGATTAGGTTCTGGGGTAAAATTTATTACTAGAAGTTGTTTAGAGAAACAACTGGTTATGAACCTACCCATAGATGCACATGAGTTGACCAACCAAAGTTGGGCTCGTGTGTGGTCTGTGTAGATTCTAATACCCACTAAAGAATTAAAGTAATTCCTCAAATTGGATGTTGAGGCTACCAGTTCGTAAAAATACTGGGAGAAACTTTAGACTAAAGTCCAAGTCTTAGTATTAATAATTTATATACTAATAAAGGTCTGCTTTTTCTTTATACAGATATGGCCACTACCCTGTCACTCTGATCATTATTATATAATGACAAGCTCATGGGACCTAATTTTGATAGCTGGTATTAAAAATTAAAAATCATCCATGAGCATGAGCGGATTCTTTATGTAGTAACGGATCCGGCACTTGAGGAGCCAGCCTCGAATGCTAAAGGGGTGGTCCGAGACACTTACCAGAAGTGGCTCAATGACCGCACCACAATTCGATGCATAATACTGATGGCAATGAGTGATGAGTTCAGCCGCATATTCGAGAATGCCCAGCCGCAAGAGATGCTTCAAATGTTGAATGACTCTTTTGGCACGCCTGACGATGTTGAAAGGTACAAAACTAGATGTGCCATTTTCAATGCTCGAATGAGGGATGGGGCTTCAGTCACCGATCATGT
Source organism: Elaeis guineensis (assembly GCF_000442705.2). NCBI lineage: Eukaryota > Viridiplantae > Streptophyta > Magnoliopsida > Arecales > Arecaceae > Elaeis > Elaeis guineensis. The sequence continues at coordinate 56,550,057 of NC_025994.2, forward strand.
ATTGTACATGATCGAAATGATTGAGTGCCAAAGTAAATTGGGCTTTCCCTTGCATGAGTAGCTCGGTAAGGATGCGATCTTTAATTCTTTGCCCATGTCCTTCCTCCCCTTCCTTACTCATTTTCGGATGACAAAGCCTACAGTGAACTACCACGGCTTGTTGGGGTTGCTGCAGAACATTGAGAAGGACCACCAGCTCCATAAGGAGTCGGTGAATGTTATGGGAGGGTCTTCTTCTGGTCATCGATCCTTTAAGAAAGGGAAGAAGAACAAGAAGAAGAAGAATAAGAAGGTGCAGCCGCATGCTGGGACGTCAGCATAGGGTCAGACCAAGAAGTGCAAGCTTGATCAGAGCCAGGCGGAGTGCTTCTTTTGTAAGAAGCAGGGGCACTAGAAGAGGAACTGTCCTCTATACATTGCCTCTCTGGATCCGAACAGGCCAAAGAAGAAGCAAGGTAATTATATGATAATATCTTGCAACTTTTTCATTTATGATACTGCTGCTTGGGTATTGGATACCGGAAGCCCTTATCATATCTGTAATTCGATGCAGGGTCTGCAGGTCTGTAGGAGATTTGATGAAGACGAGAGGTTCCTAAACATTGGAGATGGAAGCAAAGTTCCAGTTCTAGCTTTAAGAATCATGAACCTTGTAATCAATTCTCGTAATGTAATTCTAAGTGAATATCACTATTGTCTAAGCTTTTTATTAAATATTATTTCTATAGGCCTTTAGACTATGTACGGTTATGAATTTTTAATAAAAAGAAATATTTGCAATATCATTTTGAATAGTATTACAATGTTTGTTGGACAACTAAATAATAGAATTTACTTACTATCACAACCTGTTAATGTGGTTCAAACCTCCGGTAAACATCCTAGAATAGATAATGTGTCAGAAGTCTACCTTTGACACTATAGGCTAGGTCATATCAATAAGAACAGGATAAACAGGTTGGCTCAAGAAGGAATTCTTGAAGTTGGTGATTGTGAATCACTTCTAACCTGTGAGTCCTGTCTTCTTGAAAAGATGACCAAGTCACCTTTTACTGAAAAAAGGTGAGTGAGCCAGTGAACTCTTGGGTCTGGTACATTCTGATGTATGTGGACCCATGAGCTCAAGTGCAAGAGATGGATATTTCTACTTCATAACCTTCACAGACGACCTATCAAGGAATGGGTATGTCTACTTAATGAAGCATAAGTCGGAGTTATTTGAAATGTTCAAACTATTCGAAATGAGGTAGAAAAATAAACTGGAAAGTGTATTAAAACTCTTCGATTTGATCGAGGAGGTCAATACCTTTCCAATGAGTTTCTGACATATCTTTGGGAGAATGAGATTCTCTCTCAGTGGACTCCTCCTGGAACACCACAGCATAATGGTGTGTTTGAAAAGAGAAATTGGACCTTGTTGGACATGGTTCGATCCATGATGGGGTTTGCTGGTCTGCCGATCTCCCTCTGGGGATATGTGCTCGAATCGGCTTGTTACCTTCTAAATAGGGTTTCGAGTAAATCTGTACCAAAATGCCATATGAAATATGGATAGGACCTAAGCCAGTACTCTCGCACCTTTGGGTTTGGGGGTGTCCGGCTTATGTTAAATGTTTAATTACGGATAAGCTTGGACCTAGGTCTGACAAGTGTTATTTCATAGAGTACCCAAAAGAGACCAAAGGGTATTATTTCTACCTAGCTGATGAGCAAAAGGTGTTTGTTAGCCTTAAGGTGATCTTTTTAGAAAAGAAGTTCCTTGGTGAAGGGACTGTTGCCTCTAAGGTCGAACTTGAGGAAGTTCGACAGGTGAAAAAATCGACACAAGTAGCTGAACCTAAATCGAATTTGGTTAGATCAAATTCGAAGCCCATTGTTCCTGCACCCTTAAGACGATTTGGTAGAGTACCACGTCAACCGAACAGATATTATAGTTTTTTGGTCCGAGATGGCGATCCTGTCGAATTTGATAAAAATGATGAAGATCCGATCACCTACATGGATGCAATGCAGAGACCTGACTCTGAGAAATGGCTAGAGGCCATGAAATCTGAAATGAAGTCCATGAAGGTCAACGATGTATGGACATTGATTGACCCACCCGAAGGAGTGAAACCCATAGGGTGTAAGTGGGTCTTCAAGAGAAAGAGGGGCGAAGACAGAAAGGTGGAGACCTATAAAGCCCGTCTGGTTGCCAAGGGATATCATCAACGTTATGGTATAGACTATGATGAGATATTTTCTCCTGTGGCAATACTCAAATCCATTCAGATTATACTTGCGATAGCTACCCATCTAGACTATGAAATTTGATAGATGGATGTGAAGACAGCTTTCCTAAATGGAGAGCTGGATGAAGAGGTGTATATGATACAACCTGAAGGGTTCACATCCACAGATGAGTCTAAGGTATGCAGGCTACAGAGGTCCATTTATGGACTTAAGCAAGCATCCCGGAGTTGGAACATACATTTGATAGGATGATCAAGACGTATGGCTTCGTTAAGAATGGAGAAGAGCCTTGCATTTATAAGTGGGCTAATGGTCTAGTAGTAGTATTTCTTGTATTGTATGTGGATGATATTTTTTTAATCAAGAATGATGTCCCTGCATTGCAGGGAATAAAGATTTGGCTATCATCACAGTTCTCCATGAAGAATTTGGGAGAAGCTTCCTACATCCTAGGGATGAAGATCTATAGGGATAGATCTAAAAGGTTGCTTGGCTTATCCCAGTCCATGTACATTGATACTATGCTGAAGAGGTTCAGCATGGAGAATTTCAAGAAAGGCTATCTACCGATAGGCCATAGAATTTCTCTCTCGAAGAGGGATTGTCCGACAACACCTCAAGAGAGAGAGCGTATGGGTAGAATTTCATATGCTTCGGCAGTGGGATCTATCATGTACGTCATGATATGTACACGATCAGATATGGCATACTCACTAGGGGTAGTGAGTAGATACCAATCTGATCTAGGAGAGAATCACTGGAAGGTTGTTAAAACCATCCTGAAGTATTTAAGAAATACTAAAAATCAGTGGCTTGTTTATGGTGAATCAGACTTGAGACTTATAGGGTTTATAGACTCTAGTTTCCAGTCTGATCACAATGATAGCAAGAGTGTGTCGGGATTTATTTTTATCCTTAATGGTGGGACTGTCTGCTGGAAGAGTTTCAAGCAGCACACAATGGCTGATTCAGTTTGTGAGGCAGAATATGTCGCTGCATCAGATACTGCCAAAGAAGCAGTGTGGCTAAGAAAATTTATCACCGAGCTGGAGTAGCACCCTCCCTTGTTGGTCCATTTTTGCTCTACTATGATAGCTCTGGAGCCATTGCTCAGGCGAACGAATCGAAGGCACACCAGCGGATGAAGCATATTCTGTGCCGCTACCATCTTATCCGAGAAATTATGGATCGAGGTAACGTCGACCTTCAGAAGATCGACGGAAAAAAGAACCTGGCCGACCCATTCACTAAAGCCATTGCGGTGAAGGAGTTTGATGATTTCAAGTCAAAGATGGGTATTAGATACTGCATCGATTGGCTTTAGGCCAAGTGAGAGATTGTTGAGAATAGTATCCCAAAGTCAATCGTCAGCCTGTTGACGGTTGTGCTCTTTCTTGTATTAGTATATAAATTATAAATAAATAAAAGTTATTTTGATACTTTCATCATAAATTATTTCATCTTCTAATGAACTCCTATGTTGTGGTGAAATCCTTAGGACTATTTAGTCTCGACAAAGGAGGATTTATCGTTTAGTCTTTAAACCTGTTCACGACCAAATGATACGTTGTTAACCAAGGACAACAATGTTTATCAAGCATAGGTCGTTGTGTGCCATATGGGTTGGTTGTCCTCTTAACCAAGGAGTGTGGAGACACTGGTATGGCATATAGGTGAGATACAAGGGTACATCTGCACTGAATGTGACCGACTCTGGAGCTATTTCTGCTGTCAAAATTTATTCTGATGGGATATGGGTATAACTGTCCCTTCGACCTGAGACCACCACGGTGACTTGCAAGCAACTCACTACACTTAGGCATTGGACTACCTGAATTTCTAATTCAGTGATGGAAGGCTGCTGGGTGTAGTCAAGTACTTGACTTATCGGTGTGTGTGTCAAGATGGGATTGATCACTTCAATTCAGGAGCTGTGTACAGTCATGTTTCAATTTAGCAAGACCTTGGCCAGGGTATTCCTAGTGAGGAGTCACAGGACTGTTTGAATTGAGCACAATTCGGATGATCTAATCAGGGTCGATAGTTTAACCCTTAGTCATCCTATATACAGAGGTCAAAAGGGATGAATTATACAGTAACCATATTCACTTAGATTCTGAGTGTTGCGATTGTGACTATTCGACCTATCCAGATATCGGGTACTATTGCTAGATGGTCACTTCGATTTGTACAGGAATTGGTTCTTGTGCTACCGGCTTAGGTTCGAACCTGCGGGGTCATACACATTAGAGGTTCCTATCTGATCTGATGGCTGATGAAGAGTCCTAATGCTCGTGGACTATGAGTTCTATGTGTCTGGAACTCTATGATCAAGAATCAAGATTCTCTGATGTTGCTCCTTAGATTGATTTTGATGATTACAAAGCAGTTGAAGGGGTACTAATGTTTCTCACTTGAAAAAGACTTATTGTTCTTCAGGGGCAAAATTATAATTTTACCAAAACCTTGATTTGAAAGTATCAAATGATAGAACAAAAGATTTGTGATCCATTGGTGAAAATTTTATTATTTTTGGACTTGTTTTTTGAAAGATATGTATATTTGAAAATCATGAGTCGACCCATGAGTCGACTCATGGCACATGAGATGACCGGCACACTGAAATTCCTGACCGGCACAGACTTGGCACACCCTATGAGTCGACCCATGAGTCGACCTCCAAGGCATGAGTCGACCCATGAGTCGACCTCTGCGGGTTTTAAGCCAGTTTTACAGAACCTTGCATCCCGTTCGATTCTCTAATGTTTTTCCACAGAGGTCGACCCATGAGTCGACCCCCAGGCATGAGTCGACCCATGAGTCGACCCCTGTGACGGAATTTTTCCACAATGACTAGTTTTTAACCCATTTTAAGTACTTTTAATGCTCATTTAATATGGTCTAACAGCTCTTTTTTAGTCTAGAATATTTTTCACTATTTTTTAAAGCTATAAAAGGGATAAAAAGGTGGGAATCTAAAAGAGAAATCAAAAAGAGAGATTTTGAAAAAGAGATTTCAAGCAAACTTTTCAGCCCTAAGCAAGAGCTCACTCAAAGCATTCAAGAAGCCTTTAATCCAAGCTCACCAACTCCTCAAGTGCACATTCAAGTCTCCAACCACCTTGAGAAAATCAAAAAGGGTCTTCTTCTTTTTGAGTAAAGTGTATTTAAAGTCTTATTCGCTCATTAAAGGAGCTTTCTTTGTACTTACTTGTGCTATTGATTGTTATACTCAGTTTGAGTTATTGTTTTTGTTTTGGAAGGATTCCAAAACAAGGGAAGGTTGATCCAAACCTTGAATCGGAGTGTATTGGGTTGGCTTGTACCCAAAAAATAAATGGACTAGCTTGGTATAGCTAGAGTCGGAGTTTTCGATATTTGTATTCGGGTTGAATACAAGATTAGTGGATTGGAATTTCCAAGTAGGAGCTTGGAGAGTGGATGTAGGTGCAAGGTTGGCACCGAACCACTATAAATTTCTTTGTTTGTGTTGTGCCTAATTACTCTTCTTTAACTCTTCATTATTCTCTTGCATTCTTATTTTTTAAGCCATTAGTCTTGAATTAATTTTACTCTCCCTATTTATTTAGCTATTGTCAAACTTTTTTCATAAGTCATAAGTTAAGCTTAAAATTTTTAAAAACCCAATTCACCCCCCCTCTTGGGTTGCATAGCTGGGCAACAAGTGGTATCAGAGCCCGATGCTCTAGCCTCACTTTGATCTAAACAATCAAAGAGCCAAAGATCTATGGCAACTCAAGTCGGCACTTCTCTAACCGAGGGGCAATCCACTAACCGACCTCCACTTTTCAATGGGTCTAATTATACCTATTGGAAAGCTCGGATGAAAATATTCATTCAAGCACTCGACTATGATATGTGGAGTATCATAGTGAACGGCTCTCACACACCCACTAAAATTATAGATGGTGTGGAATTAGCCAAACCCGAGAAAGAATGGGATGAGGTTGATAAGAAAATGGCCCAATTAAATGCTAAGGCTATGAATGTTCTTTATTGTGCTCTTGATGCAAACGAATTTAATCGCATTTCTACTTGCTCGTCTGCTAAAGAAATATGGGATAGGTTAGAAGTAACCCATGAAGGAACCAATCAAGTAAAGGAGTCTAAAATCAACATGCTTGTGCATAAATATGAATTGTTTAAAATGGAGCATGATGAGTCCATAACTGAAATGTTTACTCGCTTTACTGATATTATAAATGATTTAAAGAGTCTTGGTAAGTCCTATACTAATAGTGAGCTTGTAAGAAAGATTCTCAAACCCTTACCAAGAACTTGGGAAGCCAAAGTGACCGCCATCCAAGAAGCCAAGGACTTGAACATTCTACCCTTGGAAGAGCTTCTTGGATCATTGATGACTCATGAGCTAAGCATGAAGCAACATCAAGAGGAAGAAGTCAAAAAGAAGAGAATAATTGCCCTCAAATCCACAGCTCCACTAGATGAAGAAACTGATGACACTGAAGATGAAGAACAGGATGAAGAGATGGAACTCATTACCCGAAGATTCAAAAAATTTTTGAGAAAAAGGAAACAAGGGATGAGGAAGAGGCCATTCACAAAAAAAAAACAGAGCAAAGAAAAAGAGAAAGACCAACCCCTTATCTGCTACGAATGCAAGAAGCCGGGACACTTCAAGTCCGAATGCCCACAACTGAAGAAAGGTCCCAAGAAGTACAAGAAGAAAGCCATGATGGCCACTTGGAGTGCGAGTGATGACTCAAGCTCCGAAGAGAAAAACTCGACTGAACAAGCCAACCTGTGCCTTATGGCACACGAAAATGAGGTAATTTTCGAAACTCCTAGTGACTTTACATTTGAAGAACTACATGAAGCTTTTTATGATTTAGTTGATGAATTAAAGAAACTAGGGATGAAGAATAAAGATCTAAAATTAAAAAATCAATCTTTATTGAAACAAAATGAAAGCATTTCAATTGAAAAATCCACCCTGCTTCAAGAAAATCAAAGTTTAAAGAATGAAATTGCCAAGTTAAAATCATTAGTTGAAAAATTCACCTTGAGTTCAAATAAACTTAATATGATTCTTGATAATCGAAAAGCTGTATATGACAAGGCTGGACTTGGCTATAACCCTTTGAAGAAATAAAAGTATCTGAAAGATATCTATGTAAACTCTTCAAATAACAAGTTCTCTAATAGTACTTGCTTCAAATATGGTAGAATAGGACACAAGTCATACACTTGCTTCTCTAACAAATCTGTAAACTCAAATGTAAAAAAAATATGGGTTCTAAAAGGAACCATTATGACTAACCAAAAAGGATCCAAGAAAGCTTGGGTACCTAAAACAAAAACTTGACTTTTGCTTGCAGGTGTATCTAGCATCCCAAGGAGGAAACAGGAAATGATATCTTGACAGCGGATGCTCGAGACACATGACTGGTGATGAATCCCAATTCATCACTCTTGATGCTAAGAATGGAGGGATGGTCCCCTTTGGAGACAATGGCAAAGGAAAGATCATCGGTATATGTAACATTGATATCACTCCCTTCAAATACATTGAAAATATTTTGTTAGTAGATGGTTTAAAGCATAATTTACTAAGCATCAGTCAATTTTGTGATAAAAGATATAAAGTTATTTTTGAATCTTCTGTTTGCATTGTAACTAGTTCTATTAACGATGGCATTAAATTTATTGGATATAGACATGGTAATATTTATATGGTAGATTTAAATGATCTAGCCAAAATAAACATGCAATGCCTAGTATCCTTGAATGCTAAAATTAATGAGACTAGTTGGCTTTGGCATCGTAGGCTTGCACATATTAGCATGCATTCACTTTCAAAATTAATTAAGAAAGAATTAGTTCTTGATTTGCCAAAATTGAATTTTGAAAAGGATAGAATTTGTGATGCATGCCAACTAGGTAAATAAACAAGAGTTTCATTTAAATCCAAAAATATTATTTCAACCTCTAGACCTTTAGATCTTTTGCATATGGACTTATTTGGACCCACTAGAACTACTAGTCTAGGAAGAAAACGATATGATTTTGTAATTATAGATGATTACTCTCATTTTACTTGGGTTTTCTTTTTGGCACACAAAGATGAAACTTTTCATGTTTTCATTAAATTTTACCGAAAAGTCACTAATGAGAAAGAATTTTCAATTCAAAATATTCAAAGTGATCATGGAACTGAATTTGAAAATCAAGACTTTGAAAACTTTTGTGATGAAAAAGGAATAGGCCATAACTTCTCTGCACCTAGGACACCCCAACAAAATGGGGTAGTAGAAAGAAAAAATAGAACCTTAAAAGAAATGGCCCGTACCATGCTATGTGAAAACAACCTTTCAAGATATTTTTGGGCGGAAGCAATTAACACAGCATGTTACATTTTAAATCATGCTTTGATTAGACAAATTTTAAAGAAAACCCCCTATCAGCTTTGGAAAGAAAGAAAATCTAATATTGCATATTTTCATATTTTTGGTTGCCGATGTTTTGTATTAAATAATGGTAAAGAAAGATTTGGAAAATTTGATGCAAAATCAGATGAAGCACTCTTTCTTGGTTACTCCTCCACTAGTAAAGCTTTTAGAGTTTTTAACAAAAGAACTTTAGTAGTAGAGGAGTCCATACATGTTGTCTTTGATGAATCTAACGATCTTCCTTCAAGGAAGAATGAAGGTGTTGATGATGCAGATCCTCTTATAGAAGGAATGAAGGAGATCACTCTGAAAGATTCAACAATTCAAGAGGATGAGAAACATGAAGACAAACAGGATGAGGGAGGTGAAGAACATCAAGAACAACCTCAAGGTACAAATGACCTACCCAAAGAATGGAGGTATGTTCACAATCACCCTAAGGAGCTAATTATTGGTGATCCTATGCATGGGGTAAAAACTCGTTCTTCACTTAAAGATGTATTTAATCATTGTGCTTTTGTCTCTCATCTTGAACCAAAAACTATTGAAGAAGCTGAAAATGATTATAATTGGATTAATGCAATGCAAGAGGAACTTAATCAATTTGAAAGAAATAATGTATGGACTTTAGTATCAAGACCTAAAAATTATTCAATAATTGGCACAAAATGGGTCTTTAGGAACAAATTAGATGAACATGGAAATGTAATAAGAAATAAAGCAAGATTGATTGCTAAAGGTTATAATCAAGAAGAAGGAATTGATTTTGATGAGACCTTTGCACCTGTTGCTAGATTAGAGGCCATTAGACTTCTACTTGCATATGCTTGCTTTATGAAATTTAAATTATTTCAAATGGATGTCAAAAGTGTATTTTTGAATGGATATATTGCTGAAGAAGTCTATGTAGAACAACCTCCAGGTTTCGAAAATCATGCTTTTGCTAATCATGTTTTTAAATTAAATAAAGCTCTATATGGTTTGAAACAAGCACCTAGAGCTTGGTATGATAGGCTAAGCAAATTTTTACTAAATAATGATTTTTCAAGAGGTAATGTAGACACAACCTTCTTCATTAAAAGAAATCAAAATGATATGTTAATTATACAAATATATGTTGATGACATTATTTTTGGGTCTACTAATGAATCTCTTTATCAAGACTTTGCTAAGCTTATGCAGGGGGAGTTCGAGATGAGCATGATGGGAGAACTTATATTCTTCCTCGGACTTCAAATCAAACAAACAAAGGAAGAAATCTCCATCACCCAAAGCAAGTACACCAAGGAATTACTCAAAAGATTTGGAATAGAGAACTCCAAAGCAATTGGCACACCCATGAGCCCTTCATGTAAGCTTGACAAGGATGAAGAAGGTAAATGTGTAGACCTAAAATATTATAGAGGTATGATTGGCTCTTTATTATATTTGACTGCAAGTAGGTCTGATATCATGTTTAGTGTTTGTCTGTGTGCTAGATTTCAATCTAATCCTAAAGAGTCTCACTTGAATGCTGTTAAAAGAATCCTTAGATATTTAAATGGTACTCAAATTTTAGGATTATGGTACTCTAAGGACTCATTAATTGACTTAATAGGATATTCAGATGCTGATTTTGCTGGATGTAGATTAGATAGAAAAAGTACTAGTGGAACTTGCCAATTTCTTGGAGTTAACCTAATCTCCTGGTTTAGCAAGAAACAAAATTCGGTAGCACTGTCTACGGCTGAGGCCGAATATATTGCAGCCAGAAGTTGTTGTGCTCAAATCTTGTGGATTAAGCAACAACTTGAAGACTTTGGTATCAAACTTAATGAAACACCCATAAGATGTGATAGCACCAGTGCCATAAATCTTACTAAAAATCCAATTCAACATTCAAGGTCTAAACATATTGAAATAAGACATCATTTTATAAGAGAATATGTTCAAAACAAAGATATAATTCTTGACTATGTTTGTACTAAAAATCAATTAGTCGATATCTTTACAAAGGCCCTAAGTGAGGATAGATTCTGTGAAATTAGGAGAAATCTAGGAATTCTTGATCCATTTGCTTAAATATTTCTCCAATTCCAAGGAATCGATGTCAAAATTTCTTTGTGCTCAATTTCTATCATCTCTCTTGGACCTAAAAGCTCAAGATTATCCCTCTCATAACTTATCACTGAGCAAAAATTCTTCTCCCAGAATTCTAAATTTTTTTAGAATTTATTCATATTTTTTCTGAAATTTTGTGAATCATGAGTCGACCCCCTAGGGTCGACCCAATGGCATACTCGCAATTTTCGGCCAACATCCCACGGGTTCATCTTCTTCTTAAGTAAAAACCCGTTCATGAGCTGACCCCTCCATCTTTGTCTTCCTCCCTCCAAAACTCGTAGTCCTTATCTTCGTTCTCTCCAAATCCAAAGTTTTAGTCCAAGATCCTTCTCCCATCACCTCTCCACCTCAAATCGCCCCTTGGGAAAGGAGCTTTTCGCATTTTTCTCCCTTGATTGAGGTGGTTGGAGCGTGCCCTAGCTTCCACCATTCTTCTCCAAATCGGGATTTCTCTTCGCCAAAAATCCCTTTCCATCCTCTAATAACCCTCCTTCTCCTCACCCATTTGATCTTCCAAGTCTCCTTGCTTGCTCTTGTAGTGAGAATGGCTCCAAAAATGAAACTCCCTCAAAGAAGGAAATCAGTCCGTGAGCTGGAAGAAGGCGTGCGCAGGAAAAGGCAAGCTTCTCAGACCTCCTCTGCTCCCATTCCTGCTTCAGCATCTGCACCAGGTTCCTCTCAGTCTCCTCTCAGCCCTAGTAAAATCCCACTCTCTGTCAGAAAGGTAGAAACCGGCAAAAATGTTGACTTTCGATTCTTTGAAAAAGAAGGTTTCTCCATTGGTTCAAAGATCAAAAACCAAGGTTGGGATTTTTACTGTTCTCTTAAAGAAGTTACATATGTAGATTTGGTTAGAGAGTTTTATCTGAATCTGTGCTATGGTAATGGAATAGTAACTTCTACTGTTAAGAGAATTGATATCTGCTTAGATTCTATTATTTTGGGAGAGATTCTACATTTGCCCTATGAGGGATATTCAAACATGGAACTCCCAGTGAAGAAAGAAGGGATCAATGTGATTTTAGGAGGAACCTACTCGGGAAGTCTAAATAAATTAGAAGCCAAGATCTTGTCAATTGAAATGAGAATTCTACATCAATTAGTAACAAAGCTTTTCTTCCCAAGAAGTGGTAGACATGACCTCCTTTCTGGCCGAGACATATGTATAATGTTTCATGTGATCACCCAAACCCCCTTAAACCTCCCTGCATTAATGATTGAGGCCATGAGAGAAACACTGAATAGATCCAAGGCACATCTGCCTTTTGGTATGGCCCTCACACTGGTATTCAGGAGGTTTGGAGTTAGTTTTGAGGAGGAGGCATCTGCTAGGCTCTCTCACTCTGACACCATCAACCAACACACTTTGCACCGCATGGGTTTCACTAGGATTGATGGTGGTTGGATTAAGGGTGCAGAAGAGAGAGCTGAGGAGAGAGCTGGGGAGAGAGTTGAAAACAGAGTTGAGGACAGAGCTGAGGAAGAAGGTCCTTCATCACCTCTCCATGACTTCAGGGCAGCATCTCCAGACATCCAGTTTATTTCAGATCCAGAGGCTGGCCCTTCAGAGTCCACCAGGAGGCACACACCAGTTCAGCAGCCAGACAGCAGAGCACCTCCCTCAGAGATCAGATTGGCTGATGATCAGATTGAGCTGATTTCTCAGCGTGTGGCTTCCTTGCTTTCTCATCAGTGGAGCACTTCAGCTTTTGCACCGGGATCCACATCATTAGATGCATCTGATCAGACCTTGATCCCCCACATCTCCACTGTATTTCAGATGATTTCAGATCAGTCTGTTCAGATTTAGCAGCTCGAGGATTGCATTTTTAGACTGATTGGGAGAGTACTTGACTTGCAGGGGCAAGTGTTAGCTTTGGCCCATCCACAGCCACAGGAGTGCACTACTGAGGTCTCAGACCTATCTATGGAGGCAGCCAGACTTAGAGGAGTATTGGAGAGTGGATTTGATTTTCTGAGGAGAGAGATCAGAGGCTCTAGTGAGCATGCATCCACACAGTTCACTGTACTGCTTCAGTCTGTTTCGAGAGCTCTGAACCTTCTAGACACCATCAGGCTCTCTCTTGTAGTTCAGTCTATTGCTTCTCAGCCTTCAGGATCATCTCGCCCACCTACTCGTGCCAGCACCTCCACTCATGGCAGAGGCAGACGGGGTAGTGGACGAGTCCTTGGTCGTGATCCTTCATCTCCCCACCCCATCTCCGATATATCTGACTCTGATCCATCCAGTCATGAGCTCTACTAGATCCTTGTTGTTAGTCTTGACTTTTGTTTCTTTCTAGGATCTATCTTCTGGGCCATGTAATGATATTAACAGGTTGACTTTTATATTATGGAATATGTATTGGAACAACTATGGTATCAATCACTTTTTGATTATATATCTACTCTTTGACTTTTAATGTATGTCCTTTAAATTGAGTTCCTTTCAATTATGTGCGTGCCTAAAATACTATGAATTGCTATTTCATATCTATGGTACTCAATGGTATATTTTATTTTATGATTGCTGTATTCAGGGGGAGTAAACATTAATGTTAGTAAAATTAATGATTAGTACAAGAAGCTCAAGAAACAAAAAGAGAAAATGTATTCAAAGAAAAAGGGGGAGTAAACAATGTTTGATGATGTCAAAAAGGGGGAGAAATTAAAGTATCAAAAGCAAGATTAATAAAAGACTTAAAAACAAAATGAGCTTGCTAAGCAAAATCAAATGAGCAAATTTTAAAATTAATTCTTAGACATGCTCTGATATACTTTAAAATTAATTCTTAGACATGCATTGATACACTTAATTTTTAAACATGCTCTGATACCAAAATTAAATAATCAAATGAGAATGAGCAAATTTTCAAGATGCTAAGAAATTTGAAAAACAAGCAAATGAGAAAATGAGACATTTTCAAATACGTAATTTTCAAATCCTTAGGTAAATTCTGCTTTGCTTTGATAACAAAAATAAATTTTCTGCTCTGATACCAAAATCACATAATCAAATGAGCAAATTTTTAAATTATTAAGCAATAGGCAAATTGTTTATGCAAATGGGCACATGTATCACATGCCAAAAGAATCAATCTTCTTTTCAAGCAAATGCACTTATAAATTGGTAGTAAATTTCCCATTTATCTTCAAACTACCTATAATGCATTTCATTCCTTGAAATTCATGCTCATTGATTCATATATATGCTTTTGTTCAAGTGTTTTGTCATCATCAAAAAGGGGGAGATTGTTGCTCCTTAGATTGATTTTGATGATTACAAAGCAGTTGAAGGGGTACTAATATTTCTCACTTGAAAAAGACTTATTGCTCTTCAGGGGCAAAATTATAATTTTACCAAAACCCTGATTTGAAAGTATCAAATGATAGAACAAAAGATTTGTGATCCATTGGTGAAAATTTTATTATTTTTGAACTTGTATTTTGAAAGATATGCATGTTTGAAAATCATGAGTCGACCCATGAGTCAACTCATGGCACATGAGATGACTGGCACGCTGAAATTCCTGGCCGGCATAGACTTGGCACACTCTGTGAGTCGACCCATGAGTCGAACCCCAAGGCATGAGTCAACCCATGAGTCGATCTCTGCGGGTTTTAAGCCAGTTTTATAGAACCTTACATCCCGTTCGATTCTCTAATATTTTTCCACAGAGGTCGACCCATGAGTCGACCCCCAAGCATGAGTCGACCCCCAGGCATGAGTCGACCCCTGTGACGGGATTTTTCCGCAACGGCTAGTTTTTAACCCATTTTAAGTACTTTTAATGCTCATTTAATATGGTCTAACGGCTCTTTTTCAGCCTAGAATATTTTTTACTATTTTTTAAAGCTATAAAAGGGACCAAAAGGTGGGAATCAAAAAGAGAAATCAAGAAGAGAGATTTTGAAAAAAGAATTTCAAGCAAATTTTTCAGCCCTAAGCAAGAGCTCACTCAAAGCATTCAAGAAGCCTTTAATCCAAGCTCACCAACTCCTCAAGTGCACATTCAAGTCTCCAACCACCTTGAGAAAATCAAAAAAGGTTTTCTTCTTTTTGATTAAAATGTATTTAAAGTCTTATTCGCTCATTAAAGGAGCTTTCTTTGTACTTACTTGTGCTATTGATTGTTATACTCAGTTTAAGTTATTATTTTTATTTTGGAAGGGTTCCAAAATAAGGGAAGGTTAATCCGAACCTTGAATCGGAGTGTATTGGGTTGGCTTGTACTCGAGAAATAAGTGGACTAGCTTGGGATAGCTAGAGTCAGAGTTTCCGACGTTTGTATTCGGGTTGAATACAAGATTAGTATATTGAAATTCCCAAGTAGGAGCTTGGGGAGTGGATGTAGGTGCAAGGTTGGCACCGAACCACTATAAATCCCTTTGTTTGTATTGTGCCTAATTACTCTTCTTTAACTCTTCATTATTCTCTTGCATTCTTATTTTTTAAGCCATTAGTCTTGAATTAATTTTACTCTTCCTATTTATTTAGCTATTGTCAAATTTTTTTCATAAGTCATAAGTTAAGCTTAAAATTTTTAGAAATCCAATTCACCCCCCCTCTTGGGTTGCATAGCTGGGCAACATCTGATCATGAGTACTACACATTTTGGATACTGGGGTCAAGAGTCCCACTGGTTTGGGACTCTTCGATCAAGATTTCATATCGATGGACTTTGATACACGATTGCCTATCGGATTTGGACTCAGTATTTATGAGAGTTTTAATTAGTGATTTGATTGCTAATTAACTCAATTTGATTGAGTAATTATTTTTGGATCAAGTCCAATTGAATTAGATTCAGTTGGGTTGGACCCGATTAGGTTAAGTATTGACCTAATCACTAAGGTGTTTTAGTCTCTGATTTGATTAGAGGTTGGGCTTAGTCAATTTCTAATTTGATTAAGATTTTATTGAGCCTAATTAAGCCTAATTGTGTTGGGTTTAATTTAGTCTAATTGTGTCTAACCTATTTTAAATAAGGTTGGTTCAATTAGATTTCAAACAACCTTGATTTCTCTCCCTGCGCCACCTCACTCATCTGTGCCCATTTGAATTCACGAGAAACAACTTCTCGTGAATTTTCTCTCATGCAGAAGCCATCCCACACCCCTTCTTTGTGCACTATTTTGAATGGATAAGGATGAGATTGGTTGGCCATTCAAATTCAAAAGATGTTTGAATTCGAATGGATAACAAATCTCTGCGCCCACCTTTTATCTTGTGCGCCACTTCTTCCACATGAGAAATAGTTTCTCATGAAAATTATCCATGCACAAGAGAGCCCACGCCCTTCTCTTCTCATGCCAAGAGTGGATAAGGATGGGTTATTTTGCATTTGAATTCAAATTCGATTTGAATTCAAATGAACAACTACTTATCTTTATCCTTTCATGCAGTAAAAATGCTGCAAAGATGCGGTCTTGCATTGTTTTAAAAAGGAGATAAGATAGGGCATGCACACAAAATATTTGAGAGAGAAGGGTGGTGTGAGAAAGCTTTTCTGCATGAGAAAAGAAAAGAAAAGAAGAGAAAAGAAGAAAAAAGTGGGTGCAGGCTTTTCTTGAGTACCCTAGGGTTTCTGCCTAGAGTTCGAGAAGTGAGAAAGTGAGCTACGAGTGTCGTGGGCCCACCAGACTTCAGAGAGAGCATCATCAACCTCTCAAGTGCATCTGCTAATGATTCAGAGCATCCAAAGAGTCGACAGATCAAGATCGAAGGAGTTCGATAAATATCGGCCATCAAAAGGGTTCAGCCATGAACTAGCATTCGTGAGGAGCCGATCAGATCGAAAGCTTCGTGTGGATGATCCACAGAGGTCAAACATACTGTGTGACTGTATTGTGATGATTAGACCCTTCTGACGGTGATCAGATTACGATGATCGACTACCCACACAAAGGTAATGTGTTCTGAACACATAACAGTAAAATATTTACTGTAGAAGTTTGAATTTTAAATTTAAATGTATGCTATGTATATTCATATTTAGATTCTTATGTAGGGTTTATACATGTTAATTAATTAGATTAATTAATAATTTTTTTTATAAAATAATGATTTTGAAAAAAATTTAAAATTATCATTTTACCCCTGCACTAAAATTCACTTCAATACATCTATCCTAAAGAAGCGATCGTACACCAACCTTCGGGATCGATCACCATCCTCGTGATGATCCTATGGTCAGGAGTAATTTATGAGTTAGTTATGTAAATTCATGCCTTAAATTTTTAACTCTTGAAAATATGAATTGATATTTCTACTAACTTAAAGGATGTATCACAGACACAATGTACACAATGTGATAGAAGAATAACCTATTTATTGCTTTATAGTCAAAATTATAAATTTGTCCTTAGATTTGTATAGAAATGTGTCAGCCAATCTGACATCTAGGGCACACATCTAATAGATCCTTCACCAGATGGATGCCCAACCTTTTGGGCATGAAGAGGGGAGAGGGAGCACCAGGGAGGATGTGGAGAAGTGGAGGGGTGGCTGGCTTTTGCTAGGTAGGGAGCAGAATCACAAAACCCTAGGCACAGACAGGGTTTATATAGACCCTGTTGCACTGCACAGTGCCACATCATTCGACCAATCAAAAAATTTTATTTAATTTAGAAAAATTTTAATTGATGGAGTGATATCATCTGATCACATCAGATAAGAACCCCACCCTCTCTCCAAGAGTTGGCACCATCATTGGATAAGCACAATCATGTTGGCGCCAAAGAGTCCATGTTGATCAAGACTCCTTCCATCCTTATCTACTTGGGGCACCCTCTTTATCCAATTGGGCTCACGCCATAATCTGATTATGGTACCCAATTTAATGTGGATTTGGTATGTGGACACTCCACAAAAATCCTCCAATGAGCTCTTGCCAAGTGGCCTTCAGTTTAAGACCCATATGTCAACTTTTGACTGATGTCCTAAAATAAAATTGGCAGGTGACAGGAATTAGCAGGTGCTTGTCTTAAATTCATCTCATGAATTAAGACAAGACTTTTTTGAGCTGGACAAGCTTTATTTAGACTGAAAAAAATCTTCTCAAGGTTCTCTGGATGAGTCAAATCACATTTGGCTCAGTCAAGATAGAAAAGATTGCACGAGGAGAAAGTTAGGCTCAATCGTGTGCTAGCATGATTTTCTTGAACCTAATTGGATCTAATCCAAATCAATTGGACTAGCCCAATTGATGACATCCAGATCCTAACCCTTGTTAGTATGATCTAGTTAGGTTCAATTCTGTATGGTAATGAGACATGTCGTGATCTCATCATCGACATCATCGAAACTCCTTTCGATGGATCAGAACTCTTCTAATTCATACAATTAGAATGATCGATCATCAAGATCATTCTAATTGCTCCCAAAATCCATTAGTGACACCTAGCAGTATATGGTGGCAACCCATCAGAACTGAAGATGAATCTCTCAGTGCAGCTACCTGTGTGATTGAGTTCCTCTATCATGAGTCCCGACTGAATTAGGGTTAAGGTGAACTCATCAAACCCAACATCAGTCATATAAATTAATCGATCTATCTGAGTCCGATGTGAAACCCCAATGGAAAACTCTTTTCTATTATTTCACTCTGCCATGGCCATGGAGTTAAGGACTCGATCTTTCGATCATCATAGTACTACTCCTCTCATCTATCGAGGTTGATAGATCCCATCTTGGTACGATCTAGTTCCTACAATGAATATGCTACAGCCAACATACACCTCAGGATTTTGAATGGCTAGGAGATCGAGTTATGGTGTAGTCAAACTATAACACACTCAAGGTGAATTGTCGATGCACCTCAGGTCAAAGAACTAGACACACAACCACAGCATCGAGATAGTCATCGATGAGAAGGTAGACTTCCTTATGACTGCTCGAGGTGGTCATGCTCAGTACTCTCATTCTCAATGAATACCTGTACTCTCACTTCAGTGTCTCCACACATAGACTCAAGACACATCTATCCTAAAAAAGTGCTCATACACCAACCTTCCAGATCGATCACCATCCTCATGATGATCTTATGGTCAGGAGCTGTTTATGAGTTAGTTATGTAAATTCATGTCTTAAATTTTCAACTCTTGAAAATATGAATTGACATTCCTACTAACTCAAAGGATGTATCACAGACACAATGTACACAATGTAATAGAAGAACAACCCATTTATTGATTTATAGTCAAAATTATAAATTTGCTTTTAGATTTGTACATGAATGTGTCAGCCAATTTGGTATCTAGGGCACACATCTTACAAACTCCCACTTGACCTAATGCCAATTGGCTACATATCTAAGTCCCATCTTCTCAAGGTGGGCTTCGATCTTTTGCTGGCCTAATGGCTTTGTCAGTGGGTCTGCCATATTATCTGTGGAGTCGACTCTCTTGACCTCATCATAACCCTTTTCGAGGTAATCACAGATCAGATGGAATCATCGCTCGATGTGCTTGGACTTCTGGTGAGACCTTGGCTTTTTGGCTAGGGCTATGGCACCATTATTGTCGCAGTAAAGAGGGATGGCATCCGATGACATCACTCCAAGCTCTGCGGCAAACTTCTTGTACCAGAATGCCTCCTTCGTAGCTTTCGATGCAGCAATATACTCTGCCTCCATGGTGGAATCAGCAATGATCGTCTGCTTGAAATTCTTCCAGCTAACTGCACCACCATTGCAAATGAACAGACTTTCAGATGTCGACTTTCGATCATCTATATTAGACATAAAGTCTGAGTCTGTATATCCCTGAATCTGGAGTTCTCCATTCTCAAAGACTAAAAACATATCCTTAGTCCTTCTCAAGTACTTAAGGATATATTTCACAGAAGTCCAGTGCTCTTCACCTGGATTCGACTGATATCTGCTTGTGACATTCACAGCATGGGCTATATCAGGTCGTGTACATAGCATGGCATACATGAGGCTTCTTATTGCCGAAGCATAAAAAATTTTGCTCATGCATTCAATCTCCTCAGGTGTGCTAGGGCACATCTTGTTTGAGAGATGAATACCATGTCTAAAAGGTACTAAACCTCTTTTGGAGTTTTTCATGCTAAACCTTTTTAGCACCTCCTCTATGTACATCTTCTGTGAAAGTCCCAGCATCCTATTTGGTCTATCTCTATAGACCTTAATACCCAGTATAAAGGATGCCTCTCTTAGATCTTTCATAGAGAACTCCTTAAACAACCATACTTTGACTGAGGTCAATATAGGAATGTCATTCCCAATTAGGAGGATGTCATCTACGTACAATACAAGGAGGACAACTGCACTCCCACTGACCTTTTTGAACACATATGGTTCTTCCTTGTTCTTGATGAAATCAAATATTTTGATCACATCATTGAACGAGTATTCCAGCTTCGAGATGCTTGCTTAAGTCCATAAATGGACCTTTGCAGCTTGCAGACCTTGTGATCATCATCACTGGATGTGAAACCAAGTGGCTGTTCTATATAGATATCTTCCTCAAGATGTCCATTTAAGAACGTCGTTTTCACGTCCATCTGCCATATTTCATAATCAAAATAGACTGCAACAGCAAGCAATGTGTGGATGGATTTTAGCATGGCTACAGGCGAGAAGGTATCCTGATAGTCAATGCCTTTGCACTGACTAAAATCTTTCGCTATGAGCCTAGCCTTGAATGTCTCTACATTCCCATCTGCACCTATCTTTCTCTTGAAGATCCATTTACACCCAATAGGTACAATACCTTCAGGTGGATCTACCAAGGTCCCGACTTGGTTTGAGTACATCGAGTCAATTTTTGATCTCATTGCCTCTAACCATTTCTCGAAGTCGATATCTGATATCGCCTCATCATAGGTCTTGGGATCATCACCATGAGCCTCATTTTTCATGAGAAATATTTCTTCTACATCCTGTTCTATAGTACCTAAGTACCTTTCAAGAGGATGGGAAATCCTAGTTGATTTATGAGGTGGAAAAGGTTGTGCTAGGACTGGTTCTAATTGATTGGGTTCCTCAGGTTCTTTAGCTTGTTGCTCTTGAGAGACATTCTCCTTGAGCTTAATTATTCTTTCGATGCCACCATCTTGAATAAACTATTTTTAAAAAAAAATAGCATTTCGACTCACAATCACATTGTAGTCTTCCAGAATATAGAAATAGTATCCTAATGATTCTTTAGGATATTCTATGAATCGAGCTCTGAAAGACCTAAACTCTAACTTGTCTGCCGTCTCTTGACATAAGCCGGACAACCCCAAATTCTGAGATGATTCAGACTTAGCTTTTTACCATGCCATATCTCATATGGTGTGGTAGGAACAGTTTTAGATAGAATCCTATTCAATACATATATTACTGTCATGAGACAATGTCCCCAAAGAAATTTAGGAAGGTCCGTGAAGCGCATCATGGAACGGGCCATATCTAATAGGGTCCAGTTTCTCCATTCTGAAATCCCGTTGAGTTGTGGCATTCCAGGTGGAGTCTATTGAGAGAGTATGCCATTGTCCTTAAGATAGTCTAGGAACTCTCGACTAAGGTATTCACCTCCTCAATCTGATCGAAGAACCATAATGGACATTCCTGTTTGTTTTTCTATTTCATGTCTGAATTCTTTGAACCTTTCAAAGGCTTCAAACTTGTATTTTATTAGAAACACATATCTGTACCTAGACATATCATCGGTAAAGATAATGAAGTAGACATAATTGCCTCTAGCCGGCATATCAAATGGGCCGCACACATCCGTATGTACTAGGGCAAGTAGGTCTGTGGCCCTTTTTCCATGTCCCACAAAAGGGAGCTTGGTCATTTTGCCTTGAAGGCATGATTCATAATCTGGATATGACTCGAAAGTCAACAAACTCAACAGCTCAGATTTCTCCAATTTGTTAACCCTATCTTCCGCTATATGACCTAGCCTTAGGTGCCACAGATACCTATCATTTAGACTATCTCTAGGCCTTTTAATTCCTATGGCATTCATATTTTTCTCGATATTAAATACAGATACATCAATATGTAGCTAATAGAGACCGTTAATAAGAAAACTATTTGTAACTTTATTATTTTCATAAAATATGTTACAATGATCCTTATGAAAGCTAATCACATAGCCTTCTTGTGCTAAATATGAAACAGAAATCAAATTTTTGCTTGCTGCAGGCACATAATAAGTCTCTAAGAAATAAATCTAATCTTAACGGTAATCGCAGAGGGTAGGTTTCCACGGCTACAGCAGCAATTCTTGCTCCATTTTCGATGTGTAGGATCATCTCCCCATCCCTCAGCCTCCTGCTCTCCTTAAGATCCTGCATAGAAGTGTACAAATGAGCACTAGAACCAGAGTTAAGCACTCAACTGGATGCAGAAGAAACCGTAAGATTAGATTCTAAAATGAGCATACCTCCAAAAGGACCATCCTTCTTGTTCTTCAGGGTGGCCAGGTACTGAGGACAGTTTCACTTTCAATGGCCATCTGATTGACAGTAGAAATATTTTTCCTTTTCAGCAGCCTTCTTCTTCAGTTCTGTCTTTTTCTTCTTCCCATCCACCTTCTACTTCTTTGCAGACTTCTTTTTCTTTCTAAAAGACTTTTTCTTGAAAAAAATCTGCTCCACAGTAAGAACTGAGCCTTTTGAACCCTTCATAGAAAGCTCAGCTGTAACCAGCATGTTCATTACCTTGGCCAAGGTACACTACATCTTATGCATATGGAAGTTCATGATGAACTGACCATATGCATCAGATAAGGACTGAAGGATCACATCAATCTAAAAATCCTTGTCTAAGATGATACCGAGCTTCTCAAGCTCATTAAGATCCTTGATCATTGTCAAACAATGATCTTGGACTGACTGCCCATCACGCATTTTAGCCTTAAAAAGTCTTTGGCAGACTTGATACTTGGCTACATGACTTTGTTCACCAAACAACTCTTGTAGGTGAGCCAATATTTGGCAGGTAGTCAAAATATTCTCATGTTGGTGCTGCAAGTCATCAGACATTGCACCCAACATGTAGTACCTTGCTTTGTTACCATCATCCATCCATTTTTTTAGAGACGCTCTCTGTTCAGCAGTCGGACGTGCTGGTATGGCAGGTGGGTCCTGGTCCAAGACATGAGTCAATTTTTTGAAACTCAAAATAATTCTATAGTTCTTTAACCAGTCCTTGAAATTGGGTCCAGTCAATTTATGGGTGTAGTATTTTGGTCAGGAGGTTGGACGTAGATATGTTTCTTGTAGGGAGTCAATAGTTTCTAGTTAGATTTTGTAATCAGACTTAACCAATTTGTTTAGAGGTTTTATTTTTAAATAAATTAGGCTCCCACTATTTTCTCAGATTCCTACACTCCCTATGTAGAGATGTAAAAATTTTCATGATTAGTGATTTCTAGTGGGTGGTGCGGTCTCACCGACTGGCTCATCACCTCACCTAATAGTTATTGGTGATGGATCAACCGATGAGTGGACAACTATTGTCCAATGATTCTCTAATCATGGTGCACCCAAAACTTGGTCTCTAATTCATGAAGCTCACCATGCCTAGAATATTGCTCCAATCCTTAGTTAAGTCAAACCCACCATTTGTACGAACTAGATTCCTGATTGGATCCCTCACTGTATCCCAAATATTGAGCCCAACCCATCCTCTAATTCGTATCATCCAATGCCTAATGGACATGGTTGCATCTTCCCAGTGCAACTGAGTCACTGTATCCAGTCGAGAACAATCAGCCCCGAGAAGGGCCTGCACATCCACAATGGTGGAAGACCTAGACTTAATATTTTCTTAGAGAGATTTGATTTAGGTCTCTTTAAACTTGACTTGTCATAGTCATAACAATTATGACTAACCTAGTGGCATGGGTTAGTTCAAACTGTTAGCCACCTCAAATCAGAACTGGGTCGACACATATGGCCAGGTAAGTGAGATCGGTGGAAGGGATATGCCATTAACTCGATAAGAACGCATTCGAGTCGAGTAGCTCCCAATTAAAAACCAGTCGGTCGCATCTGTCTAACTTACCTTAAACATCAAATTATCGAACCAGAACTAATTGGGTTAGCCTACAATCTAGGCTCTAACCACTGAGCCAAATTAGGTCTTAACTTGATCGAGTCACATCTAAATGTGATTCGACCTTGATCCAGACTTAATCCTATTAGGCTGGTCAATTATTAGCTTTCATGATCCTACCTAACCAACTGTTAATTCAGTTTGATCAACCGCTAGACCTAATTGAGCTACCCAAGCCCGAATCCAATTTTATGAAAATGACTTAGATCTGAAATTCTCAAGTTTAGACCTAATTTAATTCTATAAGATTAATTCATTAATTAAGTCTTGGGTTCATAAACAAAATATGTAAAATAAATCTTAGAGTTTCAAGATCTAGGATTTTACAGAAAAGTAAGTTTTGATTTCTGATTAAGGATGAACGCGCAGCACCCCTACACATCATAAGAACACCCTATTGAATAGGAGGAGAGGGCCTTGAAATCCTACTTTATTCTTATGACCAGACAGTCATGAGGAATACCTTAATCAGAAATATAAATTTAACTACAAAACTAGTTAGATCTAAATTTACATATCACATATACAATTTAAGATCTAACTAATATATGCTTCGCATACATCTCATCTATCAAAAATTGATCTAATTAACATGCTTTCAGATTTGATACATCACATATAATATCTGAAAAATAAAATTTAAATTGAACTATTTAACATAAAATTTATTCTAGACAGCTACTAGAACAATTCTACAACTAGTCTAGGCATGCAACAGATCAATCTTATGTAATAATTAAAATTTTATTTCTTGTTTTTGATCTGATTATAATATTTATAACATCAAAAAAATAGAAAATAAATTAGATCTAATTCATATTTTAATCACATTAAAATATAAACTTACAAGACTATTCATAGATCAAACTATTCCTAGTCTAGTCATGCATCTCATGCATGCTAGATCTTCTCAGATTTAATTTTAAATATTTTAATTTTAGATCTTATCATATCTAATGTGATATCTGAAATTTTTTAATATTAGATAAATTAAAATTAAAATCAGATCTAAATTAGATCTGAAACTGAGTCATCAACCTGGCTCTGATACCAGTTGAAGGAAAAACTGCCTTTTTCCTTGTAGGATCTTCTAGATTTCATCAAATCTGAGATAGAATAATTTAAAAAAAATTTATTCTATATTTATTTTAGATCTAAATCTCTAGATCTAATTTTATTATCTGATATTGATTCTAAAATAAATCTAAAAGCATGAGGAAACATGAAATACCTCAAGGGTAATCTGATTACCCTGTAGATGATCGCAGCAAGCCTGAGGTTTTGATTTAGCCATGCAGTCGCCTGGCCTCTACAAGTATCCACTTGAGTAGGATCTAGATTATTTTCTTCTCATGAATCTCTACTCCAAAAATTAAAATTAAATATGATTAGGAAGATCTTCAAAAGTCTTCTTGAAGTTGGAGCAGCAGCCTGTCGAAGAAGTCCTGCAGCCTTCCTGTTCAAGGCATCACCATGCCTTGATCCTTCACCAGATGGATGCCCAACCTTTTGGGCATGAAGAGGGGAGAGGGAGAACCAGGGAGGACATGGAGAAGTGGAGGGTGTTTTGATCCAGGTGGTGTGCCCAAGGCCCAGGGGACCAAGGCTAAGGCCAAGGTCCATCATTCATGAGGGCTTCATGGAGGCTCTAGGGCTAGTTGGGCCCTAGGTTGAAAGGCTGTGTGCCTTTCGGGTTCTTGAGGTCTAAGTTATGTGGGCCTCAAGGAACCAACTCTTTATGTGCTAGGTCTGGACCCAGGATAGGTGAGATTAGGTTGAGTCATGGGTGTACATGGGCTTGGGTTAACCTAATCTCCCATAGAGTTGGTCAAGGAAGTTTTGGGTTTGGGTCACTTGACCTTGTGTTTATATATACATGCACTGTATAGGTTTGATTAAGCCAAGGAATATGAAAACCCTTTCTCCCAAGTCTCTCTCTCTCTTCTCTCTCTCTCTTCAGCAATTCTCCACGCCCCAGGAGCAAGAAACCCTAGGGTTTCTTGCCGCCAGATCCATAGAAGGCAGGAAAAGCAGGGGAGGCACTAGGGTTTTGAGCCCCTCCCCCTTTGTGCCGCCAACCATATTGCCTCTCCCTCTCTTGAAGCTATCCAAATATTAGGTCCAGGATTTGAAATCTCTTGCTACAAGGTTGGTACAAGTTTTTCTCAGATTTGGAGTTGATCTGAGGTCGTTTGAGGCACGGGTGAGATCTCCATCAACAGATCTACAGGAAAGGCTGAAGCAGGATAGATCTGCAAGGTCTGGCTCTATCTATCTTCTTCCCTATCTAGAATACCTCGATTCAAGATCTATGAATTGAAAGACCTCAGTCCAGGCCTGATCTGGTTGGGTAGCAGATCTTGGATTTTTTAAAGGTGATCTTAAAGGCGTTCTTCATCTGGAACGAAAGGCAGACGAAGAAGACATCAACCAGGCTGATTTCGTCAAGGGCCTTCGATCGAGTCCAGAAGTCTCCAGATTTGTTCGTTGCTGGTTCTGCTGCACCCAAGGTCTATGGAAGGAGCCAAGATCATGCTCCAATAGTTGGTATCAGAGCCACGGTGGTGAGGAAGCGGTTCCAAGCATGAGAAGTTAAAAATCCCAAGTACTAAAAAATTTTCAGCAAGGTACCATCAAGGTATATTCTACACTTCTTGATTTTATATTGCTTGTTTGGCTTGGATCCAGTCATGGGTAGCAATATGAAGGTCGATTTTGAGAAGTTTGATGGCAAGAGAAATTTTTTATGTGGAAAATTCGGGTGGAGGATCTTCTGGTGCAAGCAGATCTGGATCAGGCTTTGGATGAGAAGCCTGAGGGAATGATAGATAGACAGTGGGCATCATTAGAGAAGAAAGCATGCTTGGTGATCAGAGGATGTTTGGCGGATGTGGCATTGTATTCGGTGCTGGAAGAAAAGACCCCGAAGGGCCTTTGGTCAAAGTTGCACACCATGTATATGGAGAAGAATATGTGCAACAAGCTAATGCTGAAGAAGAGGTTGTACAGTCTTCGGATACAGGAGGGATCTGATGTGATTGGCCACATTCAGAGGTTCGACCAGTTGTGCACGGAGTTGATGAATATCGGGGTGAAGCTGGATGAGGAGGACAAGTCCCTGTTGTTTTTGTGTTCGCTGCCAGGATCATATGACTCTTTGGTGACTACACTGCTCTACGGCAAGGAGACTCTGGAATATGAGAACATGGTCTCGGTGTTGAGGTCTAATGAGCAAAGAAAAAAGTTGACCAGAGATCAGGCTCCCCAGGAGGATTTGGTAGTAGGGGAGAGGACAGGTAGAGGCAGAAGCAAGTCCAGGGGGCGGTCCAAGTCTGGGAAGAGAAAGAAAGAGATGAAATGCTTCAAGTGCAATGAGTTCGGGCACTTCAAGCGAGAATGTCCATTATGGAAGAGAAAGAAGGGAGAAAGAAGTGGCTCAGAATCAATGAGTACAGTTGCTGGGCAGCAGGTGGAGGATGATCTACTTATGGTATCAGATGGTCACAGGCATTACATAGAGGAGTGGACACTAGACTCTGCGTGCTCACATCACTACACACCACACAGGTCTTGGTTTGCGACATACACCAAGACAGATGAAGGATCAGTGACTTTAGGCGACAATCATCCTTGCAAGGTGGTTGGGATAGGGACAGTCAGGGTGAGGATGTTTGATGGGATTGTGAGGACATTGACAAATGTAAAGCATGTCCCGGAGCTGGAAAAGAATATGATGTCACTAGGCTACTTGGAGCGCAGTGGATACAGCTTTAGCAGTAGGGCTAGAAGCAGAGTATTAAACATCTCCAATGGAGCTATGGTGGTGATGAGAGGTAGGAGGTCGGACAATAATCTCTATCGCATGGAGGGATCTGTGGTGATCGGAGAGTCTGATGCAGCAGTTGCAGCACAGGACCAGCAGGGGGCTTACAGGATGTGGCATTACCGCCTAGGCCACATGGGTGACAAGGGGCTGAGGGAGTTGAGCAGGAGAGGACTCATCTCTGATCTGGAGGATGGTGCTACAGGAGAGATCTGTGAGCCTTGCCAGATGGGAAAGCAGAGGAGAGTTCAGTTCAACATCAGTACAACCGGCAGTGCAGCCCTTCTGGAGTTAGTACACACGGATGTGTGGGGACCAGCCCCAGTTTCAGCTAGGAATGGGGCCAGATACTTCATAACCCTGATTGATGATTTCTCAAGAAAACTCTGGATTTACTTCATGAGAGAGAAGTCTGAGGTCTTCACCAAGTTCAAAATCTAGGGAGCTGAGGTGGAGAAGGAGCAGGGGAGGAGTGTGAAGTGTCTGAGGTCAGACAATGGCGGAGAGTACACCAGCAGAGAGTTTCAGGACTACTGTGAGGAGTGTGGGATTAAAAGACACTTCTCAGTTAAGGGGACTCCACAGCAGAATGGGGTGGCCGAGAGGATGAACAGAACACTTCTGAAAAAGGCACGATGCATGAGACTGCATGCAGGGCTTCCAAAGGCACTCTGGGTTGACACAGTTGACGCAGCGGGTTACTTGGTCAATCGATCACCTCACACTAGGTTGGATGGCAGGCTTCCATAAGAGGTGTGGTCTGGGAAGACAGTTGGGCTGGGCCATCTACGGGTATTTGGGTGCACGGCCTATGTGTACATTGGAGCTGGTGAGCGGAGCAAGCTAGACGCCAGATCATGCAAGACGGTGTTTTTAGGCTATCCACGAGGAGTTAAGGGATATAGGCAGTGGGATCCCTTGGAAAAGAAGGTCATCATTAGTTGGGATGTGACTTTTGATGAGGAGTCAGTCCTACGGAGGTGAGCAGGCATGGAGGAGCAGCAGGAGCAGGAGGAGGTCCAGCAGGGTGCTGCTGGACAGCTTACCTCTTTGATTTTGCCTCTTACAGGTACTACGGGAGGACATGACATTCAGGTGGAGAACCTACCTAAGGTGTCTCCACAGGTGGAGAGGACTCGGATGGATGATCGATGCGGAGAGGTCCAGCATGAGCGAGCTGGATCGAGGACTGATTCGGTGTTGCCCTACACAAGCCCAAGAGGACCATCAGGCAATCGGACCGATATGGCTTTGAGGAGATGCTGTCATATGCCCTGGTGACAGTGAATGGAGACCCATATACATATCAGGAGGCTATTGAGAGCCAGGACAGAGAGCGATGGGTCCAGACGATGTAAGAAGAGTACAGTCTCTCCACCAGAACCAGACATGGCGATTAGTGCAGTTGCCATAGGGGAAGAGGCCCATTGGCTGCAAATGGGTCTACAGTCGCAAGGAAGGGCCTTCAGAGCAGGGAGGTATCAGATTCAAGGTGAGATTAGTGGCCAAGGGATACTCCTAGAAGGAAGGCATCGACTTCAGCGAAGTCTTCTCTCCCGTCGTCAGACATACTTCCATCAGAGTGTTGCTGAGCATTGTAGCAGCTTAGGATTTAGAGCTAGAGCAGATGGATGTCAAGACGGCATTCCTCCATGGGCATTTGGAGGAGAGGATTTACATGGAGCAGCCATCTAGTTTCAGGGATCCAGGATTAGAGGAAAAGATTTGTTTATTGCAGAAGTCGCTGTACGGGCTGAAGCAGTCGTCGAGGCAATGGTACAAGCGGTTCGACTCTTATGTGCGCAGCATTGGACTTTTCAGGTGCGAGTTTGATCCCTGTGTTTATGTTCAGTCTCTTGAGGATGGTTCTAGGGTGTTCCTACTCTTGTATGTGGATGATATGCTTATAGCATGCAAGAGTAGGAAGGTTGTGCAGGATCTGAAGGCATCTTTATCTCGGGAGTTTGAGATGAAGGATTTGGGCCCTGCAAGGAAGATCCTAGGCATGGAGATTTTTAGAGACCGAGCCCGGAGAGTGCTGCATCTATCTCAAGGAGGCTATATACAGAAGGTCTTAGAGAGATTCGGGATGAAGGGAGCAAAGCCGGTGGAGCTGCCACTTGCCGGTCACTTCAGACTCTCGAAGACCATGGCGCCACAGACTGAGGTGGAGGCTCAGGAGATGGAGACAGTTCCTTATGCTTCAAGAGTTGGGAGCTTGATGTATGCGATGGTCTGTTGTAGGCCAGACATCACTCATGCAGTGAGTTAGATTAGCAGGTTCATGGCGCAGCCTGGCAGGGAGCACTGGAGAGCTCTGAAGTGTATATTCAGATACCTGGCAGGTTCAGTTGGAGTTGGCATCTACTACGAACAGCGAGGAGGTGCAGTGGGATACTCTGATATGTCCAGGGAGGCTCAGGGGCTGATTGGCAGTTATGTAGATGTAGACTTCGGGGGAGATGTGGATACCCAGAGGTCTACGACAGGCTTCATCTTTAGCCTGTATGGAGGTCCTATTTCTTAGAGATCGAGTCTGCAGCCTATCACGGCCTTATCCACTACAGTGGTGGAATACATCGGGCTGACAGAAGCAGCTAAGGAGGCAATTTGGCTGAAGGATTTGTTGACGGAGATGGGCCTTACTCAGGAGGCCATTAGAGTGCACTGTGACAGCCAGAGTGCACTTCTATTAGCACAAAACTCAGTCTATCATGCAAGGACAAAGTACATCGACATTCGATATCATCGGATCAGGGAGCTTGTGGAGGATGGCGAGGTGGAGCTGGTAAAGGTACATAGTAAGGAGAACCCAGCTGATGCACTTACGAAGGTACTTCCACGGGACAGTTTTCAGAGATATGTTGAGCTGATTCGGCTGATGGACAGAGTGGAGCTGGTTGAGGCCTTGGGACACCAAGGTGGAGATTGTTGTGATCCAGATGGTGTGCCCAAGGCTCAGGGGACCAAGGCTAAGGACAAGGTCCATACCTCATGAATGATGGACCTTGGCCTTAGCCTTGGTCTCCTAGACCTTGGGCACACCACCTGGATCACAACAATCTCCACCTTGGTGTCCCAAAGCCTCAACCAGCTCCACTCTGTCCATCAGTCGAATCAGCTCAACACATCTCTTAAAGCTGTCCCATGGAAATACCTTCGTAAGTGCATCAGCTGGGTTCTCCTTGGTGTGTACCTTTACCAGCTCCACCTCGCCATCCTCCACAAGCTCCCTGATCCGATGATACCGAATGTCGATATGCTTTGTCCTTGCATGATAGACTAAGTTTTGTGCTAATAGAAGTGCACTCTGGCTGTCACAGTGCACTCTAATGGCCTCCTGAGTAAGGCCCATCTCTGTCAACAAATCCTTCAGCCAAATTGCCTCCTTAGCTGCTTCTGTCAGCCCGATGTACTCCGCCTCTGTAGTGGATAGGGCCGTGATAGGCTGCAGACTCGATCTCCAAGAAATAGGACCTCCATACAGGCTAAAGATGAAGCCTATCGTAGACCTCTGGGTATCCACATCTCCACCGAAGTCTACATCTACATAACCGCCAATCAGCCCTTGAGCCTCCATGGACATGTCAGAGTATCCCACTGCACCTCCTCGCTGTCCGTAGCAGATGCCAACTCCAACTGAACCTGCCAGGTATCTGAATATCCACTTCAGAGCTCTCCAGTGCTCCCTGCCAGGCTGTGCCATGAACCTGCTAACTTGACTCACTGCATGAGGATGTCTGGCCTAGAACAGACCATCGCATACATCAAGCTCCCAGCTCCTGAAGCATAAGGGACCTTCTCCATCTCCTGAGCCTCCACCTCAGTCTGTGGCACCATGATCTTCGAGAGTCTGAAGTGACTGGCAAGTGGCAGCTCCATCGGCTTTACTCCCTTCATCCTGAACCTCTCTAAGACCTTCTGTATGTAGGCCCCCTGAGATAGATGCAGCACCCTCCGGGCTTGGTCTCTGAAAATCTCCATGCCTAGGATCTTCCTTGTAGGGCCCAAATCCTTCATCTCAAACTCTCGAGATAAGGATGCCTTCAGATCCTACACAACCTTCCTACTCTTGCATGCTATAAGCATGTCATCCACATACAAGAGTAGGAACAACCTAAAACCATCCTCAAGAGACTGAACATAAACACAGGGATCAAACTCGCACCTGGAAAGTCCAATGCTGCGCACATAGGAGTCGAACCGTTTGTACCATTGCCTCGACGACTGCTTCAGCCCGTACAGCGACTTCTGCAACAGACAAACCTTTCCCTCTGATCCTGGATCCCTGAAACCAGGTGGCTGCTCCATGTAAATCCTCTCCTCCAAATGCCCATAGAGGAACGCCATCTTGACATCCATCTACTCAAGCTCTAAATCCTGAGCTGCTATGATGCTTAGCAACACTCCGATGGAAGTGTGTCTGACGACGGGAGAGAAGACCTCACTGAAGTCGATGCCTTCCTTCTGAGAGTATCCCTTGGCCACTAACCTCGCCTTGAATCTGATACCTCCCTGCTCTGAAGGCCCTTCCTTACAACTGTAGACCCATTTGCAGCCAATGGGCCTCTTCCCCTGTGGCAACTGCACCAATCGCCACGTCTGGTTCTTGTGGAGAGACTGCATCTCCTCAGATATTGCCTAGACCCACCGCTCTCTGTCCTAGCTCTCAATAGCCTCCTGATACATATATGGGTCTCCATTCGCTATCACCAGGGTATATGACAGCATCTCCTCGAAGCCATATCGGTCTGGTTGCCTGAGGTCCTCTTGGGCTTGTGTAGGGCAACACCGATATCAGTCCTCGATCCAGCTAGCTCCTGCTAGACCTCTCCACCTCGATCATCCATCCGAGTCCTCTCCACCTGTGGAGACACCTTAGGTAGGTGCTCCACCTGAATGTCATGTCCTCCCGTAGTACCTGCAAGAGGCAAAATCAAAGAGGTAAGCTGTCCAGCAGCGCCCTGCTGGACCTCCTCCTGCTCCTGCTGCTCCTCCATGCCTGCTTGCCTCCGTAGGACTGACTCCTCATCAAAAGTTACATCCCGACTAATGATGACCTTCTTCTCCAAGGGATCCCATAGCCTATATCCCTTGACTCCTCACGGATAGCCTAAAAACACCACCTTGCGTGATATGGCGTCTAGCTTGCTCCGCTCACCAGCTCCAATGTGCACATAGGCCGTGCACCCAAATACCCGTAGATGGCCCAACCCAACTGTCCTCCCAGACCACACCTCCTCTGGAAGCCTGCCATCCAACCTGGTGTGAGGTGACCGATTGACCAAGTAACCCACTGCGTCTACTGTGTCAACCCAAAACTCCTTTGGAAGCCCTGCCTGCAGCCTCATGCATCATGCCTTTTCCAAAAGTGTTCTGTTCATCCTCTCGGCCACCCCATTCTGCTGTGGTGTCCCCTTAACTGAGAAGTGTCTCCTGATCCCACACTCCTCACAGTAATCCTGAAACTCTCTGCTGGTGTACTCTCCGTCATTGTCTGACCTCAGACACTTTACGCTCCTCCCCTGCTCCTTCTCCACCTCAACTCTCTAGATCTTGAATTTGGTGAAGACCTCAGACTTCTCTCTCATGAAGTAAATCCAGAGCTTCCTTGAGAAATCATCAATCAGGATCATGAAGTATCTGGCCCCATTCCTAGCTAAAACTAGGGCTGATCCCCACACATCTGTGTGTACTAACTCCAGAGGGGCTGCACTCTGGGCTGTACTGATGGTGAACTGAACTCTTCCATACTTTCCCATCTAGCAAGGCTCACAGATCTCTCCTGTAGTACTATCCTCTAGATCAGAGATGAGTCCTCTCCTGCTTAACTCCCTCAGCCCTCTGTCACCTATGTGGCCTAGGCAGTAGTGCCACATCCTGTAAGTCCCCTCCTGATCCTGTGCTGCAGCTGCTGCTCAGACTCTCCGATCACCACAGATCCCTCCATGCGATAGAGGTTATTGTCCAACCTCCTACCTCTCATCACCACCATAGCTCTATTGGAGATGTTCAGTACTCCGCTTCTAGCCTTACTGCTGAAGCTGTATCCACTGCACTCCAAGTAGCCTAGTGACACCAGATTCTTTTCCAGCTCCGGGATGTGCTTTACATTTGTCAATGTCCTCACAATCCCATCAAATATCCTCACCCTGACTGTCCCTATCCCAGCCACCTCGCAAGGATGATTGTCGCCTAGAGTCACTGATCCCTCATCTGTCTTGGTGTATGTCGCAAACCAAGACCTGTATGGTATGTAATGATGTGAGCACACAGAGTCCAGTGTCCACTCCTCTGTGTAATGCCTGTGACCATCTGATACCACAAGTAGATCATCCTCCACCTGCTGCCCAGCAACTGCACTCACTGATTCTGAGCCACTTCTTTCTCCCTTCTTGCTCTTCCATAGTGGACATTCTCGCTTGAAGTGCCCGACCTCTTTGCACTTGAAGCATGTCACCTCTCTCTTTCCCTTCCTGGACTTGGACCGCCCCCTGGACTTGCTTCTGCCTCTGCCTCTACCTGTCCTCTCCCCTACTGCCAAACCCTCCTGGGGAGCCCGATCTCTGGTCAATTTTTTCCTCTGCTCATTCGACCTCAGCACTGAGACCATGTCCTCATACTCCAGAGTCTCATTGCCGTAGAGCAGTGTAGTCACCAAAGAATCATATGATCTGGGCAGCGAACATAGAAGCAATAGAGACTTGTCCTCCTCATCCAGCTTCACCCCGATATTCACCAACTCCGTGCACAACTGATCGAACCTCTGAATGTGGCCAGTCACATCAGATCCCTCCTGCATCCGAAGACTGTACAACCTCTTCTTCAGCATCAGCTTGTTGCACATATTCTTCCCCATGTACATGGTGTGCAACTTCGACCAAAGGTCCTTCGGGGTCTTTTCTTCTAGCACCGAATACAATGCCGCATCCGCCAAATATCCTCTGATCACCGAGCATGTTTTCTTCTCCAACGATGCCCACTGTCTATCTGTCATTCCCTCAGGCTTCTCATCCAAAGCCTGATCCAGATCTGCTTGCACCAGAAGATCCTCCATCCGAATTTTCTCCATGGAAAAATTTCTCTTGCCATCAAACTTCTCAAACTCTACCTTCACATTGCTATCCATGACTGGATCCAAGCCAAACAAGCAATATAAATTCAAGAAGTATAGAATATACCTTGATGGTACCTTGCTGAAAATTTTCAGCACTTGGGATCTTCAACTTCTCGCACTTGGAACCACTTCCTTACCATCGTAGCTCTAATACCAACTATTTTAGCATGATCCCAGCTCATCCCATAGACCTTGGGTACAACAAAACTAGCAACGAATAGATCTGAAGTCGTCTGGACACGATCCAAGGCCCTTGACGAAATCAGCCTGGTTGCTGTCTTCTTCGTCAGTCTTTCATTCCAGATGAAGAACATCTCTGAAACTACCTCTAAAAAATCCAAGATCTGGTATCCAACTAGATCTATCCTGGACTGAGGTCTTTCAATTTATAGATCTCAAATTGGGGTGTTCTAGATAGAGAAAAAAATAGATGGAGACAGACCTCGCAGATCTATCCTGCTGCAGCCTTTCTTGTAGATCTGTTGATGGAGATCTCACCCACGCCTCAAACGACCTCAGATCAACTCCAAATTTGAGAGAGACTTGTACCAACCTCTTCTCAAGAGATTCAAGGTCTTGGACCTGCTGTTCGGGTGCCTTCAAGAGGGGGAGAGCAGATCTGGTAGGTGGCTGCAAGGGGGAAGGGGCTAGCACCTCCCCTTCTTCTCTTTCCTTTTATGGACTGGTGGCAAGAAACCCTATGGTTTCTTGCTCCTGGGGCGTGGAGAATTGCTGGAGAGAGAGGGAGAAGAGAGAGAGAGACTTGGGAGAAAGAGTCTTATATTTTCTTGGCTTTGTCGAATCTATACAAGTACATGTATATATAAACACCGAGTCAAGTGACCCAAACCCAAAACTCCCTTGACCAACTCTATGGAAGATTAGGTTAACCCAAGCCCATGTACACCCTTGACTCGACCTAATCTCACCTCTCCTGGGCTCAGACCTGGCCCATAAAGAGTTGGTTTCTTGAGGCCCACATAACCTAGACCTCAAGAACCCGAAAGGCCCACAACCTTTCAACCTAGGGCCCAACTAGCCCTAGAGTCTCCATGAAGCCCTCATGAATGATGGACCTTCGCCTTAGCTTTGGTCCCCTGGGCCTTGGGCACACCACCTGGATCACAACAGCCATGGACTTAAGGACTCAATCTTTCGATCATCATAGTACTACTCCTCTCATCTACCGAGGTTGATAGATCTCATCTTGGTGCGATCTGGTTCTTACAATGAATATGCTACAGCCAACATACACCTCAGAATTCTGAATGGCTAGGAGACTAAGTTATGGTGTAGTCAAACTATAACACACTCAAAGTGAACTGTCGATGCACCTCAGGTCAAAGAACTAGATACATAACTGCAGCATCGAGCTAGTCATCGACGAGAAGGTAGACTTCTTTATGACTGCTCGAGGTGGTCACGCTCAGTACTCTCATTCTCAATGAATATCTGTACTCTCACTTCGGTGTCTCCACACCATAGACTCAAGACATATCTATCCTAAGGAAGCGATCGTACACCAACCTTTTGGATCGATCGCCATCCTCGTGATGATCCTATGGTCAGGAGCTGTTTATGAGTTAGTTATGTAAATTCATATCTTAAATTTTCAACTCTTGAAAATATGAATTGACATTCTTAGTAACTCAAAGGATGTATCACAGACACAATGTACACAATGTGATAGAAGAATAATCCATCTTTATTGATTTGTAGTCACAATTACAAATTTGCCCTTAGATTTGTTCAGGAATGTGTCAGCCAATCTGGCATCTAAGGCACACATCTTACAAGATAGCCCACGCCAAAGGGAAAAGGGGCGGCAACAAAGGGGAGAGGCTAAGGAGAAGAAGAAGGGCTTCTCTCTTCCCATGCCTCTCTTTTTCTTTCTCTCTTCTCTCAATCTGATTTGTTTGCTATGCATCCATAGGTAGAGACTCTCTCTATTTATAAATGAATCCCATGACTCAAGAAGTATAGGAGTCCTAACTAATATATGGTTTGAATTAGTCCAACACTTATAAAAGAAGAATTCCTATATGAGATAGAATTGCCATCACTTATGACAATCACTTTGCACCCACTCCCTCACCCATATGGGATGCCTCAAACTAGCACCATTTTAGGTGTTGGTCGGCCCACATGAGAGAAGAATCTCAGTGCAAGTAAAAATTTTCATATCTTGTCAAAACGGGTCCGACTCGAATCCAATTCAAAGTTGGTTCGAAATAATTTTGAAAGACTGTCAATCCCAAACTCTTTAAGATTTTTATACTAAGTCTAACTTAGATTTTAGACCCAATTAAATATAATTAATTTAGATCTAATATAGAATTAATCAACACTTAAATTCAATCTTTTATATGCTCCATGGATCATAGATCAGAAATTATTCATCTCTAGGATCGAACCTGAACCTCATGTGTAGTACTAGCTAGATAAATTCAACTCCTCAATCCCATTTGATCCATAACTTAATTCTCAATCAAGTTAGCTTATATGTTCAATCAAGTTAAGTACTTCCAAATTGGATATATAAACATAAGTTAATTTCTTCCTACTTTGTCTGACTTGTGTGTGTGACTCCATAGGTTCAAACACTAAGCTGGTAGCACAGGAACTAATTCTTATACTAATCGAGATACCATCTAGCAATGATTCTCGATGTCCAAATAGGTCAAATTATCATAAAAAAATATTTTAGAACCCATACACATGGTTACCACATAATTCATCTTTTTGATCCTGAATGCTCTAGGATGGTCTCAGGTTAACTGTCAATCGAGATTGCTTCATCTACATTGTATTTCAATCTTTTAAATTTATCTCATAAATTACTCTGATCAAGACTTTACTAAATTAAAATACAGTGATACATCAACTTCAATAATTCGGAGGGGTCAATCCCATCTTGATCCACACACACACTTCACAAGTACTTGACTGTACCCAGTAGCCTTCCATCACTGCATTAGAAATTCAAATAGTTTGACATCAAAATACAATGAGTTGCTTGTAAGTCACTATGATGATCTCAGGTCTGACAGATACTTATATTTATGTGTTTCGTGAGCAACTCTTGACAACAGAATGCTCAGCAGGTGAGTCACTTGTTTAGTGACGATGTACCCCTACATCTCATCTATATGCCATACCAATGTCACTACACTCTTTGGTTAAGAGGACAACCAATCCATATGGCACACAATGACCTTCACTCGATAAATATCATCATTCTGTAATGACGTATCATTTGGTCATGAACATATTTAAGAACTATGCGATAAATCTTCTCTTTGTCATACACTAGCATAATTCTAAGGACTTCATCACAGCACAAGAGTCCAAGAAAGATATTATTTTATGATGAAAAATATTAGAATAATTTTTATTTATTTATCAATAATTTATATACAAAGAAAAACTCAATCATCATACGATTAGTTTTAGGACACAATTCTCAACAGTTTGGCTATCCAATAGAAAGGCTTGCTCCTGACATGAATAAGAGGAATGTGTTCAGGATATTTAAAGAACTATTATGGCCAATCTCCTATTATGTCTAGTTCTAGCGAAGAGCAATCTGTAAAAAAA
The DNA here is from genome assembly GCF_000442705.2 of Elaeis guineensis. Taxonomy (NCBI): domain Eukaryota; kingdom Viridiplantae; phylum Streptophyta; class Magnoliopsida; order Arecales; family Arecaceae; genus Elaeis; species Elaeis guineensis. The sequence goes on from NC_025994.2 coordinate 56,588,439, forward strand.
ATCCACAGATCGAAATTATGTCCGATGGAGACCCTCCGATGTTTATCTTAGTAGAGAGTGATGAACAGCAGATAGAATATTCAAAGTGACAGAGTGTTAGCCCAGAAGTATCTTACTATCACTGTTCTTTTACCTCTTTTTTATAGATAAAATATTGGTAATCGTCTGTAATGGTTAAGCATATGGGTCCCATTTATTCTGGCACCATGTGATCATGGGGTGGACGGTGAGCACCCATTAATGATTGTGTACATAGCCGTTACACACCTTTTGCATTAGTAATTTCTAATATACTGATTGTATGTCGGTGATCTGAGTGTGTCGACTGTATATCAGTAATTTTGACATATCGGATGACCATTGTTGTTAGAAAAATTGATTGAAAGTTGCTGACAATCAATCAACTTGATAGTTGGTAGTCCGTGTCTATTGGGCTGACTAAAAGTCAGGTGATGGGTCGTAGATATTGTAGTCAAATTGAAACTCATTCAGCAATCCCACTTTGATGGCCCATCATCAGTCGTCGATATATAGTCGATTGATCGACTGTGAATCGGGGGGAGCACGTTTGATTACCCCAACAATTGCCCCAACTCCCAAGTCCAAGGTGACTTGATGCATTGGATAATGGGAGTTAGCATATCCTCTGCAATGATTTTGAGCCTCGATTCTACAATCTTTTCGATTGCAGACATTAATGATTCTCCTGAATTTGGTTTGCGAATTATCCGAATAGCTTTCTGTAGTTTTGTTGTGTGAAGGTCAATTATCAATCGACAAATATCAACTAACTAGTCGGCATGGAAGGTTGGGCATCATCCTTCTAGCAAGTGGCCAGAGTCCTTTCAACTATGATCATTATTTATCATAGATGATTGTTGCTAATTTAGTTGAATAGCAATCGAATAACCTTCGAGTCAAGCCGACATGTCATTCCATCGAACCAAAGTTGAGTCGATATATTATTTCATCTGACTGTAGCTGAATTGATATATTATTTCATCCGATTGTAGTCAAGTTGGCATATTATTCCTTCCAATCGTAGCCATGTTGGCACGTTGTTCCATCCAATCGTAATTGAGTTGGCATGTTGTTCTGCCCAATCGTAGTTGAGTCGGCATATTGTTCCGCCCCATCGTAGTTGAGTCGGCATATTGTTTCATCCGACTGTAATCGAGTCGGTATATTATTTCATGTTGGGATCCCGACCACACAGCAAAAAGTGATTTTTAGAATTTTAAAATCAAACAAGTCAATAGCTTTAATGAGTAAAACTATCGAATCAAAATCCAAACCCTAGAATCACTTTGCCGATGTCGATCAAAACAAAACAAGTATGCAAAAGGGATTGAATTTTTACTTTCACCAAAAAGATAATGTGGCACATTGGTGATCTTCACGAGACTCCAAAATAGAAGTCCTCCAATGGTGATCCACATGAAAGTTGGCCAAGGTCCTTTCTAACCGGTGTGCAGCCACAACTTGTCTTCTTAAGAATACTATCGATTTCAAACTCAAGGAACGATCTGTTGAAAAATATGTCCTAAAGCCAATCATCTAAGTGGTAGATAATTGGAATTAATATATGAATTATCTAATAATAATAGTTATTTGGTAGATTCATCATAAAAGTTTTATCTTCCTTAAATGAATTCCTAAATTATGATGAAGTCCTTAGAACCACAATCAATCGATAAAGGAGGATTTATCGGATGGTTTCTAAATTGTTCACGATCAAATGATAAGTTATTAACAACGACGATAACTTATCAAGTGTAGGTCGTTGTATGCTATATGCGTTGATTGTCCTCATAACCAAGTGATATGGAGACATTGGTATGGCATCTAGGTGAGATATAGGAGTACATCTGCATTGAACGTGACCAATGTAACACTCTACTATCAAGAGTAGTTAGCTAAGACCAATGGATATAAGTGTCTCTCTGACTTGAGATCACCACGGTGACTTGCAAGCAACTCACTGTGCTTTGGTGCCAGACTGTCTGTATTTTTAATATAGGTTCGAAAAATTTTTGGATATAGTCAAGTACTTGTGAAGTCGGTGTGTGAGTCAAGATGGGATTGACCACTCCTGATTAACTTCAGGAAGAGAATATCTCATTGTGTTTCAATTTAGCAAAACCTAGGCCTTGGTAATCCTCGTGAGGAGTCACGGGATTTGCAAAATTTTGAGACATAATAGAGATAACTTGTATGAGTGATTGACAGCATACTCGAAGTCATCTTGAGCATTATTGGTCAAAAGGATGAATTATACAGTAACCATGGGTCAGGGTTCTTAGAATGTTGCTTTGCATACATTCGACCTACCTGGACGTCGGGAACCATTGCTAGATGGTTACTTTGACTGGTACAAGAATTGATTCTTGTGCTACTAAGTTAGGTTTGAATCTATAGAGTCACACACATAAGAGGTTGTAACCTAATCAGATGGTTAATCGATGATTGAGAATCGTTCTAAGGTTAAACAATCAATATGATTGATGTTTGACCTAATGCAAGTGTTGCAGGAGGATCATTAGCAATTGGATTGCTAATTGGCTCAATCTGATTGAGAAATTGGGCTGAGATCAAGTCTAATTGAATATGATTCAATTAGAATTAGTTTGGATTTAATTAAATTAAGTCTAATTGATTTATTGGATAAGCCAGTTTCAAGAGAGAACAAGTCCCTGTTTGACTAGGACTTGTATGCACCTAATTCCTAATTAAGTTAGGATTTAAATTAAATATAATTTAATCTGATTTAATTGGACTCTTAGTTAGACTAGAATCACTATTAATTAGGTTTCAATTAATTTAAATTAGGTTCAAAGTATTTGACCTAATCTAAATAAGAATCCTAGTTAGATTAGGATTCCATCTTCTCTTGCGCCACCTAAGAAAATCAAAGCCCACGTCCACTATTTAATTTCAGATAATTTTTCTATGATTTTTATATTTAAGAGAAGTAATCTCACACCACTTATTTTAGATATTTAAATCAGATTTGTTCTGGTTCAATATGAAAATTAATTTGGTTCATTGTGGAAAGTGGTCTAGCTTATTTCTCTTTTTAAAAGAGTCCCTCTTCACAAGGACTCTTCTCTCCCTCTCTTGCGCCAACTTCTCCAATGTTTATCCTCCTTTTTGTTGCCCTTTTTGTGGTTATTTTAATGCTATCCATGAAATAAATGAGATAGGGGGCGTCCAAGAGTTGGACACCCCAAGGACTCCTTGTTAGACTAGGTCTTATGACCTAGTCTGCCATATAAAAGGAGGCCGCCCCATATGCCATGATATAGGAGTCAAAAATTTATGAAAAATTGAGAGAATTACTAGAGGAGAATGAGGAAGAGCTGAGAGGTTTGAGGCACCAAAATTTATGGAGGAGAGTCCTCTAATAAGAGATCAAAAGTTGATGTCTTGTAGAGAAGAAAGGTAATAGAGAAGATTGTCTTCTCTTATTGGTTTTCTTTCATATTTTTTTCTTTCTTTATTTTGTATTTTTATATGATAAAAATATGAGAAAGAAAGAAAGATTACGTGGGTGGTTTAAGGTGCCAAAATTCTTAGAGAAAATTCTTCAATCAAGAGATTAAAGGTTGATGTCTTGTAGAGAGAAAGGTAAGAGAGAAGATTATTTTCTCTTATTATTTTTCCTTTCATATTAATATCTCTTTGTTTTATTTTTTTTTTATATGATAAAAAATTTGAAAGAGAAAGAGGGATGGCGTGGTGAATTCATGCTCCAAAGAGTTGGAGCATGGTGATCTTATTTTGGACATGATATGATCATGTTCTGATGGAAGAAGAAGAAGAAAAGAAGGTCTTTTCTTAAGATTTTTTTTAGAACCCTTCTTCTCCATAAATCATGAGATTTTTTATAAAAAAAATAAGATATCATAAGATCTAGAAACTAAAAAAATATCAAGAGAAGAAGGTCTTCTCATGTCCTAGCATAGAGATATTTTCAAGATATCAATTGTTGATGTACTGAAGGAGAAGATCTATCTTCTCTTAGGATCCTTTTCTATTAAATATTAATTTTGATTTTAGGGAGATCAAAAGGTTTGACTTCTTCCTTATTTCTCCTCATATTCTTCATCTCTTAGAATATCCAAGAGATCCAAAGAATATATTTTAGATTAACCATCTGGAGGGATCTGCAAGAAGCTAGCACTTCGAGCGGATCTTCATTCGACGAACCTTTGATTTTGTTGCAGCCTCGTGTGGATCACCTATAGTGGTCGAACGTGTGTGTGGCTCCAAAGACAATAAAAAAAATCAATCATGAAGTTCTCAACCCATGTGAAGGTAAGAGATCTGATCTCTTCTTTTATCTAGATGTGATCTAGGTTTTAGATCTAAACATATTTTAGATCTAGGGTATTGATTTGATCAATACCAAATTTTTTATTTTATAATTTATAAATATAATATGACATATTATAGATCCTAATTGTAGGGTTTAGTAATTTGATTACATGCATTTGTAGATTAAATTATTTAATTTACATGTTCTGCTGTGTTATATTTCAAAAAAGTTTTGAAATTCATGCATGAAACTCTGCACCTTTTCCAATAGTAGTATCAGAGCCAGGTTCTTTTATAACATATTCATAATTATATTAAAATAAATCTAAAAAATAAAATAATGATCGCATGGACTATAGGTTGTCCTGCTGTAAGGTTTACCCCTTACAGTGCAAAGGTTGTCCTGGTACATTGTTGCTCTTTGAATTAATTTTGATGATTACAAAGCATTTGAGAGGGTTACTAATGATTTTATCTTGAAAAAAGATTTATTATATTTCAGGAGCAAAATCATAATTTTATCAAGTTCTGATTCGGAAGCCTCAAGAGCAAGAGCAAAAGCTTTGTAATCTATTGGAGGCAATTTCAATATTTTTGGATGTGAATTTTGAAAGAAAATTATATTTATAATTTTGAGTCGACCCCATGAGTTAACTGATGTCAAAAGGGCTAAACGACACGTTAAATTTTTTGGCTGGCACACTCTATGAGTCGACCCCATGAGTCGATCCCTATGCATGAGTCAACCCTATGAGTCGACCCCTGCTACTGTGTAGGCTAAAATTACAGAATAGTCATTTTCTATTCTGTAACACAGAAGTCGATCCCATGAGTCGACTCATGAGCATGAGTCGACCCTATGAGTCGACCCTTGCGATAAAAAAACTTCGCAATGGCTAGTTTTCAGTACGTTTTGACTGCATTTAATGCCCATTTAGTGTGCTCAACGGCTCTATTTTAGCCCAGATTACTCTCTACCATTATTTGAAGTTATAAAAGGCACTTAAAGGAGGGAATCAATAGGGTTTTGAAGAAGATTTCAAGCATTCATTTCAGTCCTAAGTAAAGAGCTCTCTTGAAGTTAAAGAAGCTTTCATTTCAAGTTCACCAACCCCTCAAGAGCTCATTCAAGTCTTCAACCACCTTGAAGAAAATCAGAAAAGCTTCCTTCTTATTGTGTAAAGTGCATTTAAAATTTTATTTACTTATTAAAGGAGCTAAATTTATATTTTTGTGTGATTAACTCACATACCCTATTTTGTCTTGATCTTTTATTTTGGAAGGGTTCCAAAACATGGAAAGGTTGATCCGAACCTTGAATCAGATTGTATTGGGTTGGCTTGTATCCAAGAAATAAGTATTCTAGCTTGGAATAGCTAGAGTCGTAGGTTCTGACATTGTATTTGGATTGAATACGGTTTAGTGGATTTGAATTTTTAAGTAAGAGCTTGGAGAGTGGACGTAGGTGCAAGGTTGGCACCGAACCACTATAAATTTTTTTGTTTGTGTTATGCTTACTTGCTCTCCTTTTAAATTTCTTATCTTCCTGCATTCTTACATCTAGCTTCTACACCTTGCATAAATTTCACTCTCTACATTTATCCTGCTTATTGTTATAAAATTTTCATAGTTATAAATTAACTTTAAATTTTTAGAAACTCAATTCACCCCCCTCTTGGATTGCATAGCTGGACAACAAGTGGTATTAGAGCTCGGTGCTCTAGCCCTACTTTGATTTAACCATCAAAGAGCTAAATATCTATGGTAACTCAAGTTGGCACTTCACTAGCCGAGAGGCAGTCCACAAACCGACTTTCACTTTTCAATAGATCAAATTATACCTATTGGAAAGCTTGGATGAAAATTTTTATTCAAGCACTTGACTATGATATGTGGAGTATCATAGTAAATAGATCACACACACTCACTAAAATAATTGATGGTGTGAAATCAACCAAACCCAAAAAAGAATGAGATGAGGTTGATAAGAAAATGGCTCAACTAAATGCTAAAGTCATGAATGTTTTGTATTATGCTCTAGATGCTAATTAATTTAATCATATTTTAACATGCATGTTAGCTAAGAAAATATGGGATACATTAGAAGTAACTCATGAAGGAACTAATCAAGTGAAAGAATCAAAAATCAACATGCTTGTACATAAATATGAACTTTTTAAAATGGAGCATGATGAATCAATAACTGAGATATTTACTCATTTTACTGATATTATTAATGATCTAAAATATCTTGGTAAGTCTTATTCTCACAGTGATCTCGTAAGAAAGATTCTTAGATCTTTACGAAAAACTTGGGAGGCCAAAGTGATCGTAATTCAAGAAGCCAAAGATCTGAATATCTTACCCTTGGAGGAGCTTCTAGGATCACTGATGACTTACGAGCTAAGTATGAAACAACACCAAGAAGAAGATGTCAAAAAGAAGAAGATAATTGCCCTCAAATCTACTTCCCAACCTGATGAAGAATCCGATGATACAGAAAATGAAGAGCAGGATAAAGAAATGGCCCTCATTACTAGAAGGTTTAAGAAGTTTTTGAAGAAAAGAAGATAAAGAATGAGAAAGAGGCCACCTACAAAAGAGGAACATAGTAAAGAGAAGGATAAAGAGCAACCCCTTATTTATTATGAATGTAAGAAACTGGGACACTTTAAGTCTGAATGCCCACAACTGAAGAAGGGTCCCAAGAAGTACAAGAAGAAGGCCATGATGGCTATATAGAGTGAAAGTGATGAGTCAAGTTTCGAAGAAGAAGACTCAAATGAACAAGCCAACTTGTGCCTTATGGTACATGAAAATGAGGTAAATACTGAAACTCCTATTGACTTTACCTTTGAAGAACTTCATGAAGCATTTTATGACCTAATTAGTGAACTAAAGAAGCTAGGGGTAAAGAATAAAGAATTAAAATTAAAGAATCAATCTTTACTAAAAAAAAATGAGAGTATTTCAAATGAAAAATTAATCCTGTTTCAAAAAAATTTGAACTTAAAAAATAAGATTGCCAAGTTAAAATCAATAGTTGAAAAGTTTTCTTTAAGTTCAAATAACTTCACATGATACTTGACAATCAAAAGGCCATTTATGATAAAGCCGGTCTTAGATATAACCCTTTAAAGAAATAAAAATTTTTGAAAAATATCTTTATAAACTCATCATACAACAAGTTTTCAAATATAACTTGCTTTAAATATAGTAGAATATGATACAAATCTTATTCATATTTCTCTAACAAATCTAAAAATTTTAATGTAAAGAAAATATAGATTCAAAAAAGAACTATTATGACTAACCAAAAAGGATTCAAGAAAACTTGGGTACCTAAAGTCAAAACTTGATTCTTGTATATAGGTGTGTCTTGCATCCCAAGGAGTAAATCGGAGATGGTATCTTGATAGCGGGTGCTCAAGACACATGACTAGTGATGAATCCCAATTCATCACATTTGATGCTAAAAATGGAGGGATGGTCACCTTTGGAGACAATGGCAAAGAAAAGATCATCGGTATAGGTAACATTGGTATCACTCCCTTCAAGTATATTAAAAATATTTTATTAGTAGATGGTTTAAAACATAATTTATTAAGCATTAGTCAATTTTGTGATAAAGGATACAAAGTCATTTTTGAATCTTCAGTTTGTATTATAACTAGTCCTATTAATGAAGGCATTAAATTTGTTGGGCATAGACATGGTAATATTTATATGGTAGATTTGAATGATCTTTCCAAAATAAACATACAATGCCTAGTAGCCTTGAATGCCAAGATTAATGAGACTTGTTGGCTTTGACATCTTAGGCTTGCACATATTAGCATGCATTCACTCTCAAAACTTATTAAAAAGAAATTGATTATCGGCTTACCCAAATTAAATTTTGAAAAGGATAGAATTTGTGATGCATGTCAAATGGATAAATAAACATGAGTCTCATTCAAATCTAAAAATATTATTTCAACTTCTAGGCCATTAGAACTATTGCACATGAATTTATTTGGATCCACTAGAACTACTAGTCTAAATAAAAAATGATATGATTTTGTAATTATTGATGATTTCTCTCATTTTACATGGGTCTTCTTCTTAGCACATAAGGATGAAACTTTTCATGTTTTTTCAAAATTTTATCAAAAAATCATAAATGAAAAAGATTTTTCAATTCAAAATATTCAAAGTGATCATGGAACCAAATTTAAAAATAAAAATTTTAAAAAGTTTTATGATGAAAAAGGTATTGACCATAACTTTTTAGCACCTAGGACACCGCAACAAAATGGGGTAGTAGAAAGAAAAAATAGAACTCTTGAAGAAATGGCCCGTACCATGCTATGTGAAAGCAACCTTCCAAGATATTTTTGGATAGAAGCAATTAACACTGCATGTTACATATTAAACTGTGCTTTAATTAGATCAATTTTAAAGAAAACTCCTTATGAGCTTTGGAAAGAAAGAAAACCAAACATTGCATATTTTTATATTTTTGGTTGCTGATGTTTTGTTTCAAATAATGATAAAGAAAAACTAGGAAAATTTGATGCAAAATTGGATGAAGCAATTTTTCTTGGTTACTCCTCTTCTAGTAAAGCTTTTAGGGTTTTCATCAAAAGAACTTTAATAGTAGAGGAGTTAATACATGTTGTTTTTGATGAAACTAATGATCTTCATTCAAGAAAGAATGAAGGTATTGATGATGCAGATTCTCTTATAGAAGGGATAAAGGAGATCACTCTAAAAGACTCAACCATTCAAGATGATGAAGAACATGAAAACAAACAGGATGAGGAAGGTGAAGAACAATAAGAACAACCTCTAGGTACAAATGATCTACCCAAAGAATGGAGGTATGATCACAATCACCCTAAGGAACTAATTATTGGTGATCCTACACATGGTGTAAGAACTCGCTCTTCACTTAAAGATGCATTCAATCATTTTGCTTTTATCTCTCATCTTGAACCTAAAATCATAGATGAAGTTGAAAAAGATTATAATTGGATAAATGCAATGCAAAAATAACTTAATCAATTTGAAAGAAATAATATATGGACTTTAGTTTCAAGACCTAAAAATTATTCAATAATTGGCACAAAATGGGTATACAGGAATAAATTAGATGAACATGGAAATATGATAAGAAATAAAACGTGATTAGTTGCAAAAGGTTATAATCAAGAAGAAGGAATTAATTTTGATGAGACCTTTGCACCTGTTACTAGATTAGAAGCAATTAGACTTCTACTTGCATATGCTTGCTTTATGAATTTTAAGTTATTCCAAATAGATGTCAAAAGTACTTTTCTAAATAGATATATTGTTGAAGAAGTTTATGTAGAACAACCTCCAGGTTTTGAAAATCATGCTTTTTCTAATCATGTTTTTAAATTAAACAAAGCATTATATGGTTTGAAACAAGCACCTAGAGCTTGGTATGAAAGGCTAAGTAAATTTCTGCTTAATAATAATTTTTTAAGAGGAAATATAGACACAACCCTTTTCATTAAAAGAAATCAAAATAATATATTAGTTATACAAATATATATTGATGACATTATTTTTGGGTCTACTAATAAAACTTTGTCAAGATTTTGCTAAGCTCATGCAGGGAGAGTTCGAGATGAGCATGATGGGAGAACTTACATTCTTCCTCGGACTCCAAATCAAACAAATAAAGGAAGAAATCTCCATCATCCAAAGCAAGTACATAAGAGAACTACTCAGAAGATTTAGAATAGAGAACTCCAAAGCAATTGGTACACCTATGAGCCCATCATGTAAGCTTGACAAGGATGAAGGAGGTAAAAATGTAGACTTAAAATTTTATAGAGGCATGATTGGTTCTCTATTGTATTTAACTGCTAATAGACCAGATATTATGTTTAGTGTTTGTCTTTGTTCTCGCTTTCAATCAAATCCAAAAGAATCTCACTGGAATGCAGTTAAAAGAATCCTTAGATATTTAAATGGTACACAAACTCTAGGACTATGGTATTTTAAGGACTCATCAATTGACTTGATAGGATATTCAGATGCCGATTTTGTTGGATATAGATTAGATAGAAAAAATACTAGTGGAACTTGCTAATTTCTAGGAGTTAACTTAATCTCTTGATTTAGCAAGAAGAAAAACTCGATAGCACTGTCTACGGTCGAGACCGAATATATTACAGCCAGAAGTTGTTGTGCTCAAATCTTATGGATTAAGCAATAACTTGAAGACTTTGACATCAAACTCAATAAAACTCTCATAAGATGTGATAACACTAGTGCTATAAATCTAACTAAAAATCCAATTCAGCATTCTAGATCAAAACATATTGAAATTAGGCATCATTTCATAAGAGAACATATCCAAAATAAAGATATAATTCTTGATTATGTTTGTACTAAAAAATAATTGGCTGACATCTTTACCAAGGTCTTAAGTGAAGATAGATTTTATAAAATTAAGAGAGAACTAGGAATCCTTGATCCATCAGCTTAAGTATCTCTCTGATTCTAAATTCTTATGCCAAAAATTCATTGAACCAAATCTATTGAGCTCAATTCTCATTTTTTTTAAGAGCTCAAAAGCACAAAACTACCATTCACATGATCAATACTTGGGTAAACATCCTTCTCTCAGAGTTTTAATTTTTTTTGAAATTGTCCCATCATTGTTTTGAATTTTTTTATGCCATGAGTCGACCCCCAGGGTCAACCCTAGGATAATCTTGCAATTTTGTCAAAACCCTTCGGGTGCTTTCTTCTTATTGGGAATTTTTTCTTGAGCCGACTCAGCCCTTTGTCTTCTTCCTTCCACTGAACCAAAAGCTCTCCATCTCTTCTCCCTTAAACCAAAGATTTCTCTCAAATATCTCCTCCCACCGATTTTCACTCTTCAAATCGTCCGTTTAGGAACCAAGTTCCTCTCCTCTTCCTTCTTCATTTGGGGTAGTTCGAGCTTGCCCTAGAATCATCCCCTCTTCTCCAAACTGGTGATTTAACTCCTCAAATCCTTGCCTTTTTCCTTCCAAAATTCTTTCCTCTCTGCCTCACATTTAGTCTCTTAAGCTCTTTTCAAGTCTCTCTTGACCTAATGGCTCCCAAAATGAAGCTACCATAAAGAAGGAAATCCGTTCACGGGTTGGAAGAGAGTATGCGCAGAAAGAGATTAGCAGCCGACCCTCTCCTGCTCCAATCCCTACTCCAGGTCCTACTTCAGCTTCCACTCAGTCCCCAATCAGCCCATGCAAGGTACCTCTCTCTGATCGAAAAGTGGAACCTAGAAAAAATATTAATTTCAAGTTTTTTGAAAAAGAAGGGTTCAGTATTGGATCGAAGATTAAGTATCAAGGATGAAAATTTTACTGCTCTTTAAAGAAAAATACTTATGTCGATCTAGTCAGGAAATTTTACTTAAATTTGAGCTATAGCAATGAAACAGTGAAATCTACAGTAAAAGGTATTGATGTTATTCTTGATCCAGTATATTTGGGATAGATACTGTATTTGCCTTGTGAAGGCTATACCAATATGGAGCTCCCTATTAAAGAAGAAGGAATTAATGTTATTTTAGGGAGAACCTATACTGGAAGTTTAAATAAATTGGAAGCAAAAATTCTTTCTATTGAGATGAGACTATTACATCACTTGGTAACGAAATTGTTTGTCCCTAGGAGTGGTAGACACGACCTTCTATCTGGTAGGGACATTTGCATTATATACCATGTGATCACCCAAACCCCTCTGAACCTTCCAGCATTGATGTTTGAGGCCATGAGGGAAACCTTGAATAGGTCCAAGGCTCACTTGCCTTTTGGTATGGCACTCACCTTAGTTTTTAGAAGGTTCAAAATTAGTTTTGAGGGAGAGGTAGTGGCTAGACTATCTCATTCCAACACCATCAACCGCCACACACTACATCGCATGGGTTTCTCTAAGACTGATGGCGGTTGGACAAAGGGTGTTGAGGAGAGAGCAAAGGATAGAGCAGAGGAGGGACCATCTTCACCTCTTCATGATCACAGAGCATCCCCAAATATTCAGTTCATATCTGATCACGAGGCTGATCCTTCAGAGTCTGTGACGAGGTATGCTTCAGTTCCACAGTTAGAGAGCAGGGCACATCCTTCAGAGTTCAGACTAGCAGATGATCAGATTGAGATGATGTCCCAGCGTGTTGCCTCCATTCTATCTCAGTAGTTTGTCACTTTAGTCTTTGCTCAGAGATCGACATCCCAGGATGACTCAGACCAGACTCTAATCCCTCACATTTCTACTATTTTTTAGATACTCACTGCTCAGTCGGTACGTATTGGGCAACTTGAGGTATATATTTTGAGATTGACAGACAGAGTATTAGACTTGCAGGAGCAAGTATTAGCTTTAGCCCATCCCCAATTGCATGAGGATATCACTGAAGTGAAATTTTTAGTGCAGGGGTAAAATAATAATTTTAATTTTTTTCAAAATTACTATTTTACAGTGAAAATTATTAATTAATCTAATTAATTAACATGTGTTTACCCTACACTAGGTTCTAAATATGATATACAGCATGCATGCATTTAAATTTGAAATTCAAATTTGAACAGTAAATAATTTACTGTTCTGTGTTCAGAACACAATACCTTTGTGTGGGTGGTCGATCGCTGTAATCTAATCACTGTCAGGAGGGTCTGATCATCGCAATATAATCACATAGCATGTCTGGCCTCTGCGGATCATCCACACGAAGCTCTCGATCTGATCGGCTCCTCACGAGTGCTAGCTCATTGTAGAGCCCTTTCGACGGTCGATGCTGATCGAACTCCTTCGATCGATGTTTGTCGATTCCACTGATACTCTAGATCATCAACAAATATGTTTGAGAGGTAGATGATGCTCTCCCTTAAATTTGGTGGGCTCACAACACTTGTAGCTCACTAACTCACTTTTCGAACCCCAGGCTGAAATCCTAGGGAACACACTGAAAATCCTACGCCCACTTTTATTTCTTTTCTTTCTTTTTCTCTCGGAAGGTTTTGGACCTTCACCTCATGCACAAGGCTTCCTCACACCCCAAGCTATCTCTCAAAAATTTTTTTTCGCATGCCCCACCTTTCTCTTCTTTTTAAAACAACGCAAGACATGTCTTATCCACGTGAGAGGATAAAGATAAGTGGTTGCACATTTGAATTCAAATAAAATTTGAATTCAAATGCAAACCAACTCATCCCTATCCACTTGGGTGTGAGAAGAGAAGGGGCGTGGCTTCTTTTGTGCATGGAGAAAATTCGTGAGAAACTCTTTCTGGTGTATGATAAGTGGCACACAAGATGGATAAGCATGAAGGCGCAAGGGATAAGTTATCCAATCAAATTCAAACACCCTTTGAATTTGAATGGCTAACAAATCAAGTTTATCCAAAAATTGGTACACAAGAGTGGGTGTGAGATGCCTTCTGTGTGAGAAAAAATTCATGAGAAGTTGCTTCTTGTGAATTCAAATGGGCGCTAAAGAAGTGAGGTGGCGCAGGGAGAAATGTCAAGGTGGTTTGAACCTAATTGAGCCAACCTAATAAAAATAGGTTAAGCACAATTAGACTAAATTAAACCTAACTTAATTAGGTTTAATTAGGTTTAATAAAATTTAAATCAAATCAGGAATTGACTAAGCCCAACCCCTGATCAAATCAGGGACCAAACCACTTCGACGATTAGGTCAACACTTAACCTAATCGGGTCAAATCCAACTGAATCCAATTCAATTAGACTTCATCCAAAAATAATTACTCAATCAAATTAAGTTAATTAGTAATCAAATCACTAATTAAATTTCTCATAAATACTGAGTCCAAATCTGATGGGCAATCGGGTATCAAAGTCCATCAATATGAAACCTTGATCGAAGAGTCCCAAACTAGTGGAACTCTTGACCCCGGTACCCAAAATATGTGGAACTCATGATCAGAGAATCCTGATTCTCGATCATAGAGTCTCAGACACATAGGACTCATAGTCCACGAGCATTAAGACTCTTCATCAGCCATTAGATCAGATAGAAACCTCTAATGTGTGTGACCCCGCAGGTTTGAACCTAAGCCGGTAGCACAGGAACCAATTCCTGTACTAATCGAAGTGACCATCTAGCAATGGTACCCAACATCTGGATAGGTCAAATAGTCACAATCACAACACTCAGAACCTACGTGAATATGGTTAATGTATAATTCATTTTTTTTGACCCCTGTGTTTAGGATGACTCAGGGTTAAATCGTAAACCCAGATTAGATCATCCAAATCATGCTCAACTCAAACAGTCCTGTGACTCCTCACTAGGACTACCCTGGCCAAGATTTTGCTAAATTGAAATACGACTGTATACAGCTCCTGAACTAGAGTGGTCAATCCCATCTTGACACACTCACCGACAAGTCAAGTACTTGACTACACCCAGCATCCTTCCGTCACTGAATTAAAAATTCAGGTAGTCCAGTGCCTAAGTGCAGTGAGTTGCTTGCAAGTCACCGTGGCGGTCTCAGGTCGGAGGGACAGTTATACCCATATCCCATCAGAGCAAATTTTGACAGCAAAAATAGCTCCGGAGTCCGTCACGTTCAGTGCAGATGTACCCTTACATCTCACCTGTATGCCATACCAGTATCTCCACACTCCTTGGTTAAGAGGACAACCAACCCATATGACACACAATGACCTATGCTTGATAAACATTGTCATCCTTGGTAACAACGTATCATTTGATTGCGAACAGATTTAAGGACTAAACGACAAATCCTCCTTTGTTGAGTCTAAATAGTCCTAAGGACTTCACCACAACACAGGAGTTCATTAGAAGATGAAACAATTTGTGATGAAAATGTCAAAATAACTTTTATTTATTTATAATTTATATACTAATACAAAAGGAGCACAACTGTCAACAGACTGACGATTGACTTTGGAATACTATTCCCAACAATCTCCCATTGGCCTAAAGCCAATCGGTGCAGTATCTAATACCCATCTTTGACTTGAAGTCATCGAACTCCTTCACCGCAATGGCTTTAGTGAATGGGTCGGCCAGGTTCTCCTTTTTGTCGATCTTCTGAAGGTCGACGTCTCCTCGATCCATGATTTTTCAGATGAGATAGTAGCAGCGCAGAATATGCTTCATCCACTGGTGTGCCTTTGGTTCCTTCACTTGAGCAATGGCTCCAGAGCTATTACAGTAGAGCAGAACTGGACCAACAAGAGAGGGTGCTACTCTGAGCTCGGTGATGAATTTCCTCAGCCACACTGCTTCTTTGGCAGCATCTGATGCAGTGACATACTCCGTCTCACAAACTGAATCAGCCATAGTGTGCTGCTTGGAACTTTTCCAGTAGATAGCCCCACCATTAAGGATAAAAATAAATCCCGACACACTCTTACTGTCATCATGATCAGACTGAAAATTAGAGTCTGTAAGCCCTATAAGTCTCAAGTCTGATTCACCATAAACAAGCCACTGGTCCTTAGTATTTCTTAAATACTTTAGGATGGTTTTAACAACCTTCCAGTGATTCTCCTCTGGATCAGATTGGTATTTACTCACTACCCCTAGTGAGTATGCCACATCTGGTCGTGTACATGTCATGGCGTACATGATAGATCCCACTGTCGAAGCATATAAAATTCTACCCATATGCTCTCTCTCTTGAGGTGTTGTCGGACAATCCCTCTTCGAGAGAGAAATTCCATGGCCTATTGGTAGATAGCCTTTCTTGGAATTCTCCATGCTGAACCTCTTCAGCATAGTATCAATGTACGTAGACTGGGATAAGCCAAGCAACCTTTTAGATCTATCCCTATAGATCCTCATCCCTAGGATGTAGGAAGCTTCTCCCAGATCCTTCATGGAGAATTATGACGACAGTCAAATCTTTATTCCCTGTAATGCAGGGACATTATTCCCGATTAAGAGAATGTCATCCACATACAATACAAGAAATACCACAACTGGACCATTAGCCCACTTATAAATGTAGGGCTCTTCTCCATTCTTAATGAAGCCATACGTCTTGATCGTCTTATCAAAATGTATGTTCCAACTCTGGGATGCCTGCTTAAGTCCATAAGTGGACCTCTATAGCCTGCACACCTTAGACTCATTTGTGGATGTGAATCCTTCAGATTGTATCATATATACCTCTTCGTCCAGCTCTCCATTTAGGAAAGCTGTCTTCACATCCATCTGCCAGATTTCATAGTCCAGATGGGCAGCTATCGCAAGCATAATCCAAATAGATTTGAGCATTGTCACAGGAGAAAACATCTCGTCATAGTCTATACCATAACGTTAACGATATCCCTTGGCAACCAGATGGGCTTTATAGGTCTCCACCTTTCCGTCTGCGCCCCTCTTCCTCTTGAAGACCCACTTACACCCTTTGGGTTTTACTCCTTCGGGTGGGTCAACCAATGTCCACACATTGTTGACCTTCATGGACTCCTTTTCGAATTTTATGGCCTCTAACCATTTCTCAGAGTCAGGTCTCTGCATTGCATCCATGTAGGTGATCAGATCCTCATCGTTTTCATCAAGTTCGACAGGATCGTCATCCCGGACCAAGAAACCAAAGTATCTGTCCAGTTGACGTGGTACTCTACCAGACCGCCTTAAGGGTTCAGGAACAATGGGCTCCGGATCTGATCTAACCAAATCCGGTTCAGGTTCAGCAACTTGTGTTGATTTTTTCACCTGTCGAACTTTCTCAAGTTCGACCTTAGAGGCAACAGTCCCTTCACCAAGGAACTCCTTTTCCAAAAAGATTGCCTTAAGGCTGACAAACACCTTTTGCTCATCAGCTAGGTAGAAATAATACCCTTTGATCTCTTTTGGGTACCCTATGAAATTACACTTGTCAGACCTAGGTCCAAGCTTGTCCGTAATTAAATGTTTAACATAAGTCGGACACCCCCAAACCCTAAGGTGTGAGAGTACTGGCTTACGTCCTATCCATATCTCATATGGCATTTTGGTTACAGACTTACTCGAAATCCTATTTAGAAGGTAACAAGCCGATTCAAGTGCATATCCCTAGAGGGAGATCGGCAGACCAGCAAACCCCATCATGGATCGAACCATGTCCAATAAGGTCCGATTCCTCCTTTCAGACACACCATTATGCTGTGGTGTTCCAAGAGGAGTCCACTGAGAGAGAATCCCATTCTCCCTAAGATATGTCAGAAAATTATTGGAAAGGTATTCACCTCCTCGATCAAATTGAAGAGTTTTAATATATTTTTCAGTTTGTTTTTCTACCTCATTTCGGAATAGTTTGAACATTTCAAACGACTACGACTTATGCTTCATTAAGTAGACATACTCATACCTCGATAGGTCGTCTGTGAAGGTTATGAAGTAGATGTTGTGATCCAAGTGGTGTGCCCAAGGCCCAGGGGATCAAGGCTAAGGCCAAGGTCCATCATTCATGAGGGCTTCATGGAGGCTCTAGGGCTAGTTGGGCCCTAGGTTGAAGGGCTGTGGGCCTTTCGGGTTCTTGAGGTCTAGGTTATGTGGGCCTCAAGGGACCAACTCTTTATGGGCCAGGTCTGGGCCCAGGATAGGTGAGATTAGGTCAAGTCATGGGTGTACATGGGCTTGGGTTAACCTAATCTCCCAAAGAGTTGGTCAAGAAAGTTATGGGTTTGGATCACTTGACCCTGTGTTTATATATACATGCACTGTATAGGTTTGATTAAGCCAAGGAATACGAAAACCCTTTCTCCCAAGTCTCTCTCTCTCTTCTCCCTCTCTCTTCAGCTATTCTCCATGCCCTAGGAGCAAGAAACCCTAGGGTTTCTTTCCACCAGGTCCATAGAAGGCAGGAAAAGTAGGGGAGGCGCTAGGGTTTTGAGCCCCTCCCCTTTTGTGCCGCCAACCATATTGCCTCTCTCTCTCTTGCAGCCACCCAAACATTAGGTCCAAGACTTGGAATTTCTTGCTATGAGGTTGGTACAAGTTTCTCTCAGATCTGGAGTTGATCTGAGATCGTTTGAGGCACGGGTGAGATCTCCATCAACAGATCTATAGGAAAGGCTGCAGCAGGACAGATCTGCAAGGTCTAGTTCTATCTATCTTGTTTCCTATCTAGAATACCTTGATTTGAGATCTATGAATTGGAAGACCTCGGTCTAGGCCTGGTCTGGTTGGATACTAGATCTTGAATTTTCTAGAGGTGATCTTAGAGGTGTTCTTCATCTAGAACGAAAGGCTGATGAAAAAGATAGCAACCAGGCTGATTTCATTAAGGGCCTTCGATCGAGTCCAGAAGTCTCCAGATTTGTTCGTTGCTGGTTCTACTGCACCCAAAGTCCATGGGAGGAGCCAGGATCATGCTTCAATAGTTGGTATCAGAGCCACGATGGTGAGGAAGTGGTTCCAAGTGCGAGAAGTTGAAGATCCCAAGTGCTGAAAATTTTTAGCAAGGTACCATCAAGGTATATTCTACACTTCTTGATTTTATATTGCTTGTTTGGCTTGGATCCAGTCATGGGCAGCAATATGAAGGTTGATTTTGAGAAGTTTGATGGCAAGGGAAATTTTTTCATGTGAAAAATCCGGGTGGAGGATCTTCTGGTACAAGTAGATCTGGATCAGGCTTTGGATGAGAAGCCTGAGGGAATGACAGATAGACAGTGGGCATCGTTAGAGAAGAAAGCATGCTCTGTGATCAGAGGATGTTTAGCGGATGCGGCATTGTATTCGGTGCTGGAAGAAAAGACCCCGAAGGGCCTTTGGTCGAAGTTGCACACCATATATATGGGGAAGAATATGTGCAACAAGCTAATACTGAAGAAGAGGTTGTACAGTCTTCGGATGCAGGAGGGATCTGATGTGATTGGCCACATTCAGAGGTTCGACCAGTTGTGCACGGAGTTGATGAATATCGGGGTGAAGCTAGATGAGGAGGACAAGTCCCTGTTGCTTTTGTGTTTGCTGCCAGGATCATATGACTCTTTGGTGATTACACTGCTCTATGGCAAGGAGACTCTGGAATATGAGGACATGGTCTCGGTGCTGAGGTCTAATGAGCAAAGGAAAAAGTTGACCAGAGATCGGGCTCCCCAGGAGGGTTTGGCAGTAGGGGAGAGGACAGGTAGAGGCAGAGGCAGAAGCAAGTCCAGGGGGCGGTCCAAGTCCAGGAAGGAAAAGAAAGAGACGAAATGCTTCAAGTGCAACGAGTTCGGGCACTTCAAGCGAGAATGTCCACTATGGAAGAGCAAGAAGGGAGAAAGAAGTGCTCAGAATCAGTGAGTGCAGTTGCTGGGCAGCAGGTGGAGGATGATCTACTTGTGGTACCAGATGGTCACAGGCATTACATAGAGGAGTGGACACTAGACTCTGCGTGCTCACATCACTACACACCACACAGGTCTTGGTTTGTGACATACACCAAGACAGATGAGGAATCAGTGACTCTAGGCGACAATCATCCTTGCAAGGTGGCTGGGATAGGGACAGTCAGGGTGAGGATGTTTGATGGGATTGTGAGGATATTGATAAATGTAAAGCACGTCCTGGAGCTGGAAAAGAATCTGGTGTCATTAGGCTACTTGGAGCGCAGTGGATATAGCTTCAGCAGTAGGGCTAGAAGCAGAGTACTGAACATCTCCAATAGAGCTATGGTAGTGATGAGAGGCAGGAGGTTGGACAATAATCTCTATCGTATGGAGGGATCTGTGGTGATCGGAGAGTCTGATGCAGCAGCTGCAGCACAGCACCTGCACGGGGCTTACAGGATGTGGCACTACCGCCTAGGCCACATGGGTGATAAGGGGCTGAGGGAGTTGAGCAGGAGAGGACTCATCTCTGATCTGGAGGATGGTGCTACAGGGGAGATCTGGGAGCCTTGCCAGATGGAAAAGCAGAGGAGAGTTCGGTTCAACATCAGTACAATCCGCAGTGCAGCCCCTCTGGAGTTAGTACACACGGATGTGTGAGGACCAGCCCCAGTTTCAGCTAGGAATGGGGCCAGATACTTCATGACCCTGATTGATGATTTTTCAAGAAAACTCTGGATTTACTTCATGAGAGAGAAGTCAGAGGTCTTCACCAAGTTCAAGATCTGGAGAGCTGAGGTGGAGAAGGAGTAGGGGAGGAGCGTGAAGTGTCTGAGGTCAGACAATGGCGGGGAGTACACCAGCAGAGAGTTTCAGGATTATTGTGAGAAGTGTGGGATCAGGAGACACTTCTCAGTTAAGGGGACTCCACAACAGATGGGGTGGCCGAGAGGATGAACAGAATACTTTTGGAAAAGGCACGATGCATGAGGCTGTAGGCAGGGCTTCCAAAGGTGTTTTGGATTGACACAGTTGATGCAGCGGGTTACTTGGTCAATCGGTCACCTCACACCAGGTTGGATGGCAGGCTTCCAAAGGAGGTGTGGTCTGGGAGGACAGTTGGGCTGGGCCATCTATAGGTATTTGGGTGCACGGCATATGTGCACATTGGAGCTGGTAAGCGGAGCAAGCTAGATGCCAGATCATGCAAGATGGTGTTTCTAGGCTATCCATGAGGAGTTAAGGGATACAGACTGTGGGATCCCTTGGAAAAGAAGGTCATCATTAGTCGGGATGTAACTTTTGATAAGGAGTCAGTCCTACGAAGGCGAGCAGACATGGAGGAGCAGCAGGAGGTCCAGCATGGCACTGCTGGACAGCTTACCTCTTTGAATTTGCCTCTTGCAGGTACTACAGGAGGACATGACATTCAGGTGGAGAACCTACCTAAGGTGTCTCCACAGGTGGAGAGGACTTGGATGGATGATCAAGGTGGAGAGGTCCAGCATGAGCGAGCTGGATCGAGGACTGATATCGGTGTTGCCCTACACAAGCCCAAGAGGACCATCAGGCAATCGGACCGATATGGCTTCGAGGAGATGCTGTCATATACCCTGGTGATAGTGAATGGAGACCCATATATGTATCATAAGGCTATTGAGAGCCAGCACAGAGAGCGGTGGGTCCAGGTGATGTCCGAGGTGATGCAGTCTCTCCACCAGAACCAGACGTGGCGATTGGTGCAGTTGCCACAGGAGAAGAGGCCCATTGGCTGTAAATGGGTCTACAGTCGCATGGAAGGGCCTTCAGAGCAAGGAGGTATCAGATTCAAAGTGAGGTTAGTGGCCAAGGGATACTCCCAGAAGGAAGGCATCAATTTTAGCGAGGTCTTCTCTCCCATCGTCAGACATACTTCCATCAGAGTGTTGCTGAGCATTGTAGCAGCTCAGGATTTAGAGCTGGAGCAGGTGGATGTCAAGATGGTGTTCCTCCATGGGCATTTGGAGGAGAGGATTTACATGGAGCAGCCACCCAATTTCAGGGATCCAGGATCAGAGGGAAAGGTTTGTTTGTTGCAGAAGTCACTGTACGGGCTGAAGCAGTTGCCGAGGCAATGGTACAAGCGGTTCGACTCCTATATGTGCAGCATTGGACCTTTTAGGTGCGAGTTTGATCTCTGTGTTTATGTTCAGTCTCTTGAGGATGGTTCTAGGGTGTTCCTACTCTTGTATGTGGATGACATGCTTATAGCATGCAAGAGTAGGAAGGTTGTGCAGGATCTGAAGGCATCCTTATCTTGGGAGTTTGAGATGAAGGATTTGGGCCCTGTAAGGAAGATCCTAGGCATGGAGATTTTCAGAGATCGAGCTCGGAGGGTGCTGCATCTATCTCAAGGGGGCTACATACAGAAGGTCTTAGAGAGATTCGGGATGAAGGGAGCAAAGCCGACGGAGCTGCCACTTGTCGGTCACTTTAGACTCTCGAAGACCATGGTGCCACAGACTAAGGTGGAGGCTCAAGAGATGGAGACAGTTTCTTATGCTTCAGGAGTTGGGAGCTTGATGTATGCGATGGTCTGTTGTAGGCCAGACATCGCTTATGCAGTGAGTCAGGTTAGCAGGTTCATGACGCAGCCTGGCAGGGAGCACTAGAGAGCTCTGAAGTGGATATTCAGGTACCTGGTGGGTTCAGTTGGAGTTGGCATCTGCTACGAACAGCGAGGGGGTGTAGTGAGATACTCTGACATGTTCAGGGAGGCTCAGGGGCTGATTGGCAGTTACGTAGATGCAGACTTCGGTGAAGATGTGGATACACGGAGGTCTACGACAGGCTTCATCTTTAGCCTATATGGAGATCCTATTTCTTGGAGATCGAGTCTACAGCCTATCACGGCCCTATCCACTACAGAGGTGAAATACATCAGGCTGACAGAAGTAGCTAAGGAGGCAATTTGGCTGAAGTATTTGTTGATGGAGATGGGCCTTACTCAGGAGGCCATTAGAGTGCACTGTGACAGCCAGAGTGCACTTCTATTAGCACAGAACTCAGTCTATCATGCAAGGACAAAGCACATCAACATTCGGTATCATCGGATCAGAGAGCTTGTGGAGGATGGCGAGGTGGAGTTGGTAAAGGTATACACCAAGGAGAACCCAGCTGATGCACTTACGAAGGTACTTCCACGGGACAGCTTTCAGAGATGTGTTGAGCTGATTCGGTTGATGGATAGAGTGGAGCTGGTTGAGGCCTTGGGACACCAAGGTGTAGATTGTTGTGATCCAGGTGGTGTGGCCAAGGCCCAGGGGCCTAAGGCTAAGGCCAAGGTCCATCATTCATGAGGGCTTCATGGAGGCTCTAGGGCTAGTTGGGCCCTAGATTGAAAGGCTGTGGGCCTTTCGGGTTCTTGAGGTCTAGGTTATGTGGGCCTCAAGGGACCAACTCTTTATGGGCCAGGTTTGGGCCCAGGATAGGTGAGATTAGGTTGAGTCTTGGGTGTACATGGGCTTGGGTTAACCTAATCTCCCATAGAGTTGGTCAAGGGAGTTTTGGGTTTGGGTCACTTGACCCTGTGTTTATATATACATGCACTGTATAGGTTTGATTAAGCCAAAGAATATGAAAACCCTTTCTCCCAAGTCTCTCTCTCTCTTCTCCCTCTCTCTTCAGCTATTCTCCATGCCCCAGGAGCAAGAAACCCTAGGGTTTCTTGCTGCCAGGTCCATAGAAGGCAGGAAAAGCAGGGGAGGCGCTAAGGTTTTGAGCCCCTCCCCCTTTGTGCTGCCAACCATATTGCCTCTCCCTCTCTTGCAGCCACCCAAACATCAGGTCCAAGACTTAAAATCTCTTGCTACAAGGTTGGTACAAATTTCTCTCAGATCTAGAGTTGATCTGAGGTTGTTTGAGGCGCGGGTGAGATCTCCATCAATAGATCTACAGGAAAGGCTGCAGCAGGACAGATCTGCAAGGTCTGGTTCTATCTACCTTCTTTCCTATCTAAAATATCCTGATTTGAGATCTATGAATTGAAAGACCTCAGTCCAGGCCTGATCTAGTTGGGTACCAGATCTTGAATTTTTTAGAGGTGATCTTAGAGGCATTCTTCATCTGGAACGAAAGACTGACGAAGAAGATAGCAACCAGGCTGATTTCGTCAAGGGCCTTCGATCGAGTCCAGAAGTCTCCAGATTTGTTCGTTGCTGGTTCCCCTACACCCAAGGTCCATGGGAGGAGCCAGAATCGTGCTCCAATAGTAGAAATATCCACCTCTTGCACTTGAGCTCATGGGTCCACATGCATCAGAATGTACCAGACCTAAGAGTTCACTGGCTCGCTCACCTTTTCCAGTAAAAGGTGACTTGGTCATCTTTCCAAGAAGACAGGACTCACAGGTTGGAAGTGATTCACAATCACTAACTTCAAAAATTCCTTCTTGAGCCAACCTGTTTATCCTGTTCTTGTTGATATGACCTAGCCTACAGTAAAAGGTAGACTTCTGACACATTATCTATTCTAGGACATTTACCAAAGGTTTGAACCACATTAACAGGTTATGATAGTAATTAAATTTTATTATTTATTTGTCCAACAAATATTGTAATACCATTCAAAATGATATTGCAAACATTTCTTTTTATTAAAAATTTATAACCATACATGGTCAAAAGGCCTACAGAAATAATATTTAATAAAAAAATTTGGACAATAGTGATATTCACTCAAAATTATATTACGAGAATTGATTACAAGGTTCATGATTCCTAAAGCTAGAACTGAAACTTTGCTTCCATCTCCAACGTTCAGGAACCTCTCACCGTCATCAAATCTCCTACTGACCTGCAGACCCTGCATCGAATTGCAAATATGATAAGGGCTTCCGATATCCAATACCCAGGCAGTAGTATCACAAATGGAAAAGTTGCAAGGTATTATCATATAATTACCTTGCTTCTTCTTCAGTCTGTTTGGGTCCAGAGAGGCAATGTATAGAGGACAGTTCCTCTTCCAGTGCCCCTGCTTCTTGCAAAAGAAGCACTCCGCCTGGCTCTGGTCGGGCTTGCACTTCTTGGTCTGACCCTGTGCAGACATCCCAGCATGTGATTGCACCTTCTTATTCTTCTTCTTCTTGTTCTTCTTCCCTTTCTTAAAGGGTCGACGACCAGAAGAAGACCCTCCCACAATATTCACCGACTCCTTATGGAGCTGGTGGTCTTTCCCAAAGTTCTGCAGCAACCCCAACAAGCCGTGGTAGTTCACTGCAGGCTTTGTCATTCGAAAATGAGTAAGGAAGGGGAGGAAGGACTTGGGCAAAGAATTAAGGATCGCATTCTTAGCGAGCTGCTCGTTCAAGGGAAAGCCCAGTTTACTTAGGTGCTCAATCATTTCGATCATGTACAGTACATGATCGGTGACTGAGGCTCCATCCCTCATTCGAGCATTGAAAATGGCATAACTAGTTTTGTGCCTTTCAACATCGTCAGGCATGCCAAAGGAGTCGCTCAACATTTGAAGCATCTCCTGCAGCTGGGCGTTCTCAAATCTGTGGCTAAACTCATCATTCATTGTCGCTAGCATTATGCACCGAACAGTGGTGCGATCGTTGAGCCACTTCTGATAAGTGTCTTGGACCATCTCTCTCGCATTCGGGGCTGGCTCCTCGGGTGCAGGATCCATTACTACATAAAAGATCCGCTCATGCTCAAAGATGATTTTTAATTTTCGATACCATCTATCAAAATTCGATCCCATGAGTTTGTCATTATCTATTAATGACTGGAGTGACAGGGTAGTGGCCATAGCTGCATAAAGAAAAACCAGACCTCTATTATTATATAAATTATTAATACTAAAGACTTGGACTTTAGTCTAAAGTTTCTCCCAATATTTTTCTGAACTGGTAGCCTCAACCTCCAATTTGAGGAATTACTTTAATTTCTTAGTGGGTACTAGAATCCACACAGACTACACATGAGCCCAACTTTGGTTGGTCAACCCATGTGCATCTATGGGTAAGTTCATAACCAGTTGTTTCTCTAAACAACTTCTAGTAATTGATTTTGCCCCAGAACCTAATCAGTAGGCTTTGGCCTCCACTGAAAAGATCTGGTTAGGTCCAACCATTAACATGACTTGATTTGATGAATCGGACCAACAAATGATTAGGCCCGACTTTGGCCGGCCAACCTAACCACCATCAGAAACACTCAACCAAATTATCATACTATGAATGATAATTCGATTAGTCAATAAGCACCAGGCCTTTGGGCCTCCAGTGATTATTAAACTAATGGACTCATTATCACTCACTTAATGGGAGGCTATGACTTAGTTATCAATACAACTTAATCATTTTAGGGACCTAATAATTTTTGAGGATTTTATTAAAGGATAGAAGAGAAGAAATTAACCAGCCAATTTCAATCCTCCCACTGACTTCACCAAGTCAGATTAAAAAAGATTTAATTAAAGCCGACATTAGGAGCACCTAAATCAGTCACACTGATTTACCTAATGACATGGGTGAGTCCTAATCACCAAGTGATCTAATCAAAACCTAACTCACCAGGTTGGCCAGGTAAGTGAGATCAGTGGTGGGGATATGCCATTAACTCGTCAGAGATCGAATCAATGCGAGTAGCTCCCACCTAAGAACCACTGGTCAAACTGTCAAACTTACCTTAGACACCAACCGGTTCATTAGTTTTAATTTGATCAACTTAGTAAATAGGGTTCCACCGCGTAGCCATGAATTAAGTCCATCTTGGTCTAGTTAACGACATGGACCCATTCAACTACAACTATTGGAGTTGAGTCTAGAGTGTCCTTGACCTAATCTAATTCAACTTTTGATTAGATTTGACCAATTACTCTAATTTAGTCCATTTCTTTAAGCTAACCTTATGTCTAACCCAATTATAGACCTAATCCATCTAACCCATTGACCCACAAGTTTATGCAATTATCTTAGGTCTTAATTCACAATTCTAGACCAACTTGACAACACTTAATTCCTTTAATTAAGTATTTGGACTGATGGGTCAGGGTTTGGCATTTCAAAAATAATTTTCAAATTTGTAAGGTTTTATTTTCTGTTCACCAAATATGTTGACTCATTTCATAAATAGATTAGCATATTTCATAAATAGCAATCCTATTGCTAATTATATAACAGAAAATAACTCAATCAAAATAAATCATGAATATTCTTTTAGATCTAATCTAACACATTCATGATAAATTTTATAATTGAACCCTTACAACTAAGTCCTTTCGCTACTTCATCTGCATGGGATATAATTGCAGCGGCACCCATACCGCCATAGGAGAACCCCTTCGAATGGGAGGAGAGGACCTTTAAACCCTACTTTTCTCCTATGACCGGACGACCATGGCAACCAACCCAATTAGATTACTTGCTACTTGGATCAAGTATATCTAAATATACCAATTTCAAAATTTAAATTTCAAATTTCAAATTTTAAATTTTAAATTTTAAATTTTAAATTTTAAATAAATTTCAAATTTCAAATTTTAAATTTTTGAATTTCAAATTTTGAATTTTAAATTTTGAATTTTAAATTTGAAATTTTAACCAAATTTTAAATTTCAAATTTTGAATTTTGAATTTTTTAATTTTAAATTTTGAATAATTTTTAAAATTTAAATTTTAAATTTTAAATTTTAAATTTTAAATTTAAACATTTAGATTACAACTTAATCTATGCATGCAAATATATATATCATATCTTAGAACCTGCTCTGATACCATTTGAAGTGAAATTTTTAGTGCAGAGGTAAAATGATAATTTTAAAACTTTTTTGAAATCATTATTTTACAGTAAAAATTATTAATTAATCTAATTAATTAATATGCATTTACCTTACACTAGGATCTAAATATGATATATAGCATGCATGCATTTAAATTTAAAATTTA
This sequence comes from Elaeis guineensis, assembly GCF_000442705.2. Classification (NCBI taxonomy): domain Eukaryota; kingdom Viridiplantae; phylum Streptophyta; class Magnoliopsida; order Arecales; family Arecaceae; genus Elaeis; species Elaeis guineensis. The sequence goes on from NC_025994.2 coordinate 56,615,994, forward strand.
AATTTGAACAGTAAATAATTTACTATTCTATGTTCAGAACACAATACCTTTGTGTGGGTAGTCAATCACCGTAATCTGATCACTGTCGAGAGGGTCTAATCGTCGCAATGCAGCCACACAGCATGTCTGGCCTCTGTGGATCATCCACACGAAGCTCTCGATCTGATCGGCTCCTCATGAGTGCTCTGGATCGTCAGCGAACATGCTTGAGAGGTTGATGATGTTCTCTTTTGAATTTGGTGGGCTCACGACACTTGTAGCTCACTTTCTCACTTCTCGAACCCCAGGCTGAAACCCTAGGGTGCTCACAGAAGACCCTACGCCCACTCTCTTTCTTTCTTTCCTCTCGAAATGTTTTGAACTTTTTAAAAATATGCAAAAACCTTCCTCATGCCCTCTTTTCTTTTTCAGATCAGATTATGTGCATGCCCCACCTTTCTCCTCTTTTTCAAACAATGCAAGACGTGTCTTATCCGCGTGAGAGGATAAAGATAAGTGGTTGCACATTTGAATTCAAATCAAATTTGAATTCAAATGCAAACCAACTCTTCCCTATCCACTTGGGCATGAGAAGAGAAGGGGTGTGGCTTCTTTTGTGCATGGAGAAAATTCATGAGAAACTCTTTCTCGTGTATGATAAGTGGTGCACAAGATGGATAAGCATGAAGGCGCAAGGGATAAGTTATCCATTCAAATTCAAACACCCTTTGAATTTGAATGGCTAACAAATCAAGTTTATACAAAAATTTGCACACAAGAGTGTGCGTGAGATGCCTTCTATGTGAGAGAAAATTCATAAGAAGTTGCTTCTCGTGAATTCAAATGGGCGCTGAAGGAGTGAGGTGGCGCAGGCAGAAATATCAAGGTGGTTTGAACCTAATTGAGCCAACCTAATCAAAATAGGTTAAGCACAATTAGTCTAAATTAAACCCAACTTAATTAGCCTTAGTTAGGCTCAATAAAATTCTAATCAAATCAAGAATTGACTAAGCCCAACCTCTGATCAAATCAGGGATCAAACCACTTCGACGATTAGGTCAACACTTAACCTAATCGGGTCAAACTCAACTGAATCCAATTCAATTGGACTTGATCCAAAAATAATTACTCAATCAAATTGAGTTAATTAGTGATCAAATCACTAATTAAACCTCTCATAAATACTGAGTCTAAATCCGATGGGCAATCAGGCATCAGAATTCATCAATATGAAATTCTGATCGAAAAGTCCCAAACCAGTGGGACTCTTGACCCCGGTACCCAAAATGTGTGGAACTCATGATCAGAGAATCCTGATTCTCGATCATAGAATCTCAGACACGTAGGACTCTTCACCAGCCATCAGATCAGATAGGAACCTCTAATGTGTGTGACCCCACAGGTTCGAACCTAAGCCGGTAGCACAGGAACCAATTTCTATACTAATCGAAGTGACCATCTAGCAATGGTACCCGACGTTCGGATAAGTCAAATAGTCACAATCACAACACTCAGAACCTACGTGAATATGGTTACTGTATAATTTATTTCTTTTGACCCCTGTGTTTAGGATGACTCAGGGTTAAACTGTCAAACTTGATTAGATCATCCGAATCATGCTCAACTCAAACAGTCCTCTGACTCCTCACTAGGACTACCCTGGCCAAGGTTTTGCTAAATTGAAACACGATTGTACACAGCTCCTGAACTGGAGTGGTCAACCTATCTTGACACACGCACCGACAAGTCAAGTACTTGACTACACCCAGCATCCTTCCGTCACTGAATTAGAAATTCAGGTAGTCAAGTGCCTAGGTGCAGTGAGTTGCTTGCAAGTCATCGTGGCGGTCTCAAGTCGGAGGGACAGTTATACCCATATCCCATCGGAGCAAATCTTGACAGCAGAAAAAGCTCTGGAGTTGGTCACGTTCAGTGCAAATGTACCCTTACATCTCACCTGTATGCCATACTAGTGTCTCCACACTCTTTGGTTAAGAGGACAACCAACTTATATGGCACACAATGATCTATGCTTGATAAATATTGTTGTCTTTGGTAACAACATATCATTTGATCGCGAATAGGTTTAAGGACTAAACGACAAATCCTACATTATCGAGTCTAAATAGTCCTAAGGACTTCACCACAACACAGGAGTTCATTAGAAAATGAAATAATTTATGATGAAAAATATCCAAATAATTTTTATTTATTTATAATTTATATACAAATACAACAAAGAGCACAACCGTCAACAAGCTGATGATTGACTTTGGGATACTATTCCCAACAATCTCCCACTTGGCCTAAAGCCAATCGATGCAGTATCTAATACCCATCTTTGATTTGAAGTCATCGAACTCCTTCATCGCAATGGCTTTAGTGAATGGGTCGGCCAGGTTCTCCTTCCCGTCGATCTTCTGAAGGTCGACATCACCTCAATCCATGATTTCTCGGATGAGATGGTAGCAGTGCAGAATATGCTTCATCCACTGGTGTGCCTTTGGTTCCTTCGCCTGAGCAATGGCTCCAGAGCTGTCACAGTAGAGCAGAACTGGACAAACAAGGGAGGGTACCACTTTGAGCTCGGTGATGAATTTTCTCAGCCACACCGTTTCTTTGGCAGCATCTGATGTAGCGACATACTCCACCTCGCAAACTGAATCAGCCACAGTGTGTTGCTTGAAACTCTTCCAGCAGACAGCCCCACCACTATGGATAAAAATAAATCCCGACACACTCTTACTATCATCATGATCAGACTGAAAACTAGAGTCTATAAGCCCTATAAGTCTCAAGTCCGATTCACCATAAACAAGCCACTGGTCCTTAGTATTTCTTAAATACTTCAGGATGGTTTTAACAACCTTCCAGTGATTCTCCCCTAGATCAGATTGGTATATACTCACTACCCCTAGTGAGTATGCCACATCTGGTTGTGTACATGTTATGGCGTACATGATAGATCCCACTACTGAAGCATATGGAATTCTATCCATACGCTCTCTCTCTTGAGGTGTTGTCGGACAATCCCTCTTTGAGAGAGAAATTCCATGGCCTATCGGTAGATAGCCTTTCTTGAAATTCTCCATGCTGAACCTCTTCAATATAGTATCAATGTACATGGACTGAGATAGGCCAAGTAACCTTTTAGATCAATCCCTATAGATCCTCATCCCTAGGATGTAAGAAGCTTCTCCCAAATCCTTCATGAAGAATTATGACGACAGCTAAATCTTTATTCCCTATAATGCAGGGACATCATTCTCGATTAAGAGAATGTCATCCACATACAATATAAGAAATACCACTACTGGACCATTAGCCCACTTATAAATGCAGGGCTCTTCTCCGTTCTTAACGAAGCCATACGTCTTGATCGTCTTATCAAAATGTATGTTCCAACTTCGGGATGCCTGCTTAAGTCCATAAATAGACCTCTGTAGCCTGCACACCTTAGACTCATCTGTGGATGTGAATCCTTCATGTTGTATCATATACACCTCTTCGTCCATCTCTCCATTTAGGAAAGCTGTCTTCACATCCATCTGCCAGATTTCATAGTCCAGATGGGCAGCTATCGCAAGCATAATCTGAATGGATTTGAGCATTGCCATAGGAGAAAACATCTCATCATAGTCTATACCAAAATGTTGACGATATCCCTTGGCAACCAGACGGGCTTTATAGGTTTTCACCTTTCCGTCTGCACCCTTCTTCCTCTTGAAGACCCACTTACACCCTATGGGTTTTACTCTTTCGGGTGGGTCAACCAATGTCCACACATCGTTGACCTTCATAGATTTTATTTTGAATTTCATGGCCTCTAGCCATTTCTCAGAGTCAGGTCTCTGCATTGCATCCATGTAGGTGATTAGATCCTCATCATTTTCATCAAGTTCGATAGGATCGCCGTCTCAGACCAAGAAAATATAGTATCTGTCTGATTGACGTGGTACTCTACCAGATCACCTTAAGGGTGCAGGAACAATGGGCTCCGGATCTGATCTAACCAAATCCGGTTTAGGTTCAACTACTTGTGTCAGTTTTTCAACCTGTCGAACTTCCTCAAGTTTAACCTTAGAGGCAACAGTCCCTTCATCAAGGAACTCCTTTTCCAAAAAGATTGCCTTAAGGCTGACGAATACTTTTTGCTCATCAGCTAGGTAGAAATAATACCCTTTAGTCTCTTTTGGGTACCCTATAAAATTATACTTGTCAGACCTAGGTCCAAGCTTGTCCGTAATTAAACGTTTAATATAAGCCGGACACCCTCAAATCCTAAGGTGCGAGAGTACTGGCTTACGTCCTATCCATATCTCATATGGCATTTTGGATACAGACTTACTCGGAACCCTATTTAGAAGGTAACAAGCCAATTCGAGCGCATATCCCCAGAGGAAGATCGACAGACCAGCAAACCCCATCATGGATCGAACCATGTCCAACAAGGTCCGATTCCTCCTTTCAGACACACCATTATGCTGTGGTATTCCAGGAGGAGTCCACTGAGAGAGAATTTTATTCTCCCTAAGATATGTCAGAAAATTATTAGAAAGGTATTCACCTCTTCGATTAGATCGAAGAGTTTTAATACACTTTCCAGTTTATTTTTCTACCTCATTTCAGAATAGTTTGAACATTTCAAATGACTCCGACTTATGCTTCATTAAGTAGACATATCCATACCTCGATAGGTCATTTGTGAAGGTTATGAAGTAGAAATATCCACCTCTTGCACTTGAGCTCATGGGTCCACATACATCAAAATATACCAGACCCAAGAGTTCACTGGCTCTCTCACTTTTTCTAGTAAAAGGTGACTTGGTCATCTTTCCAAGAAGACAGGACTCACAGGTTGGAAGTGATTCACAATCACCAACTTCAAGAATTCCTTCTTGAGCCAATCTGTTTATCCTGTTCTTATTGACATGACCTAGCCTACAGTGCCAAAGGTAGACTTCTGACACATTATCTATTCTAGGGTATTTACCAGAGGTTTGAACCACATTAACAGGCTATGATAGTAAGTAAATTTTATTATTTATTTATCCAACAAATATTGTAATACCATTCAAAATGATATTAGAGGACAGTTTCTCTTTCAGTGCCCCTGCTTCTTGCAAAAGAAGCACTCCATCTGGCTCTGGTCGGGCTTGCGCTTCTTGATCTGACCCTGTGCAGAAGTCTCAACATGCGGCTGCACCTTCTTATTCTTCTTCTTCTTGTTCTTCTTTCCTTTCTTAAAGGGTCGACGACCAGAAGAAGACCCCCCCACAACATTCACCGACTCCTTATGGAGCTAGTGGTCCTTCTCAAAGTTCTGCAGCAATCCCAACAAGTAGTGGTAGTTCACTGCAGGCTTTGTCATTCGAAAATGAGTAAGAAAGGGGAGGAAGGACTTGGGCAAAGAATTAAGGATCTCATTCTTACCGAACTGCTCGTGCAAGGGAAAGCCCAGTTTACTTAGGCGCTCAATCATTTCGATCATGTACAGTACATGATCGATGACTGAGGCCCCATCCCTCATCCAAGCATTGAAAATGGCAAAACTAGTTTTGTGCCTTTCAACATCGTCAGGCGTGCCAAAGGAGTCGCTCAATATTTGAAGCATCTCCTACGGCTGGGTGTTCTTAAACTTGTGGCTAAACTCATCATTCATTGCCGCTAGCATTATGCATCGAATGGTGGTACGGTCGTTGAGCCACTTCTGGTAAGTATCTCGGACCGTCCCTCTAGCGTTCGGGGCTGGCTCCTCAGGTGCCAGATCCGTTACTACATAAAGGATCCGCTCATGCTCAAGGATGATTTTTAATTTTCGATACCAGCTATCGAAATTAGGTCCCATGAGCTTGTCATTATCTAATAATGATCGGAGCGACAGGGTAGTGGCCATAGCTGCATAAAGAAAAACCAGACCTCTATTAGTATATTAAATTATTAATACTAAAGACTTGGACTTTAGTCTAAAGTTTCTCTCAATATTTTTACGAACTGATAGCCTCAACCTCCAATTTGAGGAATTACTTTAATTCCTTAGTGGGTACTAGAATCCACACAGACTACACACGAGCCCAACTTTGGTTGGTCAACCCATGTGCATCTATGGGTAGGTTCATAACCAGTTGTTTCTCTAAACAACTTTTAGTAATTAATTTTGCCCCAGAACCTAATCAGTAGGCTTTGGTCTCCACTAAAAAGATCTGGTTAGGTCCAACCATTAACATGACTTTATTTGGTGAATCAGACCAATAAATGATCAGGCCCAACTTTGGCCGGCCAACCTGACCACCATCAGAAAAACTCAACCAAATTATCATACTATGAATGATAATTCTATTACTCAATAAGCACCAGGCCTTTGGGCCTCCAGTGATTATTAAACTAATGGACTCATTGTCACTCACTTAATGGGAGGCTATGACTTAGTTATCACTATAACTTAATCATTTTAGGGACCTAATAATTTTGAGAATTTTATTAAAGGATGGAAGAGAAGAAATTAACCAGCCAATTTTAATCCTCCCACTGACTTCACCAAGTCAGATTAAAAAAGAATTTAATTAAGGCCGGCATTAGGATCACCTAAATCAGTCGCATTGATTTACCTAATGACATGGGTGAGCCCTAATCACCAAGTAATCTAATCAAAACCTAACTCACCAGGTTGGCCAGGTAAGTGAGATCAGTGGTGGGGATATGCCATTAACTCGTCAGAGATCGAATCAATGCAAGTAGCTCCCACTTAAGAACCACTAGTCAAACTGTCGAACTTACCTTAGACACCAACCGGTTCATTAGTTCTAATTTGATCAACTTAGTAAATAGGGTTCCACAACGTAGCCATGAATTAAGTCCATCTTGGTCTAGTTAAAGACATGGACCCATTCAACTATAACTATTGGAGTTGAGTCTAGAGTGTCCTTGACCTAATCTAATTCAACTTTTGATTAGATTTGATCAATTACTCTAATTTAGTCCATTTCTTTAAGCTAACCTTAGGTCTAACCCAATTATGGACCTAATCCATCTAACCCATTGACCCACAAGTTTATGCAATTGTCTTAGGTCTTAATTCACAATTCTAGACCAACTTGACAACACTTAATTCTTTTAATTAAGTATTTGGGCTGATGGGTCAGGATTTGGTATTTCAAAAATAATTTTCAAATTTGAAAGGTTTTATTTTTTGTTCACCAAATATGTTGACTCATTTCACAAATAGATCAGCATATTTCATAAAGAGCAATCCTATTGCTAATTATATAACAGAAAATAACTCAATCAAAATAAATCATGAATATTTTTTTTGATCTAATCTAACACATTCATGATAAATTTTACAATTGAACCTTTACAATTAAGTCCTTTCACTGCTTCATCTGTATGGGATATAATTGCAGCGGCATCCCTACCGCCATAGGAAACCCATCGAATGGGAAGAAAGGACCTTTAAACCCTACTTTTCTCCTATGATCGGACGACCATGGCAACCAACCCAATTAGATTACTTGCTACTTGGATCAAGTATATCTAAATATACCAATTTCAAAATTTAAATTTTAAATTTCAAATTTTAAATTTTGAATTTCAAATTTCAAACAAATTTCAAATTTCAAATTTTTGAATTTCAAATTTTGAATTTCAAATTTGAAATTTCAACCAAATTTGAAATTTGAAATTTGAAATTTTAAATTTTTAAATTTTGAATTTCAAATTTCAAATTTTAAAATTTAAAATTTAAATTTTGAATTTCAAATTTTTTGAATTTTGAATTTCGAACAACTTTCAAAATTCAAACTTCAAATTTTGAATTTCAAATTTCAAATTTAAACTTTTAGATTATAACTTAATCTATGCATGCAAATATATATATCATATCTTAGAACCTTACTCTGATACCATTTGAAGTGAAATTTTTAGTGTAGGGGTAAAATGGTAATTTTAAAACTTTTTCAAAATCATTATTTTACAGTGAAAATTATTAATTAATCTAATTAATTAAAATATATTTATCCTACACTAAGATCTAAATATGATATACAGCATGCATGTATTTAAATTTGAAATTCAAATTTGAACAGTAAATAATTTACTGCTATATGTTCAGAATACATTACCTTTGTGTGGGTAGTCGATCACTGCAATCTGATCACCGTTAGGAGGATCTGATCATCGTAATATAATCACACAGTGTGTCTAGTCTCTATGGATCATCCACACAAAGCTCCCGATCTGATCGGCTCCTCACGAGTGCTAGCTCGTTGTAGAGCCCTTTCGACGGTCGATGCTGATCGAACTCCTTCGATCGATGTCTGTCGATTTTTTGGATGCTCTGGATCATTAGCAAACATGCTTGAGAGGTTGATGATGCTCTCCCTTAAATTTGATGGGCTCACAACACTCGTAGCTCACTTTCTCACTTTTTGAACCCCAAGCTGAAACCCTAGGGTGCTCACAAAAGACCCTGCGCCCACTCTCTTTCTTTCTTTCCTCTCAGAATATTTTGAACTTTTCCAAAATACACAGAAACCTTCCTCAGACCCTCTTTTCTTTTTTAGATCAGATTATGCACATGCCCCACCTTTCTCCTCTTTTTAAAACAACGCAAGACGTGTCTTATCCGCATGAGAGGATAAAGATAAGTGGTTGCACATTTGAATTCAAATCGAATTTGAATTCAAATGCAAACCAACTCATCCCTATCAACTTGGGTGTGAGAAGAGAAGGGGCGTGGCTTCTTTTGTGCATGGAGAAAATTCATGAGAAACTCTTTCTCATGTATGATAAGTGGCGCACAAAATGGATAAGCATGAAGGCGCAAGGGATAAGTTATCCATTCAAATTCAAACACCCTTTGAATTTGAATGGCTAACAAATCAAGTTTATCCAAAAATTGGTGCATAAGAGTGGGCATGAGATGCCTTCTACATGAGAGAAAATTCATGAGAAGTTGCTTTTCGTGAATTCAAATGGGCACTGAAGAAGTGAGGTGGCGCAGGGAGAAATATCAAGGTGGTTTGAACCTAATTGAGCCAACCTAATCAAAATAGGTTAAGCACAATTAGACTAAATTAAATCTAACTTAATTAGGGTTAATTAATCTCAATAAAATCCTAATCAAATCAAAAATTGACTAAGCCCAACTTCAGATCAAATCAGGGACCAAACCACTTCGACGATTAGGTCAACACTTAACCTAATCGGGTCAAACTCAACTGAATCCAATTCAATTGGACTTGATCCAAAAATAATTACTCAATCAAATTGAGTTAATTAGTGATCAAATTACTAATTAAACTTCTCATAAATATTGAATCCAAATTCGATGGGCAATCAGGCATCAGAATTCATCGATATAAAATCCTGATCGAAAAGTCTCAAACTAGTGGGACTCTTGATCCCGGTACCCAAAATGTATGGAACTCATGATCAGATAATTTTGATTCTCGATCATAGAATCTCAGACATGTAGGACTCTTCACCAGCCATCAGATCAGATAGGAACCTCTAATGTGTGTGACCCCGCAGGTTCGAACCTAAGCTGGTAGCACAGGAACCAATTCCTGTACTAATCGAAGTGACCATCTAGCAATGGTATCCGACATTCGGATAGGTCGAATAGTCACAATCGCAACACTCAGAACCTACGTGAATAGGGTTAAACTGTCAACCCTGATTAGATCATCCGAATCATGCTTAACTCAAATAATCCTGTGACTCCTCACTAGGACTACCCTGGTCAAAGTTTTGCTAAATTAAAACACGACTGTACACAGCTCCTAAACTGGAGTGGTCAATCTCATCTTGACACACGTACCGACAAGTCAAGTACTTGATTACACCCAGCATCCTTCCATCACTGAATTAGAAATTCAGATAGTCCAGTGCCTAAGTGCAGTGAGTTGCTTGTAAGTCACCATGGTGATCTCAAGTCGAAGGGACAGTTATAACCATATCCCATCGGAGCAAATCTTGACAGCAAAAAAAGCTCCGAAGTTGGTCATGTTCAGTGCAGATGTACCCTTACATCTCACTTGTATGCCATACCAGTGTCTCAACACTCCTTGGTTAAGAGGACAACCAACTTATATGGCACACAACGACCTATGCTTGATAAACGTTGTTGTCCTTGGTAACAATGTATCATTTGGTCATGAACAGGTTTAAAGACTAAATGACAAATCCTCCTTTATCAAGTCTAAATAGTCCTAAGGACTTCACCACAACACAAGAGTTCATTAGAAGATGAAATAATTTGTGATGAAAAATATCAAAATAATTTTTATTTATTTATAATTTATATATTAATACAACAAAGAGCACAACCATCAACAGGCTGACGATTGACTTTGGGACACTATTTTCAACAATCTCCCACTTGACCTAAAGCCAATCGGTACAGTATCTAATTTCCATCTTCGACTTGAAGTCATCGAACTCCTTCACCGTAATGGCTTTAGTGAATGGGTCGGCCAGATTCTCCTTCCCGTCGATCTTCTGAAGGTCAACGTCTCCTCGATCCATGATTTTTCGGATGGCCATGAGGAACACCTTAATCAGAAAAATAAATTTAACTACAAAACTAGTTAGATCTAAATTTACATATCTTATATACAATTTAAGATCTAACTAATACATGCTTTGCATATATCTCATGTATCAAAAATTGATCTAATTAATATGCTTTCAGATCTGATACATCACATGTAATATCTAAAAAATAAGATTTAAATTAAACTATTCAAAATTAAATCTATTTTAGATAAATTACTAGAACAATTCTACAACTAGTCTAGGCATGCAACAGATCAATTTTATGAAAAAATTAATTTTTTTTTTAATTTTTTGATCTGATTATAATACTTATAATATTAAAAAAATAAAGAATAAATTAGATTTAATTCATATTTTAATCTCATTAAAACATAAAACTTATGACTGTTCATGGATTCAACTAATCCTAGTCTAGTCATGCATCTCATGCATGTTAGATCTTTTTAGATTTAATTTTAAATATTTTAATTTTAGATCTTATCACATCTGATGTGACATATAAAATTACTAAATATTAGATAAATTAAAATTAAAATTAAAATTAAATCTAAATTAGATCTAAAATAGAACCAAAAACCTGGCTCTGATACCAGTTGAAGGAAAAACCACCTTTTTCCTTTGTAGGATCTTCCAGATTTCATCAAATCTGGGGTGGAATAATTTTAAAAAAAAATTATCTAATATTTATTTCAGATCTAAGTCTCTAGATCTAATCTTCATATCTAATATTAAGTCTAAAATAAATCTAAAAGGGATGAGGAAATAAGTAATACCTCAAGGGTAATCTGATTACCCTGTAGATGATCTCAGCACAGCCTGAGGTTCTGATGTAGCCATACAAGCGCCTGACCTCTATCGGTATCCACTCAGATAGGACCTAGAACATCTTCTCCTTGTGAATCTATACTCCAAAAATTAGATCTCTATCTGATTTTAATGTACTTCAGAACTCCTTCTGAAGTTGGAGCAGCAGCCTGTCGAAGATGTCCTGCAGCCTTCCTGTTCCAGGTGTCACCACACCTTGGATCTTTGCCAGATGGATGTCCAACTCTTTAGATGTGAAGAGGGGAGAGAGCAGAGCAGGGAAGATATAGAGAAGAGGAGAGGATTCTCATTTTGGCTGGGTATTGAGCAGAAACCTTTTAAACCCTAGGCGCAGACAGGGATTTTATAGACCCTGTATGCTGCGCAGTGCCACATCATTCGACCAATCAAAAAATTCCAATAAATTTTGAAAAAAATTTTGATTAGTGGAGTGATATCATCTGATCATATCAGATAAGAACCTCCACCCTCTCTCCTATGTTGGCACCAACTTTGGATAAGCACAAGCAAGGTGGCACCAAAGAGTCCATGTTTATCAGGACTCTTCCATTCTTATCCATTTGGGGTGCTCACTTTAATCCAATTGGGCTCATGCCATAATCTGATTATGGTACCCAATTTAATATGGTTTAGGCATGTGGACACTCCACAAAAATCCTCCAATGAGCTCTCTTCAGTTTAAGACCCATATGTCAACATTTGACAGATGTCCTAAAATGAAATTGGTAGGTGACAGAAATTAGCAGGTGCTTGTCTTAAATTAATCTCATGAATTAAGATAAGCCTTTTTTGAGTTGGATAAGCTTCATTTAGACTAAGAGAAGCCTTTTCAAGGTTCTCTGGATGAGTCAAATCATATTTGATTCAGTAGAGACAGAAAGATTACACAAGGAGAAAGTTAGGCTCAATTGAGTGCTAGCATGATTTCCTTAAACCTAATTGGATCTAATCCAAATCAATTGGGTTAGCCCAATTGATGACATCTAGACCCTAACCCTTGTTTGTGTGATCCAGTTAGGTTCAATTCTGTATGGTAATGAGACATGTCATGATCTCATCATCGACATCATCAAAACTTTTTTCGATGGACCAGAACTCTTCTGATTCAGACAATTAGAATGATCGATCATCAATATCATTCTAATTGCTTCCAAAATTTACTAGTGACATGTAGCAGTATGTGTTGTAACCCATCAAAATTGAAGATGAACCTCTCGGTGCAGCTACCTGTGTGATTGAGTTCCTCTATCATGAGTCCCGACTGAATTAGGGTTAAGGTGAACTCGTCAAACCCAACATCTGTCATATGAATCAATCGATCAATCCGAGTCTGATGTGAAACTCCAATGGAAAACTCTTTTTCTATTATTTCACTTTGCCATGGCCATGGGCTTAAGGACTCGATCTTTCGATCATCATAGGACTACTCCTCTCATCTATCGAGGTTGATAGATCCATCTTGGTGTGACCTAGTTCCTACACGAATACGCTACAGCCAACATACACCTCAGGGTTTCGAATGGCTAGAAGATCGAGTTATGGTGTAGTCAAACTATAACACACTCAAACTGAACTATCGATGCACCTCAGATCAAAGAACTAGACACACAACTACAGCATCGAGCTAGTCATCAACGAGAAGGTAGACTTTCTTATGACTGCTTGATATGGTCACGCTCAGTACTCTCATTCTCAATGAATACCTGTACTCTCACTCTGGTGTCTCTACACCATAGACTCAAGATACATCTATCTTAAGAAAGCGATCATACACCAACCTTCTGGATCGATCACCATCCTCATGATGATACTATGGTCAGGAGTTGTTTATGAGTTAGTTATGTAAATTCATGCCTTAAATTTTCAACTCTTGAAAATATGAATTGACATTCCTACTGACTCAAAGGATGTATTGTTATGATCCAGGTGGTGTGCCCAAGGCCCAGGGGACCAAGGCTAAGGCCAAGGTCCATCATTCATGAGGGCTTCATGGAGACTCTAGGGCTAGTTGGGCCCTAGGTTGAAAGGCTGTGGGCCTTTCGGGTTCTTGAGGTCTAGGTTATGTGGGCCTCAAGGGACCAACTCTTTATGGGTTAGGTCTGAGCCCAGGAGAGGTGAGATTAGGTCGAGTCATGGGTGTACATGGACTTGGGTTAACCTAATCTCCCATAGAGTTGGTCAAGGGAGTTTTGGGTTTGGGTCACTTGACCCGGTGTTTATATATACATGTACTTGTATAGGTTTAATCAAGCCAAGAAAATAGACGACTCTTTCTCCCAAGTCTCTCTCTCTCTTCTCCCTCTCTCTCCAGCAATCTTCCATGCACCAAGAGCAAGAAACCCTAGGGTTTCTTGCCGCCAGTCCATAAAAGGAAAGAAAGGAAGGGAGGCACTAGCCCCTTCCCCCTTGCAGCCGCCTACCAGATCTGCTCTCCCCCTCTTGTAGGTGCCCAAACACCAGGTCCAGGACCTAGAATCTCTTGAGAAGAAGTTGGTATAAGGCCCTCTCAGATCTGGAGTTGATTTGAGGTCGTTTGAGGCATGGGTGAGATCTCTATCAACAGATCTACAAGAAAGGCAGCAGCAGGATAGATCTACGAGGTCTGTCTCCATCTATCTTCTTTCTTATCTAGAATATCCCAATTTGAGATCTACAAATTGGAGGACCTTGGTCCAGGTCTGATCTAGTTGGGTATCAGATTTTGGATTTTTTAGAGGTAGTTTCAGAGGTGTTCTTCATCTGGAACAAAAGGCTGACGAAGAAGACAGCAAACAGGCTGATTTTGTCAAGGGCCTTGGATCATGTCCAGATGACTCCAGATCCATTCGTTACTGATTCTACTACATCCAAGGTCCGTGGGAAGAGCTGGGATCATGCTCCAATAGTTGGTATCAGAGCCACGGTGGTGAGGAAGCGGTTCCAAGTGCGAGAAGTTGAAGATCCCAAGTACTAAAAATTTTCAGCAAGGTACCATCAAGGTATATTCTACACTTCTTGATTTTATATTGCTTGTTTGGCTTAGATCCAGTCATGGGCAGCAATATGAAGATCGATTTTGAGAAGTTTGATGGCAAGAGAAATTTTTCTTTATGAAAAATCCAGGTGGAGGATCTTCTGGTGCAAGCAGATCTGGATCAGGCTTTGGATGAGAAGCCTGAGGGAATGACAGATAGACAGTGGGCATCGTTGGAGAAGAAAGCATGCTCAGTGATCAGAGGATGTTTGGCGGATGTGGCATTGTATTCGGTGCTAGAAGAAAAGACCTCAAAGGGCCTTTGGTCGAAGTTGCACACCATGTATATGGAGAAGAATATGTGCAACAAGCTGATGCTGAAGAAGAGGTTGTACAGTCTTCAGATGCAGAAGGGATCTGATGTGATTGGCCACATTCAGAGGTTCGATCAGTTGTGCACGGAGTTGGTGAATATCGGGGTGAAGCTGGATGAGGAGGACAAGTCTCTGTTGCTTCTATGTTCGCTGCCCGGATCATATGATTCTTTGGTGACTACACTACTCTACGGCAAGGAGACTCTGGAGTATGAAGACATGGTCTCGGTGCTGAGGTCGAATGAGTAGAGGAAAAAGTTGACCAGAGATCGGGCTCCCCAGGAGGGTTTGGTAGTAGGGGAGAGGACAGGTAGAGGCAGAGGCAGAAGCAAGTCCAGGGGGTGGTCCAAGTCCAAGAAGGGAAAGAAAGAGGTGAAATGCTTCAAGTGCAACGAGTTCGAGCACTTCAAGCGAGAATGTCCACTATGGAAGAGTAAGAAGGGAGAAAGAAGTGGCTCAGAATCAGTGAGTGCAGTTGCTGGGCAGCAGGTGGAGGATGATCTACTTGTGGTATCAGATGGTCATAGGCATTACACAGAGGAGTGGACACTGGACTCTGTGTGCTCACATCACTACACACCACACAGGTCTTGGTTTGCGACATACACCAAGACAAGTGAGGGATCAGTGACTCTAGGCGACAATCATCCTTGCGAGGTGGCTGGGATAGAGACAGTCAGGGTGAGGATGTTTGATGGGATTGTGAAGACATTGACAAATGTAAAGCACATCTCAGAGCTGAAAAAGAATCTGGTGTCACTAGGCTACTTGGAGCGCAGTGGATACAGCTTCAGCAGTAGGGCTAGAAGCAGAGTACTGAACATCTCCAATGGAGCTATGGTGGTGATGAGAGGCAGGAGGTTGAACAATAACCTCTATTGCATGGAGGGATCTATGGTGATCAGAGAGTCTGATGCAGCAGCTGCAGCACAGGACCAGCAGGGGGCTTACAGGATGTGGCACTTCCGCCTAGGCCACATGGATGACAGGGGGCTGAGGGAGTTGAGCAGGAGAGGACTCATCTCTGATCTGGAGGATGGTGCTACAGGGGAGATCTGTGAGCCTTGCCAGATGGGAAAGCACAGAAGAGTTCAATTCACCATCAGTACCGCCCGGAGTGCAGCCCCTCTGGAGTTAGTACACACGGACGTGTGGGGACTAGCCCCAGTTTTAGCTAAGAATGGGGCCAGATACTTCATGACCCTGTTTGATGATTTCTCAACGAAGCTTTGGATTTACTTTATGAGAGAGAAGTCAGAGGTCTTCACCAAGTTCAAGATCTGTAGAGCTGAGGTGGAGAAGGAGCAAGGGAGGAGCGTGAAGTGTCTGAGGTCAGACAATGGCAGGGAGTACACCAGCAGAGAGTTCCAGGATTACTGTGAGGAGTGTGGGATCAGGAGACACTTCTCAGTTAAGGAGAATCTACAGCAGAATGGGGTGGCCGAGAGGATGAACAGAATACTTTTGAAAAAGGCACGATGCATGAGGCTGCAGGCAGGGCTTCCAAAGGAGTTCTGGGTTGACACAGTTGACGCAACGGGTTACTTGGTCAATCGATCACCTCACACCAGGTTGGATGGCAGGCTTCCAAGGGAGGTGTGGTCTGGGAGGACAGTTGGACTGGGCCATCTACGGGTATTTGGGTGCACGGCCTATGTGCACATTAGAGCTGGTGAGCGGAGCAAGCTAGACGCCAGATCACGCAAGATGGTGTTTTTAGGCTATCCGCGAGGAGTCAAGGGATACAGGCTGTGGGATCCCTTGGAAAAGAAGGTCATCATTAGTCAGGATGTGACTTTTGATGAGGATTCAATCCTACGGAGGCGAGCAGGCATGGAGGAGCAGCAGGAGCAGGAGGAGGTCCAACAGGGAGCTGCTGGACAGCTTACCTCTTTTATTTTGCCTCTTGCAGGTACTACGGGAGGACATGACATTCAGGTGGAGAACCTACCTAAGATGTCTCCACAGGTGGAGAGGACTCGGATGGATGATCGAGGTGGAGAGGTCCAGCAGGAGCGAGCTGGATCGAGGACTGATATCGGTGTTGCCCTACACATGCCCAAGAGGACCATCAGGCAACCGGACCGATATGACTTCGAAGAGATGCTATCATATGCCATGGTGATAGCAAATGAAGACCCATATATGTATCAGGAGGCTATTGAGAGTCAGGATAGAGAGCGGTGGGTCCAGACGATGTCCGAAGAGATGCAGTCTCTCCACCAGAACCAGACGTGGTGATTGGTGCAGTTGCCACAGGGGAAGAGGCCCATTGGCTGCAAATGGGTCTACAGTCGCAAGGACAGAGTGGAGCTGGTTGAGGCCTTGGGACACCAAGGTGGAGATTATTATGATCCAGGTGGTGTGCCCAAGGCCCAGGGGACCAAGGCTAAGGCCAAGGTCCATCATTCATGAGGGCTTCATGGAGACTCTAGGGCTAGTTGGGCCCTAGGTTGAAAGGCTGTGGGCCTTTCGGATTCTTGAGGTCTAGGTTATGTGGGCCTCAAGAGACCAACTCTTTATGGGCCAGATCTGGACCCAGGATAGATGAGATTAGGTCGAGTCATGGGTGTACATGGGCTTGGGTTAACCTAATCTCCCATAGAGTTGGTCAAGGGAGTTTTGGGTTTGGGATACTTGACCCGGTGTTTATATATACATGTACTTGTATAGGTTTAATCAAGCCAAGAAAATAGATGACTCTTTCTCCCAAGTCTCTCTCTCTTCTCTCTCTCTCTCCAGCAATCTTCCATGCACCAGGAGCAAGAAACCCTAGGGTTTCTTGCTGCCAGTCCATAAAAGGAAAGAAAGGAAGGGAGGCGCTAGCCCCTTCCCCCTTGCAGCCACCTACCAGATCTGCTCTCCCCCTCTTGTAGGTGCCCAAACACTAGGTCCAGGATCTAAAATCTCTTGAGAAGAGGTTGGTACAAGTCTCTCTCAGATCTGGAGTTGATCTGAGGTCGTTTGAGGCATGGGTGAGATCTCCATCAACAGATCTACAAGAAAGGCTGCAGCAGGACAGATCTGCGAGGTCTGTCTCCATCTATCTTCTTCCCTATCTAGAATACTCTGATTCAAGATCTACAAATTGGAGAACCTTGGTCCTGGTCTGTTCTAGTTGGGTACCAGATCTTGGATTTTTTAGAGGTAGTTTCAGAGGTGTTCTTCATCTAGAACGAAAGGCTAACGAAGAAGACAGCAACCAGGCTGATTTCATCAAGGGCCTTGGATCGTGTCCAGATGACTCCAGATCTATTCGTTGCTGGTTCTGCTGCACCCAAGGTCTGTGGGAGGAGCTGGGATCATGCTCCAATATGTATCATAGACACAATGTACATAATGTGATAGAAGAATAACCCATTTATTGATTTATAGTCAAAATTACAAATTTGCTCTTAGATTTGTACAGGAATGTGTCAGCCAATCTGGCATCTAGGGTACACATATAATATCTACTAGTATCCACTTGGGCAGAACCTAGAACATCTTCTCCTCGCAAATCTACACTCCAAAAATCAGATCTCTATCTGATTTGGAAGTGCTTCAGAACTCCTTCTGAAGTTGGAGCAGCAGCCTGTCGAAGATGTCCTGCAGCCTTCCAGTTCCAGGCATCACCATGCCTTGGATCTTTGCCAGATGGATATCCAACTCTTTGGATGTGAAGAGAGGAGAGAGGAGAGCAGGGAGGATATAGAGAAGAAAAGAGGATTCTCATTTTGGCTGGGCATTGAGTAGAAACTTACAAACCCTAGGCGCAGACAGGGATTTTATAGACCCTGTATGCTGCGCAGTGCCACATCATTCGACCAATCAAAAAATTTCAATAAATTTTGAAAAAAATTTGATTAGTAGAGTGATATCATCTAATCATATCAGATAAAAATCTCCACCCTCTCTCCAATGTTGGCACCAACTTTGGATAAGCACAAGCAAGGTGGCGCCAAAGAGTCCATGTTTATCAGGACTCTTTCATTCTTATCCATTTGGGGCGCCCACTTTAATCCAATTGAGCTCATGCCATAATCTAATTATGGTATCCAATTTGATATGGTTTAGGCATGTGGACACTCCATAAAAATCTTTCAATGAGCTCTCTTCAGTTTAAGACCCATATGTCAATATTTGACAGATGTCCTAAAATGAAATTGGCAGGTGACAGAAATTAGCAGGTGCTTGTCTTAAATTCATCTCATGAATTAAGATAAGCCTTTTCTAAGCTGGACAAGCTTCATTTAGATTGAGAGAAATCTTCTCAAGATTCTTTGGGTGAGTCAAATCATATTTGACTCAGTAGAGACAGAAAAGATTACACGAGGAGAAAGTTAGGCTCAATCGTGTGCTAGCATGATTTCCTTGAACCTAATTGGATCTTATCCAAATCAATTGGGTTAGCCCAATTGATGACATCCAGACCCTAACCCTTGTTTGTGTGACCCAGTTAGATTCAATTCCATATGGTAATGAGACATGTCATGATCTCATCATCGACATCATCGAAACTCCTTTCGATGGATCAGAACTCTTCTGATTCAGACAATTAGAATGATCGATCATCAATATCATTTTAATTGCTCCCAAAATTTACTAGTGACATCTAGTAGTATGTGGTGGCAATCCATCAAAATTAAAGATGAACCTCTCGGTGCAGCTACCTGTGTGATTGAGTTCCTCTATCATGAGTCCTGACTGAATTAGGGTTAAGGTGAACTCGTCAAACCCAACATCTGTCATATGAATCAATCGATCGATCCAAGTCTGATGTGAAACTCCAATGAAAATCTTTTTTTCTATTATTTCACTCTGCCATGGCCATGGACTTAAGGACTCGATCTTTCGATCATCATAGGACTACTCCTCTCATCTATTGAGGTTGATAGATCCCATCATGGTGCGACTTAGTTCTTACAATGAATATGCTACAGCCAACATACACCTCAGGATTTCGAATGGCTAGGAGATCGAGTTATGATGTAGTCAAACTATAACATACTCAAGGAGAACTGTCGATGCACCTCAGGTCAAAGAACTAGACACACAACCGCAACATCGAGCTAGTCATCGACGAGAAGATATACTTCCTTTTGACATTTCTACTAACTGAAAGGATGTATCACAGACACAATACACATGATGTGATAGAAGAATAACCTATTTATTAATTTATAATCAAAATTATAAATTTGCCCTTAGATTTGTACAGGAATGTGTCAACCAATCTGACATCTAGGGCACACATCTAACAAGGGCCATATACAAGATGTGGAAAAATGATAGTGTGCTGCCAAATGTATCATGCTTGCCTCTATGAGCTGTTGAGAAATATGTCCCAAAAGCCAATCGTCAGCCTGTTGATGGTTGAGAAACCTTGTATTATAACTAATTTGTTAATAAATAAAATATATTTTTGGCATTTTCATCACAAGTTTTCATCTTCTAATGAACTCTGTTGTTGTGATGAAGTCCTTAAGACTATTTAGGTTCGATAAAGAGAGGATTTATCGATTAATCCTTAAAACTGTTCACGACCAAATGATAGGCTGTTAATAAGGATGACAGCTTCTATCAAGCATAGATCACTGTAAGCCATATGGGTTGGTTGTTCTCTTAACCAAGGAGTGTGGAGACACTGGTATGGCATATAGATGAGATGTAAGGGTACATCATCATTGAATGTGACCAACTCCAGAGTATTCTGCTGTCGAGAATGTCTCTGATGGGATATAGGTATAAATGTCCCTTAGACCTGAGATCGCCTCAGTGACTTACAAGCAACTCACTATGCTTTGATATTGGACTAACTGAATTTTTAATTCAGTGATGGAAGGCTTTTGGGTACAGACAAGTACTTGCAAAGTCAGAGTATGATCGAGATGGGATTGACCACTCCAAGAGTTGGAGAAGAATGAGTCGCTGTATTTCAATTTAGTAAAATCTTGACCAGGATAATCCATCAAATAGATTTGATATTTTGAAATATAATGTGGACAACCTGATCAGACTTGACAGTTGAACTCTGAGGTATCCTATGATCATTTTGACCAAAGAGATGAATTATATGGAAACTATATCCGCATGGGTTCTAAGGATGTTGTTCTACATATTCGACCTATCCGACCGTCGGGTACCATTGCTAGATGATCATTTTGATTGGTACAAAAATTTATTTTTATTCTACTAGCTTATATTCGAATCTGTGAGGTCACATACATTAGAGTTCATGATCCGATCAGATGGTTGATCAACGATTAAGAATCATTCTAGGGTTAAACGATCAATATGATTGACATTTAACCTAGTGCAAGTGTTGCAGGAGGATCGATTAGCAGTTTGATTGTTAATTGACTTAATTTGATTAAGCCAATGAGTTGAGATTAAGTCTAATTGAATATAATTTAATTAAATTTAGTTTGAGTTTGATCGGATCAAGTTCAATTGATTTATTGGATAAGCCAAGTGCAAGAAAAAACTAGTCCTAGTTCAATTAGGACTTGGATCAACCTAATTTTTAATTTGATTAAAAAATTAAATTATATTTAAATATAATTTAATTTGATTAAATTAAATTCTTAATTAAATTAATATTTATTTTAATTGGGTTGATTTGATTTTGGTTTGATTTGGTTTGAGAAACCAGATTGGAACAAGACATAGATTGAATCCTAGTAAGACTAGGATTCCACCTTGCGCCACCTTAGCCCCCATGCCCACTCTCTCTTATTTTGTGCAACAAATATTCTCTCCCAGGTCTTCACACATGCCCAAAGGTTCTCTCTCTTTCTCTTTTATATGGAAAGTGGTTGTGGATCAAGTCAAAGTAGGAATTAGTTTGGATTTCAAATTCTATGAAATAGAGTTTTAGGAAACCAAAACTCTTTCCTTATGGCACTGATTTTATCTAAATTTTTTTTGAGATTTTTGAGACTTTTATGGCACATAATATGTGCCCTTTTCTAGTAGTCTATTTACAAAAAGAAGGAGGAGACACCCAAGAGTTGGGTGCCCCTTATCTTGCCCTGTTTGGATATACCTTGACTAGGTATTTGACCTAGACAAGGACTCTATCATATCTCTCTATTTAAAATAAATTTCTTCATAAAATTTTCATGGATTATAGAGCTTTAAGAAACCTTTGGGGTGTGTGAAAATCAAGGAGAAAGAAGGTTAGGGCATGGAGATATAATAGACACAAAATAAGATGTCTAGGAGAGAGCAAAGAGAAGAAAATGATCTTCTTCTACGGTTGCTGAGTTCATCTCTTCCCTTCCTCCTTCTTGAGTTTTCTGAGAGTGTCTCAGATCTAAAACTCCTCCTACTTCTAATCTTTGAAAGAGTCCAAATCAAGAAGAAAGAGACATCTGATCGACCATCGAAGAAGGATCAGTGCAGTACTAGCATACTGTGCTGATTTTCTGGATCAAAATTTCTGATCGTGATTCATGGGCTCGTGTAGATGACTCATAGAGGCCGGATGCATGTGTGGCTCACAACATCATCCTCAAGCTTGGATCAGCAAAGTTAAAACATCTAACTTGCAAGGTAATAGATTTGATCTATTATATTTTACATACATTAGATGTAGTATAGAAACATATTGATATGATCAACATATAGTTCTTGCTCTTTATATTTTAATTTTTGATTTAATTTTATATAATAATCATATAATATGATTTTAAATCTTGATATTTTTTAATTTTATAAGATAAATTTTGTTTTATTTTAGTCTTTCGCTGCCTGATCTTGAAAAAGTTTTAAGATCTAACCTTGAAACCCTAGATCTGATTCCTTCAATTGGTATCAGAGCCTAGGTTGTTTATTACATGATTATGTATACATGCTTAGATCATTTCTTAGATTAGATCTAATTTATAATCTAATTGTTAAATCTGAAATTAAAATTTTTAGATCAATCACGAACTGTAGGTTATCCTGCTGTAAGGTTTACCCCTTACAGTGCAAAGGTTGTCCTTGTTCGTGTAGATCTATCTTTAATCATAAATTTATTAGATGTGATCTAGATTAAATTTATAATTTATTAGATTTAAAAGATATTTAAATCTAAAATAAAATCTTTTTGTTAATAATTTTCATGCAAAAAATCATATATTTATTTAAAAAATTTACGCAGTTTAAAGTTGAAATTATTTCAATTACATAAACCTGTTTAGATTAGATCTAAAGTAGTTTTATGCTTATTTCACTTACATTTTGATTATGAATCAAACATGCAACTTGGTTGGTAGAATCATATTGTAAAATTATTTTACAAATATAAAAAATATTTTTGAAAAGCCAAATCCCAACCCACAGTCCAAAACTTAATTGAGAATTAAGAAGTTGTTTGATTAGGTTCTAGGATTGTGAATTGAAGAACCTAAGACACAAACCATAACACATTGGGTTAATGGGTTAGTGGGAATTAGGTCTATTAATTGGGTTAGACCTAAGGTTAGATTAAAGATGGACTTAATTAGAGAATTGACTAAATCTAATCAATTGTTGTCTTAGATTAGGTCAAGGATTCTCTAGATCAATTACAATAGTTGTAGTTGGTCAAGTCCATGTCTTTAACGAGAACCAAATAGACTTGATTCTTGGCTAAGAGATCTAGTACGAACTATTAGGTTGATCTAATTGAAACTAATTAAACTAGTTGGTGTCTAAGGTAAATCAGATCAGTGGTTTTTACTTGGGAGCCCGCTTACCTGGCCATTTCTGATGGTGTCTAAGGCAAGCTTTGGCAGATCCTCCCACTGATCGAACTTACCTAGCCTCATAGTGAAATTATGTTTTGATTGGATCACTTGACTATTTGAGCTGACCAATGTCAGCTAGGTAAATCAGTGTGACTGATTTAGGTGCTCCTAGATCAGCCCTTTTAATGGTCTCCCTTAAGCTGACTTGGTGAAGCCAGTGGGAGGATCATGATAAGCTCCTCTAAATCAATTAAATTCTCTAAAATTATTAGGTTCTTAAAATGAAATAGTTATGATGATAACTAGATCATAGGCTCCCATTAAGTGGATGATAATGGGTCCATTAGTTGGAAATCATTGGAGGCCCAAAGGCCTGGTGCTTAACAGCTGATGAAATTGTCATTCATAATATGATTTGTTAACTACATCTTTCTAAATGGTGGTTAGGTTAGCCAACCAAAGTTGGGCCTAATCATTCATTGGCTAGATGGGCCAAGTATGGTCATGTTAATGGTTGGACCTAACCAGACCTTTTCAGTAGAGGCCAAAGCCTACTGATTAGGGACTGGGGCAAAATTAAAATTATTACAAATTATTTAGAGAAATAATTGGTTATGAACCTACCCTTAGATGTACATGGGTTGGCTAACCAAAGTTGGGCTTGTGTGCAGTCTAAGTGAATTCTAGTACCCACTAAGAAATTAGGGTAATTCTTCAAATTGGAGGTAGAGGCTATCAATTCGAATAAAATAGTGGGAGAAATTTTTTGATTAAAGTTCAAATCTTTAGGTTTAATGAATCAATTACTAATTAGGTTATGATTTTTCTTTGTGCAGATATGGCCACTTCCCTATCGCTCCGATCATTGTTGGACAATGATAAGTTGGTGGGACCCAACTTCGATAGCTGGTATCGAAAGTTGAAGATAGTCCTAGAGCATGAACGGATCCTATATGTGATAACAGATCCTAAACCTGAGGAGCCAGCTATCAATGCATGTGGAACAGTCAGAGACACTTACCAGAAGTGGCCCAGTGACTGGACCACGGTGCGCTACATCATGCTGGCTGCCATGAGCGACGAGTTCAATTGCAGACTTGAGACGGCTCAGCCAAAGGACATGCTTCAAGTGTTGGGGGATGCCTTTGGCACACCCGATAATGTGGAGAGGCACAAGACTAGTTGTGCCATCTTCAACGCCAAAAAGCGGGATGGTGCCTTTGTCACTGATCATGTATTGTACATGATCGAGCTGATGGAGCACTTGAGTAAGCTCGTCTTTTCCTTGCATGAGCAGCTTGGGAAAGATGCAATACTGAACTCGCTGCCCAAGTCTTATCTTCCATTCCTCACTCATTATAGAATGACAAAGCCTGAAGTAAACTACCACGGGTTACTGGGGTTGCTTCAAAACTTTGAGAAGGATCACCAACTCCACAAGGAGTCAGTGAACCTAGTGGGAGGTTCCTCTTCCGATTTTCGACCCTTTGAGAAAGGGAAGAAGAACAAGAAGAAGAAAGTGAAGTAGGTGCAAGTTCAGGCTGGGACATCTATGCAGGGCCAATCCAGAAAGATCAAGCCCGATAAGAGTCTATTCTACTTGCAAGCACCCTAGATTAGATAGTATATCATATATCTACTTATGGCATTGTAGGCTAGGTCATATAAATAAGAATAGAATAAACAGGTTGGCTCAAGAAAAAATCCTCAAAGTCAGTGATTGTGAATCACTTTCAATCTCTGAGTCCTGTCTTTTTGATAAAATGACCAAGTCATTTTTTACTAAAAAAGGTGAGAGAGCTACTGAGCTCTTGGGCCTAGTACATATTGATATATGCGGGCCCATGAGCACAAGTGCTAGAGGTAGATATTTCTACTTCATCACTTTCATGGATGACCTATCCAGATATGGATATGTCTATCTGATAAAACATAAGTCAGATTCATTTGAAATATTCAAACGATTTCAAAGTGAAGTAGAAAAATAAACTAAGAAGAGTATTAAAACTCTTCAGTCTGACCGAGGAGGAGAATACCTTTCTATTGAGTTTCTCACATATCTAGGAGAGAATAAGATTCTCTCTCAATGGACTCCTCCAAGAACACCACAGCATAATGGTGTGTCTAAAAGGAGAAATTAGATTCTATTAAATATGGTCCGATCCATGATGGGTTTTGCCAGCG
Source organism: Elaeis guineensis (assembly GCF_000442705.2). NCBI lineage: Eukaryota > Viridiplantae > Streptophyta > Magnoliopsida > Arecales > Arecaceae > Elaeis > Elaeis guineensis. The sequence continues at coordinate 56,641,562 of NC_025994.2, forward strand.
TGTCGATATCTTTCTGGGGATATGTACTCGAATCGGCCTATTATCTGTTAAATAGGATTCCAAGTAAATCTGTAATTAAGATTCCATATGAATAATGGATAGGGCGTAAGCCAGCACTTTCACACCTTAGGGTCTGGGGGTGCCCGGCCTATGCCAAACGGTTAGTTATAGATAAACTCAAACCTAGGTCTGACAAATGCACATTCATAAGGTACCCCAAAGAGACCAAAGAATATTTTTTCTATCATATTAATGAACAAAAGGTGTTTGTCAGCCTTAAGACAACTTTTTTAGAAAAAGAGTTCCTTGACGAAGGAACTGTTGCCTCTAAGGTTGAACTTGATAAAGTTCAATAAGTAGAAGGACTGACACCAATAGCTGAACCTGAGTCAGATTTGATTAAATCAGATCCAGAGCCCGATGTACCTGCACTATTAAGGCAATCTGATAGAGTACCATGTCAGTCGGACAGATACTACAGTTTTTTGGTCTAGGATGGTAATCCCATCGAACTCAATGAGAACGATGAGGATCTGATCATCTATATGGATGCAATGCAGAGATCTGATTTCGAGAAATGGCTTGAAGCCATTAAATCCGAAATGAAGTCCATGAAGGTCAACGATGTATGGACATTGGTTGACCCACCTGAAGGGGTTTAACCCATTGGGTGTAAATGGATCTTCAAAAGGAAGAGGGGTGCAGACGAAAAGGTGGAGACCTATAAAGCCCGTCTGATTGCCAAGGGGTATCATCAACATTATGGTATTGACTATAACGAGATGTTCTTCCCTAAGGCAATACTCAAATCCATTCGGATAATGCTTGCAATAGCTGCCCATCTGGATTATGAGATCTAGCAGATGGATGTAAAGATAGCTTTTCTGAATGGAGAGATGATCAAAGAGGTGTATATGATACAACCCGAGGGGTTTACATCCACAGATGAGTTCAAGGTGTGTAAGCTTCAGAGATTCATTTATGGATTGGAGCAAGCTTCTCGGAGTTGAAACATGCATTTTGATAAGGTGATCAAAATGTATGGCTTCGTTAAGAATGGAGAAGAGCCCTGCATGTATAAATGGGCAAATGATCCCGTTGTAGTATTCCTTGTCTTGTACGTGGATGACATTCTCTTAATCGGGAATGACATCTCCGCACTACAGGGAATAAAAGTTTGGTTGTCATTGCAGTTCTCCATGAAGGACTTGGGTGAAACATCCTACATCCTAGGGATGAAGATCAATAGGGATAGATCTAAAATGATACTTGGGTTATCCCAGTCTATGTACATAGATACTGTGCTGAAGAGGTTCAGCATGGAAATTTCAAGAAGGGCTATCACCGATAGACCATGAAATTTTTCTCTCTAAGAAGGATTGTCCGACAACTCTTGAAGAGAGAGAGCATATGAGTAGAGTCCCATATGCTTCGATCATGGGATCTATCATGTACGCCATGATATGTACAAAGCCAGATGTGGCATACTCACTAAGAGTAGTGAGTAGATACCAATCTGATCTTGGAAAAAATCACTGAAAAGTAGTTAAAGCTATCCTTAAGTATTTGAAAAATATTGAGGACCAATGGTTGGTTTATGGCGAATTAGATCTGAAACTTGTGGGGTTCACAGACTTCAGCTTTCAATCTGACCATGATGATAGCAGAAGCGTGTCGGGTTATATCTTTACTCTGAATGGTGGAGCTATCTGCTGGTAGAGTTTCAAGCAGCATACTATGGCAGACTCTATTTATGAGGTAGAATATATCGCAGCATCGGATGCCGTGAAGGAAGCTGTGTGGCTGAGAAAATTCATCATCGAGTTTGGAGTAGCACCCTCCCTCGATGTTTCGATCTTGCTCTACTGCGACAGCACTGGTGCCATAGCTCAAGCGAAGGAATCCAAAGTACACCAGCAGATGAAGCACATTTTACACTGCTTCCACTTGGTCTGAGAGATCATGGATCGAGATAATGTCGATCTTCAGAAAATCAACGGAAAGGAAAACCTAACCGACCCCTTCACTAAAGCCCTGGCGATAAAGGAGTTCGACAATCACAAGTCAAAGATGGATATTAGATACTGCGTCGAGTGGCTTTAGGACAAGTGGGAGATGTTGAGAAATATGTCTCAAAAGTCAATCGTCAGCCTGTTGATGGTTGAGCAACCTTGTATTGTAATTGATTTGTTAATAAATAAAATATATTTTTGATATTTTTATCATAAGTTTTCATCTTCTAATGAACTTCATTGTTGTGACGAAGTCCTTAAGACTATTTAGGTTTGATAAAAAGAGGATTTATCGATTAGTCCTTAAAACTGTTTATGATCAAATGATAAGCTGTTAATAAGGACGACAGCTTCTATCGAGCATAGGTCGCTGTAGGCCATATGGGTTGGTTGTCCTCTTAACCAAGGAGTGTGAAAATACTGGTATGGCATACAGGTGAGATGTAAGGGTACATCATCATTGAATGTGACAACTCCAGAGCATTCTACTGTCTAGAATGTCTCTGATGGGATATAGGTATAAGTGTCCCTTAAACCTGAGATCACCTCAGTGACTTGCAAGCAACTCACTGTGCTTTGGTACTGGACTAACTGAATTTTTAATTCAATGATGGAAGGCTTCTGGTCATAGTCAAGTACTTACAAAGTTAGAGTGTGATCGAGATGGGATTGACCACTCCAAGAGTTGGAGAAGAATGAGTCACTGTATTTTAATTTAGCAAAACTTTGGCCAGGATAATCCATCAAATGGATTTGATATTTTGAAATACAATGTGGACAACCTGATCAAAGTTGACAGTTAAACTCTGAGGTGTCCTATGATCATTTTGGTCAAGGGGATGAATTATATGGAAAATTTATCCGCATGGGTTCTAAGGATGTTGTTCTATACATTCGACCTATCCGACCGTTGGGTACCATTGCTAGATGGTCATTTTGATTGATATAAAAAATTATTCTTATGCTACTGGCTTAGGTTCAAACCTATGAGATCACATACATTAGAGTTCATGATCTGATCGGATGGTTGATCAATGATTAAAAATCATTCTAGGGTTAAACAATCAATACGATTGACATTTAACCTAGTGTAAGTGTTGTAGGAGGATCGATTAGTAATTCGATTGTTAATTGGCTTAATTTGATTAAGTCAATAGGTTAAGAATAAGTATAATTGAATATGATTTAATTATATTTGGTTTGGGCTTGATTGGATCAAGTCCAATTGGTTTATTGGATAAGCCAAGTGCAAGAAAAAACTAATCCTAGTTCAATTAGGACTTGGGTCACTTAATTTTTAATTTGATTAAAAAATTAAATCAGATTTAAATCTAATTTAATCTGATTAAATTAGGTTCTTAATTAGGTTAAGACTTATTTTAATTAGATTAATTTAGTTTTGGTTTGATTTGGTTTGAGAAACCAGATTGGAACAGGACATAGATTGAATCCTAGTAAGACTAGGATTCCACCTTGCGCCACCTTAGCCCCCATGCCCACTCTCTCTTATCCCACACCCACTCTCTCTTATTTTATGTGACAAATATTCTCTCCCAGGTCTTCATGCATGCCCAAAGGTTTCCTCTCTTTCTCTCTTATATGGAAAGTGGTTGTGGATCAAGTCAAAGTAGGAATTAGTTTGGATTTCAAATTCTATGAGATAGAGTTTTAAAAAATCAAAACTCTTTCCTTATGATACTGATTTTATCAAAAAAAATTTTAGAATTTTCATGACTTTTATGGCACATAATATGCCCCTTTGCTGGTGGTCCACACACAAAAAGAAGGAGGGGGCGCCCAAGAGTTGGGCACCCCTTATCTTGCCCTGTTTAGATATACCTTGACTAGGTATTTGACCTAGATAAAGACTCTATCATATCTCTTTATTTAAAATAAATTTCTTCATGAAATTTTTGTGGATTATAGAGTTTTGAGAGACCTTTGGGGTGTGCAAAAATTAGGGAGAAATAATGTTGGAGCATGGAGATATAATAGACACAAAATAGGATGTCTAGGAGAGAGCAAAGAGAAGAAGAAGAGGGTCTTCTTCTAGGGTTGCTGAGTTCATCTCTTTCCTTCCTCCTTCTTGAGTTTTCTAAGAGTGTCTCAAATCTAAAACTCTTTCTCCTATTTCTTATCTTTGGAAGAGTCCAAATCAAGAAGAAAGAGGCATCTGATCGACCATCGAAGAAGGATCAACACAGTAATAGCATACTGTGCTGATTTCCTGGACCAGGACTTCTGATCGTGATTCGTGGGCTCGTGTGAATGACTCCTAGAGGCCGGATGCGTGTGCAGCTCGCAACATCATCCTCAAGCCCAGATCAGCAAAGTTAGAATGTCTAACTTGCAAGGTAATAGAACTGATCTATTATATTTTACATACATTAGATGTAGTATAGAAATATGTTGATATGATCAACATGTAGTTCTTGCTCTTTATATTTTAATTTTTGATTTAATATCATGTAATAATCATGAAATAGAATCTTAGATCTAAAGATTCTCTTATTTTATAAGATAAATTTTAATTTATTTTAGTCTTCCGCTGTCTGATCTTAAAAAAGTTTCAAGATCTAAACCTAAAACTCTAGATCTGGTTTCTTCATGAGCAATGAGCTCCAGAGGCAGCATGAGGATATGGACATTCTCTCTATTCTTCTTAATCTTAAGGAGTTATATGGAGAGCAAAGTCAAACTACTCAATATGAGATATCAAAGCAGTTGTTTCATGCCCGTATGACTGAAGGCTCTTCCGTGCAAATGCATGTCCTAAAGATGATTGATTTGATCAGTCATCAAAGACAGCTGAATTTTGTCATGAATGGTGAACTGAGCCAGGATTTGATCCTACAGTCTCTACCTGACTCTTTTTCTCAGTTTGTCATTAATTATCATATGAACAAACTGAATATCAGCTTGCCTAAGCTGCTGAATATATTAAAAATAGTAGAGAGCCATTTCAAAGGTGAAAAAGCTCAGGTTCTTCATGTTGATAAGATCAACAAGAAGAAGATAAAAAAGGATTCTAAGAAAAAGCTGAACCCTAAGACTGGTATCTCCAAGAAGAAGGCGAAGAAGATCTCTATCAAAGGTACTTGTTATCACTGTGGCAAGAAGGGCCACTGAAAGAAAAATTGCAAGGAGTACCTTGCAACCATGAAATCAACAAATATTGCTAAAGATTTGTATACGATACAAACTAATTTATCATTAAGTACTTCAATGTTAGATTCTTGAGTATTGGATACCACCTATGGTTCGCACCTTTGCAAGTCGTTGCAAGGTCTATAGAGAATAAGGAATCTGAATAAAGGTGACTTTAAGCTGTTCGGCGCAAATGGAGAGTCCATTCAAATCGAAGCCATAGAAATCAGGGTTTTGAAGTTGCCTTCGAAAAAAATTTTGAAACTAAAGACCTGTTATTACATTCTAAATATTATTAAAAATATTATTTCTATACCATTATTATTGAAATAAATTTTAAAATAATTGCAAAGAATAATGGTTGTTCTATATATTTTTCTAATGAATATTATGGAAGTGCTTTTATTGATAATGGTCTTATGTTTCTTTCACTTAATGATAATGTGCTTCATATTGATAATATGAAGAAAAGAAAGAGAGAGGATGTGAATGTCACATACCTCTGGTACTGTCGACTTGGTCATATAAATGAGTCAAGGATTAACAAGTTATACAAAGATAATTTTTTTGATCCTTATGATTATAAATCATATGAAATTTATGAATCTTGCCTCATGAAAAAAATGATCAAGACTCTATTTACTGGACATGAAGATCGAGGGAGTGACATTTTGGATCTTATACATACTGATATGTGTGGTCCAATGTTGATTCAAGCCAGAGGTAGATACTCTTACTTCATCATATTTACTGATGATATGTCTAGGTTTGGATATGTGTATTTAATGAAATATAAATTTGAAGTCTTTAACAAATTTAAAGAGTATCAAAGAATGGTCGAGAAATAAACTAGTAAAAGTATTAAAGCTCTTCGATCGAATTGAGGAGGAGAATACTTGTCTAGTGAGTTCTTCGATTATTTGAAACAAAATGATATACTCTCTCAATGGACACCTCCTTATACTCCATAATTAAATGAAATTGCAGAAGAAATAAATTGCACCTTATTAGATATGGTGCGGTCTATGATGTGTTTCATGGATCTTCTATTATCCTTTTGGAGATATGCCCTCGAGGCTGAAGTGATATTTTAAATAAAATACCTTTAAAATCTATTTCTAGTACTCCATATAAAATATGAAAAAGAAAAAGATCCAATCTTAAGCATCTTAAGATTTGGGACTGCCCAACTTATGTGAAAAATATTGATGGACATAAGCTGGATGCTACTTTTATAATTTCAAGGAGAGTATAGGATACTACTTCTATAATCCTACTCAACAAAGGATGCTTGTTGGTAGGCATGCCATTTTCTTGGAGAAAGAGTTTATCCAAAAAAGAGGCAATGGAAGGTCTGTTGAACTTGAGGAAATTCTAAACCTACAATCAATCCAGGATTCACCAGATAGTTCTCAACCAGATGTACCCATTATTGAGGCATAGCCACTACACACACCTCCTCTCTGAAGGTCGAGTAGAGTGCATAATGTACCACTCAAGTATAGATTTGTCATTGAGAATGACAACACAACCCACATCATTGAGAATGATGAGCCTATGACCTATTCAAAAGCTGTCATGAGTAGTGACTCTGACAAATGGCTTAATATCATGAAATCTAAAATGGACTCCATGTATGCCAACAAAGTTTGGATGTTGGTTGATACGCCCGAGGGTGTGACCCCAATAGGCTGCAAATGAGTCTTCAAAAAAAAGATTGAAGCAAATGGCCAGGTAGAGACCTATAAGGCCAGGCTTGTGGTAAAAAATTTCAGATAAAAACAAGGTATTGATTATGAAGAAACCTTTTCATCAGTAGCCATGCTCAAGTCTATTCGGATAATGCTTGCTATTACAGTATACCATGACTACGAGATCTGGTAGATGGACATCAAGACTATCTTGCTCAATGAAAATCTTGAGGAAGAAGTTTATATGACTTAGCCGGAGGGATTTGTCTCAAGTGGGAGAGCAAATTAGGTATGCAAGCTGAATAGATCCATATATGGATTAAAGCAAGCATCGTGGAGCTGGAACATCCAATTTGATGAGATAGTCAAACCATTTAGCTTCATCAAAAATATGGATGAACCTTGTATGTATAAGAAGAGTAGTGGGAGTGCTATTGTCTTCTTGGTCTTGTATGTGGATGACATACTTGTTACTCTAAGAATTGATTTTGATGATCGCAAACTATTTGAGGGGACTACTAATGTGTTTCTTATCTTTGGAGAATATTTTTGTGATGGTTCAGATAGTCCAAAAGATTGGGTTTGAAAAGCTTCATCAAGTGTGCCAAAGTTAAAATTTTTGCATGTTGGAGAAGTTTTCGAAGCCTTCTGAGAGTGTTCAATTGATTTGAAGCCATTTGAGAGCGTTTGAAAGTATTCTGGTAAGTTTTGAACCTTAAATGCATAAAAAATTGGATTGCAACAAAATGGAGCGACCCATCTGGGTCATCCCTTTTCATTGAGTAGCCGACATGCACTGTTTTGACTTATGGCACGCAGTGGGACGATCCATCTGGGATGATCCCTAAGATCTTGAGACCAAAATAGAAAGTCTAATTTTTAGACTGGCAGAATGAGGCATCCCATGGGACTTCTTAGTCACAGTGAGACGACCCATATGGGATGACCCATTCTGGGCGAATCTATAATGGCTAATTTTCAGTCTGTTTTTGATATATTTAATGTGCATTAAATACTCTCTAACAGTTCTAAACTGACACTAAGATATTCTCAAGTATAAATAGTAATTATAAATACTCTCTTGAAGTAGAAAATCATAAGTTTTGCAAGCATTCAAGTTCACATCCGAGAAAAGCTCAAACAAATCCTAAAGAGAGGAAAAGAAGTATTTAATCATCTCACCAACCACTCTCCAGCCGTAATCAAGTGTGCAATTCATTGAGAGTATTTAGCAAAAGCTTTTTCCCCTTAAGTATGGTATTTTTATTGCATTTATTATGTTTATTTAAGGGGATATTATGCAAAATTTTTTGTACGCTATTTTTCTCATATTATATTTGGGTTTTTGAGTTTTGGGGGGGTTCAAGACTCGGTTGGGTTGATTCGAATCTTGAATCAGATTGTTGAAGGTTAGCTTATATCCGAAAAATAAGTATTCTTGCTTAGATAGCAAAGATCGGAGTTATCTGACTGTTGTCACTTTGAAATCCGTTTAGTGGATTGAATTTTCAAATAGAGATTTAGAGTGTAGATGTAGGTGCAAGGTTGGCACTGAATCACTATAAATTCTTGATGTTTATTATGCTGGCATCTCTTTACTTGCTCTTTGTGTTCAATATCTGTTTATCTCTTATTTATGTTTAATTTTATCTTTATTACAAATCAACTTATTCTACTCAACATCTTAGCACATTATTTAAGTGTACTAATCTTAAAAATTTTAAAAAGATCCAATTCATCCCCCCTCTTGGGCTCCATATCTGGACAACAAGTAGTATCAGAGCACAGTGCTCTAGTCCTTGCTTAATTTAACCATCAAGAGCCAAAGGTCAATGGTAGCCTAATTTGGCACATCATTAGTCGAGGGGCAATCCACAAACCAATCTTTACTTTTCAATGGATCAAACTACATCTATTAGAAAGCTCGGATGAGAATTTTTATTCAAGTACTTGACTATGATATGTAGAATATCATAGTAAATAGACCACACACACCCACTAAATTGATTGATGGTGTATCTCTTCCTAAGTCAGAAGGTGAATAGGATGAATTTGATAAGAAAATGGCTCAGGTCAATGCTAAAGTCATTAATATTTTATATTGTACTTTAGATGTAAATAAATTTAATCGTATTTCCATATTCAATTCTACTAAAAAATTTAGGATAGGTTAGAAGTCACACATGAAGGAACAAACCAAGTAAAAAAGTCTAAGATAAATATGCTTGTGCATAACTTTGAACTGTTTAAAATAGAACCTAAAGAGTCAATAATTTAAAGGTTCACCCATTTCACTAACATCATAAATGGTTTAAAAAATCTTGATAAATATTATTCTAACAGTGATCTTATGAGAAAAGTGCTCAGATCCTTATCAAGATCATGGGAGGCAAAGGTCACTGCAATCTAAGAAGTAAAGGATTTAAATATTCTACCATTGGAGAAGCTTCTTGGATCCTTCATGACTCATGAACTGACCATGAAGTAACACTCTGAGGAGAAAACAAGAAGAAAGAAGACTATCGCTCTCAAGTCGACAACTCAGGAAGAAGAAGACAGAAAAATCAGACAATAGCGAGGAAGATGAAGATTTGGTCCTGATCACCAAAAAGTTTAGACGCTTCATGAGAAGAAAGAGATAAGAAATCAAGAGAAGACCACCAACTAAGGGGGAGCCGAGTAAAGAAAAAGAAAAAGATCAGTCCATCATTTATTATGAGTGCAAGAAGTTGGGTCACTTCAGATCAGAATGCCCTCAGCTCAAGAAAGGTCAAAAGAAGTTCAAGAAGAAAAAGGCTATGATGGCTACATGGAGCGATAGTGATGACTCCATCATAGATAAAAAATCCTATGAAGAAGCCAACCTGTGCTTTATGGCTCATGAAAATGAGGTATCCCCCAAAACTCAAAATGAATTTACTTATGATGAACTACTAGAAGCTTTTCATGAACTTTTGGATGATCTAAAAGAATTAGAAATAAAAAAATTAAAATTTAAAATTAAAAAACTAAGTATTAGCTAAAGAAAAAGAAGAAGTTGATAACAAAAGTAAAGAATTAGAACTAAAGAATCAGTCCCTATTAAAAGAAAAAGATGAATTTTCAAGCCAAAATGAAACTTTTGTAAAAGAAAATCAAAAATTAAAGGAAGAGGTAACCAAGTTAAAACCTATAGTTGATAGATTTATATTAAGTTCAAACAAACTTCAGATGATCATTGATAGTCAAAATACTGTATATGATAAAGCCGGACTTGGCTATAACACTCTTAGAAAATAAAAATTTTTGAAAAATATTTTTGTCAATGCATCTATAAGAAAATTATCATATATTACTTATTTTAAATGTGGTAAAGTAGGGCATAAAGCTTATTCATGTTTATCAAATAAATTTGATGATATAAATATTAAAAAAATATGGGTTTCAAAAAAAACCATATGACTAACCCCAAAGGATCCAAGTTAGCTTGGGTACTTAAGGTTAAAACTTGATTTCATGTGTGCAGGTGTGTCTTGCATCCCAAGCAACAAAACAGAAGTGGTATCTTGATAGTGGATGCTCAAGACACATGACTGATGATGAATCTTAATTCATCACATAGAAAGCCAAGAATGGAGAGATGGTCACCTTTGGAGATAATGGCAAAGGGAAGATCGTCGGTATTGGTAACATTGGTATCACTTCCTCTACTTATATTGAAAATGTATTACTTATAGATAGTTTTAAGCATAATCTTTTAAATATGAGTCAATTATGTAATAAAGGTTACAAAGTAATTTTTGAATCATCTATATGTATTGTAGCTAGTCCCTCTGATGTTAGCACTAGATTCATTGGGCATAGGCATGGTAATGTATATATGATTGATTTAAATAATCTATCCTTACAAAATATGCAATATCTTGTGGCCATGAATGCTAAAATTAATGAGACTAGTTGGCTTTGATATCGTAGGCTAACACATATTAGTATGCACACACTTTCTAAAATTATTAAAAAAGATTTGATTTTTGGTTTGCTAAAAATTAATTTTGACAAAGATAAAATTTGTGATGCATGTCAATTAGATAAACAAACAAGAGTTTTCTTTAAATCTAAGAACGTTGTTTCAACTTCTAAACCTTTAGTGCTCTTATATATGAATTTATTTGATCCTACAAGGACAACTAGTCTAGGAGGAAAAAGATATGATTTTGTAATTATTGATAATTTTTCATATTTTACTTGTATTTTATTTTTAGCTTCTAAGGATGAAGCATTTTCAGCATTCTATAAGTTTTGTGGAAAGATTTCGAATGAAAAAGGTTAGTCAATTATTTCTATACGAAGTGACCATGGCACTGAATTTGAAAATAAAGATTTAAAAAAAATTATGATGAAAAGGGCATAGATCATAACTTCTCAGCACCTAGAACACCACAATAAATAGAGTTGCAAAGAGAAAAAAATAGAGCCCTAGAAGAAATGGCCCGTACCATGCTATGTGAAAGCAAACTCCTAAAATACTTTTGGATCGAGATAATTAACATAGCATGTTACATTTTAAACCGTGCTTTAATAAGATCTATTTTTAAAAAAAATACCTAATAAATTATGGAAAGGTAGAAAACCTAATATAGGTTATTTTCATATTTTGGTTGTTGGTGTTTTGTTTTGAATAATGGTAAAGATAGCTTAGGCAAATTTGATGCTAAATCTGATGAAGCTATCTTTCTTGGCTATTCTACTTCTAGCAAAGTCTTTAGAGTATTTAATAAAAAAATACTAATAGTGAAAGAGTCAATTCATGTAATTTTTGATAAAACTAATGATCTTCCATCAAAGAAGAGAGAGGATGCTGATGATGCAGGTATTATAGAAGATAGAATAAAAGAGCTCACCATCAATGACTCAAATGAGCGAAACAAGGATCAGTTGGATAAAAAGTATGAGGATGAAAGCATCAATAATTAGAATATTCAAGAATAACCTCAAGATATAGGTAATCTTCCAAAGAGAATGGAGGTATGTCCATAATTATCTCAAAAAATTAATAATTGATGATCCGACATAAAGAGTAAAAAACTAGATCTCTCTTAGAGATGTTTATAATTATGTAGCTTTTGTTTCACATCTGGAACCTAAAACAATAGATGAAGCTGAAAAAGACCATAACTGATAATTACCATGCAAGAAGAGCTAAACCAATTTGAAAAAATAATGTATGAACACTAGTTGCTAGATCTAAAAATCACCCCATAATAGAACTAAATGGGTATATAGGAACAAATTAGATGAAGATGGAAATGTAATAAGAAATAAAGCAAGATTAGTTGCTAAAGGATACAATCAACAAGAAAAAATTGATTTTGATGAAATATTTACTCCTATTGCTAGACTAGAAGTAATAAGAATGCTACTTGCTTTTGCTTTTTTATGAATTTGAAACTGTTTCAAATGGATATTAAGAGTGCTTTTGTAAATGGTTATATACTGAATAAATATATGTAGAACAACCTCCAGATTTTGAAAGTCATAAATTTTCAGATCATATATTTAAGTTAAAAGAAAGCATTATGTGGTTTAAAACAAGCTCTTAGGGCTTGGTATGAAAGATTAAGTAAGTTCTTATTAGAAAATATTTTTTTAAGAGAAAAAGTTGATACTACTCTATTTATAAAAAGAAAAGATAAAGAAATTCTAATTATACAGATATATGTTGATGACATTATATTTGGGTCTACTAATGAAGATTTATGCCAAGAATTTGTCAAGCTCATACAGGGAGAGTTCAAGATGAGCATGATGGAGAACTCACTTTCTTTCTCGGACTTCAGATTAAGCAAATGAAGGAGGGGATCTCCATCATCCAAAGTAAGTACACAAGAGAACTATTAAAAAAATTTGGAATGGAGAGCTCAAAAATTATAAGTACACCTATGACTCTTTTCTATAAATTAAGAAAAGATGAATATGATAAAAGTATGGATTCCAAAGCTCTATAGAGGGTATGATAAGCTCTTTATTATATCTTACTGCTAGTAGACCTGATATAATATATTCAGTGTATGCATGTATGCTAGATATTTGTCAAATCCTAAGGAATCTCACTTAAATGCTGTTAAGAGAATTTTTAGATACTTAAAAGAACACAAAACTTAGGACTTTGGTTCTCAAAATAATCTTTTATGAACTTAATAGGTTACTCAGATACAGGACTTTACTGGATGTAAACTAGATAGAAAAAATACTAGTGGAACTTGTCAATTTTTAGGAGTGAATTTAATCTTTTTGGTTTAGCAAGAAGTAAAATTTGATAGCATTGTCTATGGTCGAGGTTGAATATATTACAGTGAAAGTTGCTATGCTCAAATTCTATAGATTAAGCAACAACTCATAAATTTTGGTATTGAACTTAAAAACATCCTCATAAGATGTGATACTATAAGTGCCATCATTTGACCAAAAATCTAATCCAATACTCTAGATCAAATACATTGAAAATTAGATATTATTTTATTAAAAAATATATTCAAAATAATGATATAATACTTGAATACATAAATACTAAAAGACAACTAGCTGATATTTTCTCCAAAGTACTAAAAGAAAATAAATTTTGTGAAACTAGAAGGGAATGAGCATCTTAGACCCTTCTGCTTGAACTTCAATTATAATTTCACTCTCAAAATCTTTCTAAAACTTTTTGACTTCATTATCTTAATTTTGAGAGCCATCTATCTTTTTTTGAGATTTTTTTAAGATAATTAAAAATCATCAGTGCTATTCAAATACCTTCTCAGATTTTTTCCATTGAAATATTCAATCAAAAATTATACCAAAATTTTTTTGGACTTCTTATGATCATCTCAACTGATATGATCTATTTCAAATTTTTTCTCTTAAAAATTTTCTCTTTTTGTAAATCTTTTTCCTCGTTGCCTAAATCTTTCCTAGATGGGGACAACCCATATGGGACGTCCTAATTGATCAGGCAAGCGAATTCATGTGAACCGATCCATTTAAACTTCTCTCTTAAAAGCTAAGTGAGGTGACTCAATTACTATGCTTCTTCCTCTTCTTCTCATCCCAACCAAAAGCTCTTCCTCTAACTCTCCACCAGCCACAAATCTATCCCGTTAACCACCCAAAATCTTGGATCTCTATCTCAAACCTTAGAGCAAACTCTCTCTCTCGATACCCTCTTGCTCTCCATCAAAATCTCAAGCCCTAACTTGCAAAATCCATGACAATCAACCCAAAACCCTCTTCTCCTCTTCATTTTCATTCATCTCTCATCCCTCTCTACCCTCTTACCAATTCCTCCTCTCCTTGGGACAATGGCCCCAAAATGAGTTATCCACAGAGAAGAAAGTCTGTAAGATCTTTGGAGGCTGAGGAACGGAGGAAGAAGGTAGCTCAAGCACTAACTTAAGCTTCTCACCAGTTACACCAAGTAAGATCCCTCTTCTGCAAAAAAGTAGCTCTGGAAAGAAATATAGATTTTCGATTTTTAAGGAGTGATGGTTTTTCTATTTGAGAGAAATTGATTAAGCAATGATGGAAAATTTTTCTCAATTTATCTAAGCCAGTTTATATTGATCTTGTCAAAAAATTTTACTCAAATTTAATCTTCTCTGATGGTGTTTTGAGGTCTACTGTAAAGGGAGTCCAAATTATTTGAATGCACCTAGGCTGGTAGACTCCTTCAGATGCCTTATGAGGATAGTTGCCTAGATAAGCTACCCAAAAAAAATTGGACTTAGGACTATCCTTGGAAGAGAAGATGTAGAAGGATTTTTAAAAATTGAGGCCAAGGATCTGAGTGTGAAATGAGATTGCTCCACCACATGGTGTCTAGGATTTTTTCTCCAAAAGAGAAGATATGATTTGATGACTGGTAGGGATATCTGCTTGATGTACCATATTATTTTTGAGACTCTCCTGAACCTACCTTTTCTAATGATCGATGCCATGAGGGAGGCCTTGAATAGATCCATGGCTCTCTTGCCATATGGCATGGCTCTCACTATGATTTTAGGGAGTCTGGAGTGAGTTTTGAGGGAAAGATTGTTTGTAGACTGTCATACACCGACACCTATAGCAACCACTCTCTTCGATGCATGGGGTTTGTCAAAGTTGATGGCCATTGGGCTAAGGGCCGTGCAGCTGCAGTTAAGGAAGAAGATGATGAGAAGGAGGAGCATGTTGAAGGGGAGAGTCCATCTTCACCACCTGTGCCTAGACGAGTTCAATTGATCACCCTGTATCGGAGCCTGAGATAGGACCCTCAATCAAAGTACCCCATCGAGCCATACTGTGCCATCTTTTAGTTTGGGGGATGAGGATATGGGACTGTTGGCTGAGAGAGTGGCAGAGATTCTATTTGTTCAGCAGCAGCAGTTCCAGGATCAGATTTTTCAGCAGCTCAATCAGTTTCAGTAGTATCAGGAGCAGATTCTCTAGCAGGTATATGTTGGGAATAGTATCCCAAAGCCAATCGTCAGCCTTTTGATGGTTTTGCTCATTTTTGTATTAGTATATGAATTATAAATTAATAAAAATTATTTTAGTATTTTTTCATAAATTATTTCATCTTCTAATGAACTCTTGTATTGTGGTGAAGTCCTTAGGATTATTTAGACTCGACAAAGGAGGATTTGTCGTTTAGTCCTTAAACCTATTCGCGACCAAATGATACGTTGTTACCAAAGACAATAACATTTATCAAGCATAGGTCATTGTGTGCCATATAGGTTGGTTGTCCTCTTAACCAAAGAGTGTGGAGATACTAGTATGGCATATAGGTGAAATATAAGGGTACATCTGCACTGAACGTGACCGACTCTGGAGCTATTTCTGCTGTCAAGATTTGCTCCGATGGGATATGGATATAAATATCCCTCTGACCTGAGACTGCCACAATGACTTACAAGCAACTCACTGCACTTAGGCACTGGACTACCTAAATTTCTAATTCAGTGATGGAAGGCTGCTGGGTGTAGTCAAGTACTTGACTTGTCGATGCATGTGTCAAGATGAGATTGACCACTCCAGTTCAGGAGCTGTGTATAGTTGTGTTTCAATTTAGCAAAACCTTGGCCAGGGTAGTCCTAGTGAGGAGTCACAGGACTGTTTGAGTTGAGCACGATTCGGATGATCTGATTAGGGTTGATAGTTTAATCCTGAGTTATCCTAAACACAGGGATCAAAAGGGATGAATTACATAGTAACCATATTCACGTAGGTTCTGAATGTTGCGATTGCGACTATTCGACCTATCCAGATGTCAGGTACCATTGCTAGATGGTCACTTCGATTAGTACAGAAATTGGTTCCTATGCTATCGGCTTAGGTTCGAACCTATGGGGTCACACACATTAGAGGTTCCTATCTGATCTGATGGTTGATGAAGAGTCCTAATGCTCGTGGACTATGAGTCTTCTGTGATCAAGAATCAGGATTCTCTGATCACGAGTACCACACATTTTTGGTACCGAGGTCAAGAGTCCCACTGGTTTGGGACTCTTCGATCAAGGTTTCATATCGATGGACTTTGATGCCCGATTGCCCATCAGATTTGGACTCAATATTTTGAGAGATTTAATTAGTGATTTGATCACTAATTAACTCAATTTGATTGAGTAATTATTTTTGGATCAAGTTCAATTGAATTGGATTCAGTTGGGTTTGACCCGATTAGGTTAAGTGTTGACCTAATCGTCGAAGTGGTTTGGTCCCTGATTTGATCAGGGGTTGGGCTTAGTCATTCTTGATTTGATTAAGATTTTATTGAGCCTAATTAAACCTAATTGTGTTAGGTTTAAATTAGTCTAATTGGACCTAACTTATTTTAATTAAGTTGGTTCAATTATGTTGATTTAAAATTAGAAACCACCTTGACCTTAACTCCTTGCACCACCTCACTTCTTCTGCACCCATTTGAACTCATGAGAAATAACTTCTCGTGAATTTTCTCCCACGCAAAGGCCTTCCCACACCCACACTTGTGCGCCATTTTCTTTACATGAGAAAGAGTTTCTCGTGTAAACTCTCCAAGCACAAGAGAGCTCACGCCCCTCTTTCTCACACATAGAGTGGATAGGAATGAATTGGTTGGCATTTGAATTCAAATTTGATTTGAATTCAAATGAGCAACTACTTATCTTTATCCTCTCACATGGTAAAAACACTGCAAAGATGCGGTCTTGCATCATTTTAAAAAGGAGATAAGAGAGGGCGTGCGCACGAGATATTTGAAAAAAAGGGTGGTGTGAGAGAGGTTTCTTGCGTGAGAAAAGAAAAGAAAAGAAGAGAAAAAAGAGAGAGAAGTGGGCGCAAGCTTTTCTTGTGTACCCTAGGGTTTTGGCTTAGGATTCGAGAAGTGAGAATGTGAGCTACGAGTGTCATGAGCCCACCAAACTTCAAAGAGAGCATCATCAACCTCTCTATCATCTTTGCTGATGATCCAAAGCATCTGAGGAGTCGACAGACATCAATCGAAGGAGTTCGATCAACATCAGCCATCAAAAAGATGCAGTCACAAACTAGCATTTGTGAGGAGCTGATCAGATCGGAAGCTTCGTGTGGATAATTCACAGAGGCCAGATACACTGTGTGGCTACGTTGCGATGATCAGATCCTTTTGATGGTGATCAAATTACGACGATCGACTACTCGCACAAAGGTAATGTGTTCTGAACACAGCAGTAAATTATTTACTGTAGAAGTTTGAATTTTAAATTTAAATACATGCATGCTATATGTCATATTTAGATCCTAGTGTAGGATAAATATATATTAATTAATTAGATTAATTAATAATTTTTACTATAAAATAATGATTTTGAAAAAGTTTTAAAATTATCGTTTTACCCCTGCACTCAAATTTTACTTCAAATGGTATCAGAGCGGGTTCTAAAATATGATATATATATTTGCAAATGTAGATTAAGTTGTAATCTAAAATTTTAAATTTAAAATTTAAAATTCAAAATTTTGAAATTTAAATTTTGAAATTTGTTCAAAATTCAAAAATTTGAAATTCAAAATTTGAAATTTGAAATTTGAAATTTGAAATTGAAATTTAAAATTCAAAAATTTGAAATTCAAAATTTGAAAATTTAAATTTTGGTTGAAATTTCAAG
>NC_025994.2:56659637-56723662 GCF_000442705.2 Elaeis guineensis
CTTTCGATCATCATAGGACTACTCCTCTCATCTATCGAGGTTGATAGATCCCATCTTGGTGTGACCTAGTTCCTACACGAATACGCTACAGCCAACATACACCTCAGGGTTTCGAATGGCTAGAAGATCGAGTTATGGTGTAGTCAAACTATAACACACTCAAACTGAACTATCGATGCACCTCAGATCAAAGAACTAGACACCAACTACAGCATCGAGCTAGTCATCAACGAGAAGGTAGACTTTCTTATGACTGCTTGATATGGTCACGCTCAGTACTCTCATTCTCAATGAATACCTGTACTCTCACTCTGGTGTCTCTACACCATAGACTCAAGATACATCTATCTTAAGAAAGCGATCATACACCAACCTTCTGGATCGATCACCATCCTCATGATGATACTATGGTCAGGAGTTGTTTATGAGTTAGTTATGTAAATTCATGCCTTAAATTTTCAACTCTTGAAAATATGAATTGACATTCCTACTGACTCAAAGGATGTATTGTTATGATCCAGGTGGTGTGCCCAAGGCCCAGGGGACCAAGGCTAAGGCCAAGGTCCATCATTCATGAGGGCTTCATGGAGACTCTAGGGCTAGTTGGGCCCTAGGTTGAAAGGCTGTGGGCCTTTCGGGTTCTTGAGGTCTAGGTTATGTGGGCCTCAAGGGACCAACTCTTTATGGGTTAGGTCTGAGCCCAGGAGAGGTGAGATTAGGTCGAGTCATGGGTGTACATGGACTTGGGTTAACCTAATCTCCCATAGAGTTGGTCAAGGGAGTTTTGGGTTTGGGTCACTTGACCCGGTGTTTATATATACATGTACTTGTATAGGTTTAATCAAGCCAAGAAAATAGACGACTCTTTTCCCAAGTCTCTCTCTCTCTTCTCCCTCTCTCTCCAGCAATCTTCCATGCACCAAGAGCAAGAAACCCTAGGGTTTCTTGCCGCCAGTCCATAAAAGGAAAGAAAGGAAGGGAGGCACTAGCCCCTTCCCCCTTGCAGCCGCCTACCAGATCTGCTCTCCCCCTCTTGTAGGTGCCCAAACACCAGGTCCAGGACCTAGAATCTCTTGAGAAGAAGTTGGTATAAGGCCCTCTCAGATCTGGAGTTGATTTGAGGTCGTTTGAGGCATGGGTGAGATCTCTATCAACAGATCTACAAGAAAGGCAGCAGCAGGATAGATCTACGAGGTCTGTCTCCATCTATCTTCTTTCTTATCTAGAATATCCCAATTTGAGATCTACAAATTGGAGGACCTTGGTCCAGGTCTGATCTAGTTGGGTATCAGATTTTGGATTTTTTAGAGGTAGTTTCAGAGGTGTTCTTCATCTGGAACAAAAGGCTGACGAAGAAGAAGACAGCAAACAGGCTGATTTTGTCAAGGGCCTTGGATCATGTCCAGATGACTCCAGATCCATTCGTTACTGATTCTACTACATCCAAGGTCCGTGGGAAGAGCTGGGATCATGCTCCAATAGTTGGTATCAGAGCCACGGTGGTGAGGAAGCGGTTCCAAGTGCGAGAAGTTGAAGATCCCAAGTACTAAAAATTTTCAGCAAGGTACCATCAAGGTATATTCTACACTTCTTGATTTTATATTGCTTGTTTGGCTTAGATCCAGTCATGGGCAGCAATATGAAGATCGATTTTGAGAAGTTTGATGGCAAGAGAAATTTTTCTTTATGAAAAATCCAGGTGGAGGATCTTCTGGTGCAAGCAGATCTGGATCAGGCTTTGGATGAGAAGCCTGAGGGAATGACAGATAGACAGTGGGCATCGTTGGAGAAGAAAGCATGCTCAGTGATCAGAGGATGTTTGGCGGATGTGGCATTGTATTCGGTGCTAGAAGAAAAGACCTCAAAGGGCCTTTGGTCGAAGTTGCACACCATGTATATGGAGAAGAATATGTGCAACAAGCTGATGCTGAAGAAGAGGTTGTACAGTCTTCAGATGCAGAAGGGATCTGATGTGATTGGCCACATTCAGAGGTTCGATCAGTTGTGCACGGAGTTGGTGAATATCGGGGTGAAGCTGGATGAGGAGGACAAGTCTCTGTTGCTTCTATGTTCGCTGCCCGGATCATATGATTCTTTGGTGACTACACTACTCTACGGCAAGGAGACTCTGGAGTATGAAGACATGGTCTCGGTGCTGAGGTCGAATGAGTAGAGGAAAAAGTTGACCAGAGATCGGGCTCCCCAGGAGGGTTTGGTAGTAGGGGAGAGGACAGGTAGAGGCAGAGGCAGAAGCAAGTCCAGGGGTGGTCCAAGTCCAAGAAGGGAAAGAAAGAGGTGAAATGCTTCAAGTGCAACGAGTTCGAGCACTTCAAGCGAGAATGTCCACTATGGAAGAGTAAGAAGGGAGAAAGAAGTGGCTCAGAATCAGTGAGTGCAGTTGCTGGGCAGCAGGTGGAGGATGATCTACTTGTGGTATCAGATGGTCATAGGCATTACACAGAGGAGTGGACACTGGACTCTGTGTGCTCACATCACTACACACCACACAGGTCTTGGTTTCGACATACACCAAGACAAGTGAGGGATCAGTGACTCTAGGCGACAATCATCCTTGCGAGGTGGCTGGGATAGAGACAGTCAGGGTGAGGATGTTTGATGGGATTGTGAAGACATTGACAAATGTAAAGCACATCTCAGAGCTGAAAAAGAATCTGGTGTCACTAGGCTACTTGGAGCGCAGTGGATACAGCTTCAGCAGTAGGGCTAGAAGCAGAGTACTGAACATCTCCAATGGAGCTATGGTGGTGATGAGAGGCAGGAGGTTGAACAATAACCTCTATTGCATGGAGGGATCTATGGTGATCAGAGAGTCTGATGCAGCAGCTGCAGCACAGGACCAGCAGGGGGCTTACAGGATGTGGCACTTCCGCCTAGGCCACATGGATGACAGGGGGCTGAGGGAGGTTGAGCAGGAGAGGACTCATCTCTGATCTGGAGGATGGTGCTACAGGGGAGATCTGTGAGCCTTGCCAGATGGGAAAGCACAGAAGAGTTCAATTCACCATCAGTACCGCCCGGAGTGGCAGCCCCTCTGGAGTTAGTACACCACGGACGTGTGGGGACAGCCCCAGTTTTTAGCTAAGAATGGGGCCAGATACTTCATGACCCTGTTTGATGATTTCTCAACGAAGCTTTGGATTTACTTTATGAGAGAGAAGTCAGAGGTCTTCACCAAGTTTCAAGATCTGTAGAGCTGAGGTGGAGAAGGAGCAAGGGAGGAGCGTGAAGTGTCTGAGGTCAGACAATGGCAGGGAGTACACCAGCAGAGAGTTCCAGGATTACTGTGAGGAGTGTGGGATCAGGAGACACATTCTCAGTTAAGGAGAATCTACAGCAGAATGGGGTGGCCGAGAGGATGAACAGAATACTTTTGAAAAAGCACGATGCATGAGGCTGCAGGCAGGGCTTCCAAAGGAGTTCTGGGTGACACAGTTGACGCAACGGGTTACTTGG
The DNA here is from genome assembly GCF_000442705.2 of Elaeis guineensis. Lineage (NCBI taxonomy): Eukaryota > Viridiplantae > Streptophyta > Magnoliopsida > Arecales > Arecaceae > Elaeis > Elaeis guineensis. The sequence goes on from NC_025994.2 coordinate 56,663,112, forward strand.
TCAATCGATCACCTCACACCAGGTTGGATGGCAGGGCTTCCAAGGGAGGTGTGGTCTGGGAGGACAGTTGGACTGGGCCATCTACGGGTATTGGGTGCACGGCCTATGTGCACATTAGAGCTGGTGAGCGGAGCAAGCTAGACGCCAGATCACGCAAGATGGTGTTTTAGGCTATCCGCGAGGAGTCAAGGGATACAGGCTGTGGGATCCCTTGGAAAAGAAGGTCATCATTAGTCAGGATGTGACTTTTGATGAGGATTCAATCCTACGGAGGCGAGCAGGCATGGAGGAGCAGCAGGAGCAGGAGGAGGTCCAACAGGGAGCTGCCTGACAGCTTACCTCTTTTATTTTGCCTCTTGCAGGTACTACGGGAGGACATGACATTCAGGTGGAGAACCTACCTAAGATGTCTCCACAGGTGGAGAGGACTCGGATGGATGATCGAGGTGGAGAGGTCCAGCAGGAGCGAGCTGGATCGAGGACTGATATCGGTGTTGCCCTACACATGCCCAAGAGGACCATCAGGCAACCGGACCGATATGACTTCGAAGAGATGCTATCATATGCCATGGTGATAGCAAATGAAGACCCATATATGTATCAGGAGGCTATTGAGAGTCAGATAGAGAGCGGTGGGTCCAGACGATGTCCGAAGAGATGCAGTCTCTCCACCAGAACCAGACCGTGGTGATTGGTGCAGTTGCCACAGGGAAGAGGCCCATTGGCTGCAAATGGGTCTACAGTCGCAAGGACAGAGTGGAGCTGGTTGAGGCCTTGGGACACCAAGGTGGAGATTATTATGATCCAGGTGGTGTGCCCAAGGCCCCAGGGGACCAAGGCTAAGGCCAAGGTCCATCATTCATGAGGGCTTCATGGAGACTCTAGGGCTAGTTGGGCCCTAGGTTGAAAGGCTGTGGGCCTTTCGGATTCTTGAGGTCTAGGTTATGTGGGCCTCAAGAGACCAACTCTTTATGGGCCAGATCTGGACCCAGGATAGATGAGATTAGGTCGAGTCATGGGTGTACATGGGCTTGGGTTAACCTAATCTCCCATAGAGTTGGTCAAGGGAGTTTTGGGTTTGGGATACTTGACCCGGTGTTTAATATACATGTACTTGTATAGGTTTAATCAAGCCAAGAAAATAGATGACTCTTTCTCCCAAATCTCTCTCTCTTCTCTCCTCTCTCTCCAGCAATCTTCCATGCCACCAGGAGCAAGAAACCCTAGGGTTTCTTGCTGCCAGTCCAAAAGGAAAGAAAGGAAGGGAGGCGCTAGCCCCTTCCCCCTTGCAGCCACCTACCAGATCGCTCTCCCCCTCTTGTAGTGCCCAAACACTAGGTCCAGGATCCTAAAATCTCTTGAGAAGAGATTGGTACAAGTCCCTCTCAGATCTGAGTTGATCTGAGGTCGTTTGAGGCATGGGTGAGATCTCCATCAACAGATCTACAAGAAAGGCTGCAGCAGGACAGATCTGCGAGGTCTGTCTCCATCTATCTTCTTCCCTATCTAGAATACTCTGATTCAAGATCTACAAATTGGAGAACCTTGGTCCTGGTCTGTTCTAGTTGGGTACCAGATCTTGGATTTTTTAGAGGTAGTTTCAGAGGTGTTCTTCATCTAGAACGAAAGGCTAACGAAGAAGACAGCAACCAGGCTGATTTCATCAAGGGCCTTGGATCGTGTCCAGATGACTCCAGATCTATTCGTTGCTGGTTCTGCTGCACCCAAGGTCTGTGGGAGGAGCTGGGATCATGCTCCAATATGTATCATAGACACAATGTACATAATGTGATAGAAGAATAACCCATTTATTGATTTATAGTCAAAATTACAAATTTGCTCTTAGATTTGTACAGGAATGTGTCAGCCAATCTGGCATCTAGGGTACACATATAATATCTACTAGTATCCACTTGGGCAGAACCTAGAACATCTTCTCCTCGCAAATCTACACTCCAAAAATCAGATCTCTATCTGATTTGGAAGTGCTTCAGAACTCCTTCTGAAGTTGGAGCAGCAGCCTGTCGAAGATGTCCTGCAGCCTTCCAGTTCCAGGCATCACCATGCCTTGGATCTTTGCCAGATGGATATCCAACTCTTTGGATGTGAAGAGAGGAGAGAGGAGAGCAGGGAGGATATAGAGAAGAAAAGAGGATTCTCATTTTGGCTGGGCATTGAGTAGAAACTTACAAACCCTAGGCGCAGACAGGGATTTTATAGACCCTGTATGCTGCGCAGTGCCACATCATTCGACCAATCAAAAAATTTCAATAAATTTTGAAAAAAATTTGATTAGTAGAGTGATATCATCTAATCATATCAGATAAAAATCTCCACCCTCTCTCCAATGTTGGCACCAACTTTGGATAAGCACAAGCAAGGTGGCGCCAAAGAGTCCATGTTTATCAGGACTCTTTCATTCTTATCCATTTGGGGCGCCCACTTTAATCCAATTGAGCTCATGCCATAATCTAATTATGGTATCCAATTTGATATGGTTTAGGCATGTGGACACTCCATAAAAATCTTTCAATGAGCTCTCTTCAGTTTAAGACCCATATGTCAATATTTGACAGATGTCCTAAAATGAAATTGGCAGGTGACAGAAATTAGCAGGTGCTTGTCTTAAATTCATCTCATGAATTAAGATAAGCCTTTTCTAAGCTGGACAAGCTTCATTTAGATTGAGAGAAATCTTCTCAAGATTCTTTGGGTGAGTCAAATCATATTTGACTCAGTAGAGACAGAAAAGATTACACGAGGAGAAAGTTAGGCTCAATCGTGTGCTAGCATGATTTCCTTGAACCTAATTGGATCTTATCCAAATCAATTGGGTTAGCCCAATTGATGACATCCAGACCCTAACCCTTGTTTGTGTGACCCAGTTAGATTCAATTCCATATGGTAATGAGACATGTCATGATCTCATCATCGACATCATCGAAACTCCTTTCGATGGATCAGAACTCTTCTGATTCAGACAATTAGAATGATCGATCATCAATATCATTTTAATTGCTCCCAAAATTTACTAGTGACATCTAGTAGTATGTGGTGGCAATCCATCAAAATTAAAGATGAACCTCTCGGTGCAGCTACCTGTGTGATTGAGTTCCTCTATCATGAGTCCTGACTGAATTAGGGTTAAGGTGAACTCGTCAAACCCAACATCTGTCATATGAATCAATCGATCGATCCAAGTCTGATGTGAAACTCCAATGAAAATCTTTTTTTCTATTATTTCACTCTGCCATGGCCATGGACTTAAGGACTCGATCTTTCGATCATCATAGGACTACTCCTCTCATCTATTGAGGTTGATAGATCCCATCATGGTGCGACTTAGTTCTTACAATGAATATGCTACAGCCAACATACACCTCAGGATTTCGAATGGCTAGGAGATCGAGTTATGATGTAGTCAAACTATAACATACTCAAGGAGAACTGTCGATGCACCTCAGGTCAAAGAACTAGACACACAACCGCAACATCGAGCTAGTCATCGACGAGAAGATATACTTCCTTTTGACATTTCTACTAACTGAAAGGATGTATCACAGACACAATACACATGATGTGATAGAAGAATAACCTATTTATTAATTTATAATCAAAATTATAAATTTGCCCTTAGATTTGTACAGGAATGTGTCAACCAATCTGACATCTAGGGCACACATCTAACAAGGGCCATATACAAGATGTGGAAAAATGATAGTGTGCTGCCAAATGTATCATGCTTGCCTCTATGAGCTGTTGAGAAATATGTCCCAAAAGCCAATCGTCAGCCTGTTGATGGTTGAGAAACCTTGTATTATAACTAATTTGTTAATAAATAAAATATATTTTTGGCATTTTCATCACAAGTTTTCATCTTCTAATGAACTCTGTTGTTGTGATGAAGTCCTTAAGACTATTTAGGTTCGATAAAGAGAGGATTTATCGATTAATCCTTAAAACTGTTCACGACCAAATGATAGGCTGTTAATAAGGATGACAGCTTCTATCAAGCATAGTCACTGTAGCCATATGGGTTGGTTGTTCTCTTAACCAAGGAGTGTGGAGACACTGGTATGGCATACAGATGAGATGTAAGGGTACATCATCATTGAATGTGACCAACTCCAGAGTATTCTGCTGTCGAGAATGTCTCTGATGGATATAGGTATAATGTCCCTTAGACCTGAGATCGCCTCAGTGACTTGCAAGCAACTCACTGTGCTTTGATATTGGACTAACTGAATTTTTAATTCAGTGATGGAAGGCTTTTGGGTACAGCAAGTACTTGCAAAGTCAGAGTATGATCGAGATGGGATTGACCACTCCAAGAGTTGGAGAAGAATGAGTCGCTGTATTTCAATTTAGCAAAATCTTGGCCAGGATAATCCATCAGATGGATTTGATATTTTGAAATATAATGTGGACAACCTGATCAGAGTTGACAGTTGAACTCTGAGGTATCCTATGATCATTTTGTCAAGAGATGAATTATATGGAAACTATATCCGCATGGGTTCTAAGGATGTTGTTCTACATATTCGACCTATCCGACCGTCGGGTACCATTGCTAGATGGTCATTTGATTGGTACAAAAATTTATTTTATTCTATAGCTTATATTCGAACCTATGAGGTCACAACATTAGAGTTCATGATCCGATCGGATGGTTGATCAACGATTAAGAATCATTCTAGGGTTAAACGATCAATATGATTGACATTTAACCTAGTGCAAGTGTTGCAGGAGGATCGATTAGCAATTTGATTGCTAATTGACTTAATTTGATTAAGCCAATGGTTGAGATTAAGTCTAATTGAATATAATTTAATTAAATTTAGTTTGAGCTTGATTGGATCAAGTCAATTGTTTATTGGATAAGCCAAGTGCAAGAAAAAACTAGTCCTAGTTCAATTAGGACTTGGTCAACCTAATTTTAATTTGATTAAAAAATTAAATAGATTTAAATCTAATTTAATTGATTAAATTAATTCTTAATTAATTAAGATTATTTTAATTGGGTTGATTTGATTTTGGTTTGATTTGGTTTGAGAAACCAATTGAACAAGTCATAGATTGAATCCTAGTAAGACTAGGATTCCACCTTGCGCCACCTTAGCCCCCCATGCCCACTCTCTTATTTTGTGAACAAAATTCTCTCCCAGGTCTTCACACATGCCCAAAAGGTTCTCTCTTTCTCTTTATATGGAAAGTGGTTGTGGATCAATCAAAGTAGGAATTAGTTTGGATTTCAAATTCTATGAGATAGAGTTTTAGAAACCAAAACTCTTTCCTTATGCACTGATTTTATCTAAATTTTTTTTGAATTTTTAGACTTTTATGGCACTAATATGTGCCCTTTTCTAGTAGTCCATACAAAAAGAAGGAGGAGCACCCAAGAGTTGGGCCCCCTTATCTTGCCATGTTTGGATATACCTTGACTAGGTATTTGACCTAGACAAGGACTCTATCATATCTCTCTATTTAAAATAATTTCTTCATAAAATTTTTGGAATAGAGTTTGAGAACCTTTGGGTGTGAAAATCAGGAGAAAGAAGGTTTGCATGGAGATATAATAGACACAAAATAAGTGTCTAGGAGAGAGCAAAGAGAAGAAAAGATCTTCTTCTAGGGTTGCTGAGTTCATCTCTTCCTTCCTCCATCTTGAGTTTTCTGAGAGTGTCTCAGATCTAAAACTCCTCCTACTTTCATCTTTGAAGAGTCCAAATCAAGAAGAAGGAGGCATCTGATCAACCATCGAAGAAGGATCAGTGCAGTACTAGCATACTGTGCTGATTTCTGGATCAAAGGACTTCTGATCGTGATTCGTGGGCTCGTGTGGATGACTCCTAGAGGCCGGATGCATGTGTGGCTCAACATCATCCTCAAGCTGGATCAGCAAAGTTAAACATCTAACTTGCAAGGTAATAGATCTGATCTATTATATTTTACATACATTAGATGTAGTATAGAAACATGTTGATATGATCAACATGTAGTTCTTGCTCTTTATATTTTAATTTTTGATTTAATATATAATAATCATATAATAGATCTTAGATCTGAATTTTTAATTTTAAATAAATTTTGATTTATTTTAGTCTTCCGCTGCTGATCTTGAAAAAGTTTCAAGATCTAACCCTGAAACCCTAGATCTGGTTCCTTCAATTGGTATCAGAGCCTAGGTTTTTATTACATGATTATTTATACATGCTTAGATTATTTCTTAGATTAGATCTAATTTATAATCTGATTATTAAATCTAAATTAAAATTTAGATCAATCACGAACTGAAGGTTGTCTGCTGTAAGGTTTACCCTTACAGTGCAAAGGTTGTCCTAGTTTGTGTAGATCTATCTTTAATCATAAATTTATTAGATATGATCTAGATTAAATTTATGATTTATTAGATTTAAAAGATATTTAAATCTGAAATAAATCTCTTTGTTAATAATTTTTGTGCAAGAAATTGTTTTAAAGTTGAAATTTTTCAATTACATGAACCTGTTTAGATTAGATCTAAAGTAGTTTCATGTTTATTTCATTGTATCTTGATTATGAATCAACATGCAATATGGTTGGTAGAATATATTGTAAAATTATTTTACAAATATAAAAATTATTTTTGAAAAGCCGAACCCAACCCTCAGCCAAAACTTAATTAAGAATTAAGAAGTTGTTTGATTAGGTTCTAGGATTGTGAATTGAAGAAACCTAAGAACAAACCATAACACATTGGGTTAATGGGTTAGTGGAATTAGGTTCATTAATGGTTTAGACCTATGGTTAGATTAAAGATGGACTTAATTAGAGAATTGACTAAATCTAATCAATTGTTGTCTTAATTAGGTCAGGATTCTCTAGATCAATTACAATAGTTGTAGTTGGTCAAGTCCATGTCTTTAACGAGAACCAAATGGACTTGATTCTTGGCTAAGAGTTCTAGCATGAATGTTAGGTTGATCTAATCGAAACTAATTAAACCAGTTGGTGTCTAAGGTAAACCAGACCGGTGGTTTTTAATTGGGAGCCCGCTTACCTGGCCATTTCTGATGGTGTCTAAAGGCAAGCTTTGGCAGACCCTCCCACTGATCGAACTTACCTGGCCTCTTGTGAAATTATGTTTGATCGGATCACTTGACTATTCGAGCTGACCCATGTCAGCTAGGTAAATCAGTGTGACTGATTTAGGTGCTCCTAGATCAGCCCTTTTAATGGTCTCCCTTAAGCTGACTTGGTGAAGCCAGTGGGAGGATCATGATAAGCTGGTTCATCTGACCTCATCCTCTAAATTATTAAATCCTCTAAAATTATTAGGTCCTTAAAATGATAAAGTTATGAGATAACTGAGTCATAGCCTCCCATTAAGGTGTTTGATAATGAGTCCATTAACTCAATAATCATTGAGACCCAAAGGCCTGGTGCTTGTTGACTAATGGAATTATCACTCATCATATGACGACTTGGAAGTGTCTCTCTAATGGTGGTTAGGTGAGCCAACCAAAGTTGGGCTTAATCATTCTTGGTTAGATACACCAAGTATGATCATGTTAATGGTTGGACCTAACCGGATCCTTACAGTGAGGCCAAAGCCTACTGATTAGGTTCTGGGGCAAAAATTAAAATTACTAAAAATTATTTAGAGAAATAATTGGTTATGAACCTACCCTTAGATGTACATGGGTTGGCCAACCAAAGTTGGGCTTGTGTGCAGTCTAAGTGGATTCTATACCCACTAAGGAATTAGGGTAATTCCTCGAATTGGAGGTAGAGGCTACCAATTCGAATAAATAGTGGGAGAAAACTTTTGATTAAAGTCCAAATCTTTAGGTTTAATGAATCAATTACTAATTAGGTTATGGTTTTCTTTGTGCAGATATGGCCACTTCCCTATCGCTCCGATCATTGTTGGACAATGTAAGTTGGTGGACCCAACTTCGGTAGCTGGTACGAAAGTTGAAGATAGTCCTGAGCATGAACGGATCCTATATGTGATAATAGATCCTGCACCTGAGGAGCCAGCTTCAATGCACGTGGAACAGTCAGAGACACTTACCAGAAGTGGCTCAGTGACCGGACCACGGTGCGCTGTATCATGCTGGCTGCCATGAGCGACGAGTTCAGTCGCAGATTCGAGACGGCTCAGCCAAAGACATGCTTCAAGTGTTGGAGGATGCCTTTGGCACACCCGATGACGTGGAGAGGCACAAGACTAGTTGTGCCATCTTCAACGCCAAAATGCGGGATGGTGCCTCTGTCACTGATCATGTATTGTACATGATCGAGCTGATGGAAGATTGAGCAAGCTCGGCTTTCCTTGCATGAGCAGCTTGGGAAAGATGCAATACTGAACTCGCTGCCCAAGTCTTATCTCCCATTCCTCACTCATTATAGAATGACAAAGCCTGAAGAACTACCACGGGTTACTGGGGTTGCTTCAAACTTTGAGAAGGATCACCAACTCCTCAAGGAGTCGGTGAACTAGTGGGAGGTTCATCTTCTGGTTCTCGACCCTTTGAGAAAGGGAAGAAGAACAAGAAGAAGAAAGTGAAAGAAGGTGCAAGTTCAGGCTGGACATCAGTGCAGAGCCAGACCAAAAGATCAAGCCTGATAAGAGTCTATTCTACTGGCAAGCACCCTAGATTAGATAGTGTGTCAGATATCTACTTATGGCACTGTAGGCTAGGTCATATAAACAAGAACAGAATAAACAGGTTGACTCAAGAGGAATCCTCGAAGTCAGTGATTGTGAATCACTTCCAACTTGAGTCCTGTCTTCTTGGTAAAATGACAAGTCATCTTTTACTGGAAAAGGTGAGAGAGCTACTGAGCTCTTGGCCTAGTACATACTGATGTATGCGGGCCCATGAGCACCAGTGCTAGAGGTGGATATTTCTACTTCATAACTTTCACGGATGACCTATCCGATATGGATATGTCTATCTGATGAAACATAAGTCGGATTCATTTGAAATGTTCAAACGATTTCGAAGTGAAGTAGAAAAATAAACTGGAAGAGTATTAAAACTCTTCGATCTGATCGAGGGGAGAATTACCTTTCTAGTGAGTTTCTCACATATCTAGGAGAGAATGGATTCTCTCCCAATGGACTCCTCCAAGAACACCACAGCATAATGGTGTGTCTGAAGGAGGAATCAGACTCTGTTAGACATGGTCCGATCCATGATGGTTTTGCTAGCTTCGATATCCTTCTGGGATATGCACTCGAATCGGCCTGTTATCTGTTAAATAGGGTTCCAAGTAAGTCTGTAATTAAGACTCCATATGAGATATGGATGGGACGTAAGCCAGCACTTTCACACCTTAGGGTCTGGGGGTGCCCGGCCTATGTCAAACGATTAGTCACAGACAAACTTGGACCTAGGTCTGACAAATGCTCATTCATTAGGGTACCCAAAGAGACAAAAGATATTTTTTCTACCATGCTGATGAACAAAAGGTGTTCGTCAGCCTTAAGGCAATCTTTTTAGAAAAGGAGTTCCTTGGTGAAGGAACCGTTGCCTCTAAGGTTGAACTTGATGAAGTTCAACAGGTAGAAGGACCGACACAATAGCTGAACCTGAGTCGGATATGATTAGATCAGATCGGAGCCCAATTACCTGCACCATTAAGGCGATCCGGATAGAGTACCGCATCAGTCGGACAGATACTACGATTTCTTGGTCGGATGGTGATCCCATCGAACTGATGAGATAATGAGGATCTGATCACCTATATGGATGCAATGCAGAGACCTGATTCGAGAAATGGCTTGAAGCCATGAAATCCGAAATGGAGTCCATGAAGGTCAACGATGTATGGACATTGGTTGACCACCTGAAGGGGTTAAACCCATTGGGTGTAAATGGTCTTCAAAAGGAAGAGGGGCGCAGAGGAAAGGTGGAGACCTATAAAGCCCGTCTGGTTGCCAAGGGTATCGTCAACGTTATGGTATTGACTATGACGAGATGTTTTCCCTGTGGCAATGCTCAAATCCATTCGGATAATGCTTGCAATAGCTGCCCATCTGGATTATGAGATCTGGCAGATGGATGTAAAGACAGCTTTCCTGAATGGAGAGCTGACCGAAGAGGTGTATATGATACAACCTGAGGGTTTACATCCACAGATGAGTCCAAGGTGTGGCAAGCTTCAGAGATCATTTATGGATTGAAGCAAGCTTCTCGGAGTTGGAACATGCATTTTGATAAGGTGATCAAAATGTATGGCTTCATTAAGAATGGAGAAGAGCCCTGCATCTATAAATGGGCAAATGTCCAGTTGTGGTATTCCTTGTCTTGTACGTGGATGACATTCTCTTAATCGGAATGACATCCCCGCACTACAGGGAATAAAAGTTTGGTTTGTCATCACAGTTCTCCATGAAGGACTTGGGTGAAGCATCCTACATCCTAGGGATGAAGATCTATAGGATAGATCTAAAAGGATGCTTGGGTTATCCCAGTCCATGTACATAGACACTGTGCTGAAGAGGTTCAGCATGGAGAATTTCAAGAAGGGCTATCTACCGATAGGCCATGAAATTTTCTCTCTAAGAAGGATTGTCCGACAACTCCTGAAGAGAGAGAGCGTATGAGTAGAGTCCCATATGCTTCATCGTGGGATCTATCATGTACGCCATGACATGTACAAGACAGATGTGGCATACTCACTAGGAGTAGTGAGTAGATACCAATCTGATCCTGGAGAAAATCACTGGAAAGTGGTTAAAGCCATCCTTAAGTATTTGAAAAATACTAAGGACCAATGGTTGGTTTATGGCGAGTCAGATCTGAAACTTGTGGGGTTCACAGACTCAGCTTCAATCTGACCATGATGACAGCAGAGCGTGTCGGGTTATATCTTTACTCTGAATGGTGGAGCCATCTGCTGGAAGAGTTTCAAGCAGCATACTGTGGCAGACTCTGTTTGTGAGCGGAGTAATCGCAGCATCGGATGCCGGAAGGAAGCTGTGTGGCTGAGAAAATTCATCATCGAGCTCGGAGTAGCACCCTCCCTCGATGGTCGTCCTGCTCTATTGCGACAGCACTGGTGCCATAGCTCAGAGCGAAGGAACCCAAAGCACATCCAGCAGACGAAGCACATTTGACCGCTTCCACTGGTCTGAGAGATCGTGGATCGAGGTGACGTCGACCTTCAGAAGATCGACGGAAAGGAGAACCTGACCGACCCCTTCACTAAAGCCCTGGCGATAAAGGAGTTCGACAACACAAGTCGAAGATGGGTATTAGATACTTGCCGAGTGGCTTTAGGACAAGTGGAGTTGTTGGGAAATATGTCCCAAAAGTCAATCGTCAAGCTGTTGACGGTTGAGCAACCAAGTATTGTAATTGATTTGTTAATAAATAAAATATATTTGATATTTCATCATAAGCTTTCATCTTCTAATGAACTCCGTTGTTATGATGAAGTCCTTAGGACTATTTAGGTTCGATAAAGAGAGGATTTATCGATTAGTCCTTAAAACTTTTCATGACAAATGATAGGCTGTTAATAAGGACGACAGCTTCTATCGAGCATAGGTCGCTGTAGGCCATATGGGTTGGTTGTCCTCTTAACCAAAGGAGTGTGGAGACACTGGTATGGCATACAGGTGAGATGTAAGGGTACATCATCATTGAATGTGACCAACTCCAGAGCATTCTATTCGAGAATGTCTCTGATGGATATAGGTATAAGTGTCCCTTAGACCTGAGATCACCTCAGTGACTTGCAAGCAACTCACTGTGCTTTGGTACTGACTAACTGAATTTTTAATTCAGTGATGGAAGGCTTCTGGGCACAGTCAAGTACTTGCGAAGTTAGAGTGTGATCGAGATAGGATTGACCACTCCAAGAGTTGGAGAAGAATGAGTCACTGTATTTCAATTTAGCAAAACCTTGGCCAGGGTAATCCATCAGATGGATTTGATATTTTGAAATACAATGTGGACAACTGATCAGAGTTGACGTTGAAACTCTGAGGTGTCCTATGATCATTTTGGTCAAGGGATGAATTATATGAAACTATATCCGCATGGGTTCTAAGGATGTTGTTCTACACATTCGACCTATCGACCGTCGGGTACCATTGCTAGATGGTCACTTCGATTGGTATAAAAAATTATTCTTATGCTACTGACTTAGGTTTGAACCTATGAGGTCACACACATTAGAGTTCATGATCCGATCGGATGGTTGATCAATGATTAAGAATCGTTCTAGGGTTAAACGATCAATACGATTGACATTTAACCTAGTGCAAGTGTTGCAGGAGGATCGATTAGCAATTCGATTGCTAATTGGCTTAATTTGATTAAGCCAATAGGTTGAGATTAAGTATAATTAAATATGATTTAATTAATTTAGTTTGGCTTGATTGGATCAAGTCCAATTGGTTTATTGGATAAGCCAAGTGCAAGAAAAAACTAGTCCTAGTTCAATTAGGACTTGGGTCACTAATTTCTAATTTGATTAAAAAATTAAATCAGATTTAAATCTAATTTAATCTGATTAAATTAGGTTCTTAATTAGGTTAAGACTATTTTAATTAGATTGATTTAATTTTGGTTTGATTTGGTTTGAGAAACCAAATTGAACAGTCATAGATTGAATCCTAGTAAGACTAGGATTCCACCTTGCGCCACATTAGCCCCCATGCCCACTCTCTCTTATCCACACCCACTCTCTCTTATTTTATGTGACAAATATTCTCTCCCAGGTCTTCATGCATGCCCAAAGGTTTCCTCTCTTCTCTCTTATATGGAAAGTGGTTGTGGATCAAGTCAAAGTAGGAATTAGTTTGGATTTCAAATTCTATGAGATAGAGTTTTAAAAATCAAAACTCTTTCCTTATGCATCTGATTTTATCAAATTTTTTTAGAATTTTCATGACTTTTATGGCACATAATATGCCCCTTTGCTGGTGGTCCACACACAAAAAGAAGGAGGCGCCCAAGAGTTGGGCACCCCTTATCTTGCCTGTTTGGATATACCTTGACTAGGTATTTGACCTAGATAAAGACTCTATCATATCTCTTTATTTAAAATAAATTTCTTCATGAAATTTTTGTGGATTATAGAGTTTTGAGAGACCTTTGGGTGTGCAAAAATTAGGAGAAATAATGTTGGAGCATGGAGATATAATAGACACAAAATAGGTGTCTAGGAGAGAGCAAAGAGAAGAAGAAGAGGGTCTTCTTCTAGGGTTGCTGAGTTCATCTCTTTCCTTCCTCCTTCTTGAGTTTTCTGAGAGTGTCTCAGATCTAAAACTCTTTCTCCTATTTCTTATCTTTGGAAGAGTCCAAATCAAGAAGAAAGAGGCATCTGATCGACCATCGAAGAAGGATCACACAGTATAGCATACTGTGCTGATTTCCTGGACCAGGACTTCTGATCGTGATTCGTGGGCTCGTGTGAATGACTCCTAGAGGCCGGATGCGTGTGCAGCTCGCAACATCATCCTCAAGCCCAGATCAGCAAAGTTAGAATGTCTAACTTGCAAGGTAATAGAACTGATCTATTATATTTTACATACATTAGATGTAGTATAGAAATATGTTGATATGATCAACATGTAGTTCTTGCTCTTTATATTTTAATTTTTGATTTAATACATGTAATAATCATGAATAGAATCTTAGATCTAAAGATTCTCTTATTTTATAAGATAAATTTTAATTTATTTTAGTCTTCCGCTGTCTGATCTTAAAAAAGTTTCAAGATCTAAACCTAAAACTCTAGATCTGGTTTCTTCATGAGCAATGAGCTCCAGAGGCAGCATGAGGATATGGACATTCTCTCTATTCTTCTTAATCTTAAGGAGTTATATGGAGAGCAAAGTCAAACTACTCAATATGAGATATCAAAGCAGTTGTTTCATGCCCGTATGACTGAAGGCTCTTCCGTGCAAATGCATGTCCTAAAGATGATTGATTTGATCAGTCATCAAAGACAGCTGAATTTTGTCATGAATGGTGAACTGAGCCAGGATTTGAATCCTACAGTCTCTACCTGACTCTTTTTCTCAGTTTGTCATTAATTATCATATGAACAAACTGAATATCAGCTTGCCTAAGCTGCTGAATATATTAAAAATAGTAGAGAGCCATTTCAAAGGTGAAAAAGCTCAGGTTCTTCATGTTGATAAGATCAACAAGAAGAAGATAAAAAAGGATTCTAAGAAAAAGCTGAACCCTAAGACTGGTATCTCCAAGAAGAAGGCGAAGAAGATCTCTATCAAAGGTACTTGTTATCACTGTGGCAAGAAGGGCCACTGAAAGAAAAATTGCAAGGAGTACCTTGCAACCATGAAATCAACAAATATTGCTAAAGATTTGTATACGATACAAACTAATTTATCATTAAGTACTTCAATGTTAGATTCTTGAGTATTGGATACCACCTATGGTTCGCACCTTTGCAAGTCGTTGCAAGGTCTATAGAGAATAAGGAATCTGAATAAAGGTGACTTTAAGCTGTTCGGCGCAAATGGAGAGTCCATTCAAATCGAAGCCATAGAAATCAGGGTTTTGAAGTTGCCTTCGAAAAAAATTTTGAAACTAAAGACCTGTTATTACATTCTAAATATTATTAAAAATATTATTTCTATACCATTATTATTGAAATAAATTTTAAAATAATTGCAAAGAATAATGGTTGTTCTATATATTTTTCTAATGAATATTATGGAAGTGCTTTTATTGATAATGGTCTTATGTTTCTTTCACTTAATGATAATGTGCTTCATATTGATAATATGAAGAAAAGAAAGAGAGAGGATGTGAATGTCACATACCTCTGGTACTGTCGACTTGGTCATATAAATGAGTCAAGGATTAACAAGTTATACAAAGATAATTTTTTTGATCCTTATGATTATAAATCATATGAAATTTATGAATCTTGCCTCATGAAAAAAATGATCAAGACTCTATTTACTGGACATGAAGATCGAGGGAGTGACATTTTGGATCTTATACATACTGATATGTGTGGTCCAATGTTGATTCAAGCCAGAGGTAGATACTCTTACTTCATCATATTTACTGATGATATGTCTAGGTTTGGATATGTGTATTTAATGAAATATAAATTTGAAGTCTTTAACAAATTTAAAGAGTATCAAAGAATGGTCGAGAAATAAACTAGTAAAAGTATTAAAGCTCTTCGATCGAATTGAGGAGGAGAATACTTGTCTAGTGAGTTCTTCGATTATTTGAAACAAAATGATATACTCTCTCAATGGACACCTCCTTATACTCCATAATTAAATGAAATTGCAGAAGAAATAAATTGCACCTTATTAGATATGGTGCGGTCTATGATGTGTTTCATGGATCTTCTATTATCCTTTTGGAGATATGCCCTCGAGGCTGAAGTGATATTTTAAATAAAATACCTTTAAAATCTATTTCTAGTACTCCATATAAAATATGAAAAAGAAAAAGATCCAATCTTAAGCATCTTAAGATTTGGGACTGCCCAACTTATGTGAAAAATATTGATGGACATAAGCTGGATGCTACTTTTATAATTTCAAGGAGAGTATAGGATACTACTTCTATAATCCTACTCAACAAAGGATGCTTGTTGGTAGGCATGCCATTTTCTTGGAGAAAGAGTTTATCCAAAAAAGAGGCAATGGAAGGTCTGTTGAACTTGAGGAAATTCTAAACCTACAATCAATCCAGGATTCACCAGATAGTTCTCAACCAGATGTACCCATTATTGAGGCATAGCCACTACACACACCTCCTCTCTGAAGGTCGAGTAGAGTGCATAATGTACCACTCAAGTATAGATTTGTCATTGAGAATGACAACACAACCCACATCATTGAGAATGATGAGCCTATGACCTATTCAAAAGCTGTCATGAGTAGTGACTCTGACAAATGGCTTAATATCATGAAATCTAAAATGGACTCCATGTATGCCAACAAAGTTTGGATGTTGGTTGATACGCCCGAGGGTGTGACCCCAATAGGCTGCAAATGAGTCTTCAAAAAAAAGATTGAAGCAAATGGCCAGGTAGAGACCTATAAGGCCAGGCTTGTGGTAAAAAATTTCAGATAAAAACAAGGTATTGATTATGAAGAAACCTTTTCATCAGTAGCCATGCTCAAGTCTATTCGGATAATGCTTGCTATTACAGTATACCATGACTACGAGATCTGGTAGATGGACATCAAGACTATCTTGCTCAATGAAAATCTTGAGGAAGAAGTTTATATGACTTAGCCGGAGGGATTTGTCTCAAGTGGGAGAGCAAATTAGGTATGCAAGCTGAATAGATCCATATATGGATTAAAGCAAGCATCGTGGAGCTGGAACATCCAATTTGATGAGATAGTCAAACCATTTAGCTTCATCAAAAATATGGATGAACCTTGTATGTATAAGAAGAGTAGTGGGAGTGCTATTGTCTTCTTGGTCTTGTATGTGGATGACATACTTGTTACTCTAAGAATTGATTTTGATGATCGCAAACTATTTGAGGGGACTACTAATGTGTTTCTTATCTTTGGAGAATATTTTTGTGATGGTTCAGATAGTCCAAAAGATTGGGTTTGAAAAGCTTCATCAAGTGTGCCAAAGTTAAAATTTTTGCATGTTGGAGAAGTTTTCGAAGCCTTCTGAGAGTGTTCAATTGATTTGAAGCCATTTGAGAGCGTTTGAAAGTATTCTGGTAAGTTTTGAACCTTAAATGCATAAAAAATTGGATTGCAACAAAATGGAGCGACCCATCTGGGTCATCCCTTTTCATTGAGTAGCCGACATGCACTGTTTTGACTTATGGCACGCAGTGGGACGATCCATCTGGGATGATCCCTAAGATCTTGAGACCAAAATAGAAAGTCTAATTTTTAGACTGGCAGAATGAGGCATCCCATGGGACTTCTTAGTCACAGTGAGACGACCCATATGGGATGACCCATTCTGGGCGAATCTATAATGGCTAATTTTCAGTCTGTTTTTGATATATTTAATGTGCATTAAATACTCTCTAACAGTTCTAAACTGACACTAAGATATTCTCAAGTATAAATAGTAATTATAAATACTCTCTTGAAGTAGAAAATCATAAGTTTTGCAAGCATTCAAGTTCACATCCGAGAAAAGCTCAAACAAATCCTAAAGAGAGGAAAAGAAGTATTTAATCATCTCACCAACCACTCTCCAGCCGTAATCAAGTGTGCAATTCATTGAGAGTATTTAGCAAAAGCTTTTTCCCCTTAAGTATGGTATTTTTATTGCATTTATTATGTTTATTTAAGGGGATATTATGCAAAATTTTTTGTACGCTATTTTTCTCATATTATATTTGGGTTTTTGAGTTTTGGGGGGGGTTCAAGACTCGGTTGGGTTGATTCGAATCTTGAATCAGATTGTTGAAGGTTAGCTTATATCCGAAAAATAAGTATTCTTGCTTAGATAGCAAAGATCGGAGTTATCTGACTGTTGTCACTTTGAAATCCGTTTAGTGGATTGAATTTTCAAATAGAGATTTAGAGTGTAGATGTAGGTGCAAGGTTGGCACTGAATCACTATAAATTCTTGATGTTTATTATGCTGGCATCTCTTTACTTGCTCTTTGTGTTCAATATCTGTTTATCTCTTATTTATGTTTAATTTTATCTTTATTACAAATCAACTTATTCTACTCAACATCTTAGCACATTATTTAAGTGTACTAATCTTAAAAATTTTAAAAAGATCCAATTCATCCCCCCCTCTTGGGCTCCATATCTGGACAACAAGTAGTATCAGAGCACAGTGCTCTAGTCCTTGCTTAATTTAACCATCAAGAGCCAAAGGTCAATGGTAGCCTAATTTGGCACATCATTAGTCGAGGGGCAATCCACAAACCAATCTTTACTTTTCAATGGATCAAACTACATCTATTAGAAAGCTCGGATGAGAATTTTTATTCAAGTACTTGACTATGATATGTAGAATATCATAGTAAATAGACCACACACACCCACTAAATTGATTGATGGTGTATCTCTTCCTAAGTCAGAAGGTGAATAGGATGAATTTGATAAGAAAATGGCTCAGGTCAATGCTAAAGTCATTAATATTTTATATTGTACTTTAGATGTAAATAAATTTAATCGTATTTCCATATTCAATTCTACTAAAAAATTTAGGATAGGTTAGAAGTCACACATGAAGGAACAAACCAAGTAAAAAAGTCTAAGATAAATATGCTTGTGCATAACTTTGAACTGTTTAAAATAGAACCTAAAGAGTCAATAATTTAAAGGTTCACCCATTTCACTAACATCATAAATGGTTTAAAAAATCTTGATAAATATTATTCTAACAGTGATCTTATGAGAAAAGTGCTCAGATCCTTATCAAGATCATGGGAGGCAAAGGTCACTGCAATCTAAGAAGTAAAGGATTTAAATATTCTACCATTGGAGAAGCTTCTTGGATCCTTCATGACTCATGAACTGACCATGAAGTAACACTCTGAGGAGAAAACAAGAAGAAAGAAGACTATCGCTCTCAAGTCGACAACTCAGGAAGAAGAAGACAGAAAAATCAGACAATAGCGAGGAAGATGAAGATTTGGTCCTGATCACCAAAAAGTTTAGACGCTTCATGAGAAGAAAGAGATAAGAAATCAAGAGAAGACCACCAACTAAGGGGGAGCCGAGTAAAGAAAAAGAAAAAGATCAGTCCATCATTTATTATGAGTGCAAGAAGTTGGGTCACTTCAGATCAGAATGCCCTCAGCTCAAGAAAGGTCAAAAGAAGTTCAAGAAGAAAAAGGCTATGATGGCTACATGGAGCGATAGTGATGACTCCATCATAGATAAAAAATCCTATGAAGAAGCCAACCTGTGCTTTATGGCTCATGAAAATGAGGTATCCCCCAAAACTCAAAATGAATTTACTTATGATGAACTACTAGAAGCTTTTCATGAACTTTTGGATGATCTAAAAGAATTAGAAATAAAAAAATTAAAATTTAAAATTAAAAAACTAAGTATTAGCTAAAGAAAAAGAAGAAGTTGATAACAAAAGTAAAGAATTAGAACTAAAGAATCAGTCCCTATTAAAAGAAAAAGATGAATTTTCAAGCCAAAATGAAACTTTTGTAAAAGAAAATCAAAAATTAAAGGAAGAGGTAACCAAGTTAAAACCTATAGTTGATAGATTTATATTAAGTTCAAACAAACTTCAGATGATCATTGATAGTCAAAATACTGTATATGATAAAGCCGGACTTGGCTATAACACTCTTAGAAAATAAAAATTTTTGAAAAATATTTTTGTCAATGCATCTATAAGAAAATTATCATATATTACTTATTTTAAATGTGGTAAAGTAGGGCATAAAGCTTATTCATGTTTATCAAATAAATTTGATGATATAAATATTAAAAAAATATGGGTTTCAAAAAAAACCATATGACTAACCCCAAAGGATCCAAGTTAGCTTGGGTACTTAAGGTTAAAACTTGATTTCATGTGTGCAGGTGTGTCTTGCATCCCAAGCAACAAAACAGAAGTGGTATCTTGATAGTGGATGCTCAAGACACATGACTGATGATGAATCTTAATTCATCACATAGAAAGCCAAGAATGGAGAGATGGTCACCTTTGGAGATAATGGCAAAGGGAAGATCGTCGGTATTGGTAACATTGGTATCACTTCCTCTACTTATATTGAAAATGTATTACTTATAGATAGTTTTAAGCATAATCTTTTAAATATGAGTCAATTATGTAATAAAGGTTACAAAGTAATTTTTGAATCATCTATATGTATTGTAGCTAGTCCCTCTGATGTTAGCACTAGATTCATTGGGCATAGGCATGGTAATGTATATATGATTGATTTAAATAATCTATCCTTACAAAATATGCAATATCTTGTGGCCATGAATGCTAAAATTAATGAGACTAGTTGGCTTTGATATCGTAGGCTAACACATATTAGTATGCACACACTTTCTAAAATTATTAAAAAAGATTTGATTTTTGGTTTGCTAAAAATTAATTTTGACAAAGATAAAATTTGTGATGCATGTCAATTAGATAAACAAACAAGAGTTTTCTTTAAATCTAAGAACGTTGTTTCAACTTCTAAACCTTTAGTGCTCTTATATATGAATTTATTTGATCCTACAAGGACAACTAGTCTAGGAGGAAAAAGATATGATTTTGTAATTATTGATAATTTTTCATATTTTACTTGTATTTTATTTTTAGCTTCTAAGGATGAAGCATTTTCAGCATTCTATAAGTTTTGTGGAAAGATTTCGAATGAAAAAGGTTAGTCAATTATTTCTATACGAAGTGACCATGGCACTGAATTTGAAAATAAAGATTTAAAAAAAAATTATGATGAAAAGGGCATAGATCATAACTTCTCAGCACCTAGAACACCACAATAAAATAGAGTTGCAAAGAGAAAAAATAGAGCCCTAGAAGAAATGGCCCGTACCATGCTATGTGAAAGCAAACTCCTAAAATACTTTTGGATCGAGATAATTAACATAGCATGTTACATTTTAAACCGTGCTTTAATAAGATCTATTTTTAAAAAAATACCTAATAAATTATGGAAAGGTAGAAAACCTAATATAGGTTATTTTCATATTTTTGGTTGTTGGTGTTTTGTTTTGAATAATGGTAAAGATAGCTTAGGCAAATTTGATGCTAAATCTGATGAAGCTATCTTTCTTGGCTATTCTACTTCTAGCAAAGTCTTTAGAGTATTTAATAAAAAAATACTAATAGTGAAAGAGTCAATTCATGTAATTTTTGATAAAACTAATGATCTTCCATCAAAGAAGAGAGAGGATGCTGATGATGCAGGTATTATAGAAGATAGAATAAAAGAGCTCACCATCAATGACTCAAATGAGCGAAACAAGGATCAGTTGGATAAAAAGTATGAGGATGAAAGCATCAATAATTAGAATATTCAAGAATAACCTCAAGATATAGGTAATCTTCCAAAGAGAATGGAGGTATGTCCATAATTATCTCAAAAAATTAATAATTGATGATCCGACATAAAGAGTAAAAACTAGATCTTCTCTTAGAGATGTTTATAATTATGTAGCTTTTGTTTCACATCTGGAACCTAAAACAATAGATGAAGCTGAAAAAGACCATAACTGAATAATTACCATGCAAGAAGAGCTAAACCAATTTGAAAAAAATAATGTATGAACACTAGTTGCTAGATCTAAAAATCACCCCATAATAGAAACTAAATGGGTATATAGGAACAAATTAGATGAAGATGGAAATGTAATAAGAAATAAAGCAAGATTAGTTGCTAAAGGATACAATCAACAAGAAAAAATTGATTTTGATGAAATATTTACTCCTATTGCTAGACTAGAAGTAATAAGAATGCTACTTGCTTTTGCTTGTTTTATGAATTTGAAACTGTTTCAAATGGATATTAAGAGTGCTTTTGTAAATGGTTATATTACTGAATAAATATATGTAGAACAACCTCCAGATTTTGAAAGTCATAAATTTTCAGATCATATATTTAAGTTAAAGAAAGCATTATGTGGTTTAAAACAAGCTCTTAGGGCTTGGTATGAAAGATTAAGTAAGTTCTTATTAGAAAATATTTTTTTAAGAGAAAAAGTTGATACTACTCTATTTATAAAAAGAAAAGATAAAGAAATTCTAATTATACAGATATATGTTGATGACATTATATTTGGGTCTACTAATGAAGATTTATGCCAAGAATTTGTCAAGCTCATACAGGGAGAGTTCAAGATGAGCATGATGGGAGAACTCACTTTCTTTCTCGGACTTCAGATTAAGCAAATGAAGGAGGGGATCTCCATCATCCAAAGTAAGTACACAAGAGAACTATTAAAAAAATTTGGAATGGAGAGCTCAAAAATTATAAGTACACCTATGACTCTTTTCTATAAATTAAGAAAAGATGAATATGATAAAAGTATGGATTCAAAGCTCTATAGAGGTATGATAAGCTCTTTATTATATCTTACTGCTAGTAGACCTGATATAATATTCAGTGTATGCATGTATGCTAGATATTTGTCAAATCCTAAGGAATCTCACTTAAATGCTGTTAAGAGAATTTTTAGATACTTAAAAGGAACACAAAACTTAGGACTTTGGTTCTCAAAATAATCTTTTATGAACTTAATAGGTTACTCAGATACAGACTTTACTGGATGTAAACTAGATAGAAAAAATACTAGTGGAACTTGTCAATTTTTAGGAGTGAATTTAATCTTTTGGTTTAGCAAGAAGTAAAATTTGATAGCATTGTCTATGGTCGAGGTTGAATATATTACAGTTGAAAGTTGCTATGCTCAAATTCTATAGATTAAGCAACAACTCATAAATTTTGGTATTGAACTTAAAAACATCCTCATAAGATGTGATACTATAAGTGCCATCAATTTGACCAAAAATCTAATCCAATACTCTAGATCAAAATACATTGAAATTAGATATTATTTTATTAAAAAATATATTCAAAATAATGATATAATACTTGAATACATAAATACTAAAAGACAACTAGCTGATATTTTCTCCAAAGTACTAAAAGAAAATAAATTTTGTGAAACTAGAAGGGAATTGAGCATCTTAGACCCTTCTGCTTGAACTTCAATTATAATTTCACTCTCAAAATCTTTCTAAAACTTTTTGACTTCATTATCTTAATTTTGAGAGCCATCTATCTTTTTTTGAGATTTTTTTAAGATAATTAAAAAATCATCAGTGCTATTCAAATACCTTCTCAGATTTTTTTCCATTGAAATATTCAATCAAAAATTATACCAAAATTTTTTTGGACTTCTTATGATCATCTCAACTTGATATGATCTATTTCAAATTTTTTCTCTTAAAATTTTCTCTTTTTGTAAATCTTTTTCTCGTTGCCTAAATCTTTCCTAGATGGGACAACCCATATGGGACGTCCTAATTGATCAGGCAAGCGAATTTCATGTGAACCGATCCATTTAAACTTCTCTCTTAAAAGCTAAGTGAGGTGACTCAATTACTATGCTTCTTCCTCTTCTTCTCATCCCAAACCAAAAGCTCTTCCTCTAACTCTCCACCAGCCACAAATCTATCCCGTTAACCACCCAAAATCTTGGATCTCTATCTCAAACCTTAGAGCAAACTCTCTCTCTCGATATACCCTCTTGCTCTCCATCAAAATCTCAAGCCCTAACTTGCAAAATCTATGACAATCAACCCAAAACCCTCTTCTCCTCTTTATTTTCATTCATCTCTTATCCCTCTCTACCCTCTTAACCAATTCCCTCCTCTTCTTGGAACAATGGCCCCTAAAATGATGTTATCACAGAGAAGAAAGTCTGTAAGATCTTTGGAGGCTGAAGAACGGAGGAAGAAGGTAGCTCAAGCACTAACTTAAGCTTCTCAACCAGTTACACCAAGTAAGATCCCTCTTTCTGCAAAAAAAGTAGCTCTGGAAAGAAATATAGATTTTCGATTTTTAAGGAGTGATGGTTTTTCTATTTGAGAGAAATTGATTAAGCAATGATGGAAAATTTTTCTCAATTTATCTAAGCCAGTTTATATTGATCTTGTCAAAAAATTTTACTCAAATTTAATCTTCTCTGATGGTGTTTTGAGGTCTACTGTAAAGGGAGTCCAAATTATTTTGAATGCACCTAGGCTGGGTAGACTCCTTTAGATGCCTTATGAGGATAGTTGCCTAGATAAGCTACCCAAAATAAAAATTGGACTTAGGACTATCCTTGGAAGAGAAGATGTAGAAGGATTTTTAAAAATTGAGGCCAAGGATCTGAGTGTAGAGATGAGATTGCTCCACCACATGGTGTCTAGGATTTTTTTCTCCAAAGAGAGAAGATATGATTTGATGACTGGTAGGGATATCTGCTTGATGTACCATATTATTTTTGAGACTCTCCTGAACCTACCTTTTCTAATGATCGATGCCATGAGGGAGGCCTTGAATAGATCCATGGCTCTCTTGCCATATGGCATGGCTCTCACTATGATTTTTAGGGAGTCTGGAGTGAGTTTTGAGGGAAAGATTGTTTGTAGACTGTCATACACCGACACCTATAGCAACCACTCTCTTCGATGCATGGGGTTTGTCAAAGTTGATGGCCATTGGGCTAAGGGCCGTGCAGCTGCAGTTAAGGAAGAAGATGATGAGAAGGAGGAGCATGTTGAAGGGGAGAGTCCATCTTCACCACCTGTGCCTAGACGAGTTCAATTGATCACCCTGTATCGGAGCCTGAGATAGGACCCTCAATCAAAGTACCCCCATCGAGCCATACTGTGCCATCTTTTAGTTTGGGGGATGAGGATATGGGACTGTTGGCTGAGAGAGTGGCAGAGATTCTATTTGTTCAGCAGCAGCAGTTCCAGGATCAGATTTTTCAGCAGCTCAATCAGTTTCAGTAGTATCAGGAGCAGATTCTCTAGCAGGTATATGTTGGGAATAGTATCCCAAAGCCAATCGTCAGCCTTTTGATGGTTTTGCTCATTTTTGTATTAGTATATGAATTATAAATTAATAAAAATTATTTTAGTATTTTTTATCATAAATTATTTCATCTTCTAATGAACTCTTGTATTGTGGTGAAGTCCTTAGGATTATTTAGACTCGACAAAGGAGGATTTGTCGTTTAGTCCTTAAACCTATTCGCGACCAAATGATACGTTGTTACCAAAGACAATAACATTTATCAAGCATAGGTCATTGTGTGCCATATAGGTTGGTTGTCCTCTTAACCAAAGAGTGTGGAGATACTAGTATGGCATATAGGTGAAATATAAGGGTACATCTGCACTGAACGTGACCGACTCTGGAGCTATTTCTGCTGTCAAGATTTGCTCCGATGGGATATGGATATAAATATCCCTCTGACCTGAGACTGCCACAATGACTTACAAGCAACTCACTGCACTTAGGCACTGGACTACCTAAATTTCTAATTCAGTGATGGAAGGCTGCTGGGTGTAGTCAAGTACTTGACTTGTCGATGCATGTGTCAAGATGAGATTGACCACTCCAGTTCAGGAGCTGTGTATAGTTGTGTTTCAATTTAGCAAAACCTTGGCCAGGGTAGTCCTAGTGAGGAGTCACAGGACTGTTTGAGTTGAGCACGATTCGGATGATCTGATTAGGGTTGATAGTTTAATCCTGAGTTATCCTAAACACAGGGATCAAAAGGGATGAATTACATAGTAACCATATTCACGTAGGTTCTGAATGTTGCGATTGCGACTATTCGACCTATCCAGATGTCAGGTACCATTGCTAGATGGTCACTTCGATTAGTACAGAAATTGGTTCCTATGCTATCGGCTTAGGTTCGAACCTATGGGGTCACACACATTAGAGGTTCCTATCTGATCTGATGGTTGATGAAGAGTCCTAATGCTCGTGGACTATGAGTCTTCTGTGATCAAGAATCAGGATTCTCTGATCACGAGTACCACACATTTTTGGTACCGAGGTCAAGAGTCCCACTGGTTTGGGACTCTTCGATCAAGGTTTCATATCGATGGACTTTGATGCCCGATTGCCCATCAGATTTGGACTCAATATTTTTGAGAGATTTAATTAGTGATTTGATCACTAATTAACTCAATTTGATTGAGTAATTATTTTTGGATCAAGTTCAATTGAATTGGATTCAGTTGGGTTTGACCCGATTAGGTTAAGTGTTGACCTAATCGTCGAAGTGGTTTGGTCCCTGATTTGATCAGGGGTTGGGCTTAGTCAATTCTTGATTTGATTAAGATTTTATTGAGCCTAATTAAACCTAATTGTGTTAGGTTTAAATTAGTCTAATTGGACCTAACTTATTTTAATTAAGTTGGTTCAATTATGTTGATTTAAAATTAGAAACCACCTTGACCTTAACTCCTTGCACCACCTCACTTCTTCTGCACCCATTTGAACTCATGAGAAATAACTTCTCGTGAATTTTCTCCCACGCAAAGGCCTTCCCACACCCACACTTGTGCGCCATTTTCTTTACATGAGAAAGAGTTTCTCGTGTAAACTCTCCAAGCACAAGAGAGCTCACGCCCCTCTCTTCTCACACATAGAGTGGATAGGAATGAATTGGTTGGCATTTGAATTCAAATTTGATTTGAATTCAAATGAGCAACTACTTATCTTTATCCTCTCACATGGTAAAAACACTGCAAAGATGCGGTCTTGCATCATTTTAAAAAGGAGATAAGAGAGGGCGTGCGCACGAGATATTTGAAAAAAAAGGGTGGTGTGAGAGAGGTTTCTTGCGTGAGAAAAGAAAAGAAAAGAAGAGAAAAAAGAGAGAGAAGTGGGCGCAAGCTTTTCTTGTGTACCCTAGGGTTTTGGCTTAGGATTCGAGAAGTGAGAATGTGAGCTACGAGTGTCATGAGCCCACCAAACTTCAAAGAGAGCATCATCAACCTCTCTATCATCTTTGCTGATGATCCAAAGCATCTGAGGAGTCGACAGACATCAATCGAAGGAGTTCGATCAACATCAGCCATCAAAAAGATGCAGTCACAAACTAGCATTTGTGAGGAGCTGATCAGATCGGAAGCTTCGTGTGGATAATTCACAGAGGCCAGATACACTGTGTGGCTACGTTGCGATGATCAGATCCTTTTGATGGTGATCAAATTACGACGATCGACTACTCGCACAAAGGTAATGTGTTCTGAACACAGCAGTAAATTATTTACTGTAGAAGTTTGAATTTTAAATTTAAATACATGCATGCTATATGTCATATTTAGATCCTAGTGTAGGATAAATATATATTAATTAATTAGATTAATTAATAATTTTTACTATAAAATAATGATTTTGAAAAAGTTTTAAAATTATCGTTTTACCCCTGCACTCAAATTTTACTTCAAATGGTATCAGAGCGGGTTCTAAAATATGATATATATATTTGCAAATGTAGATTAAGTTGTAATCTAAAATTTTAAATTTAAAATTTAAAATTCAAAATTTTGAAATTTAAATTTTGAAATTTGTTCAAAATTCAAAAATTTGAAATTCAAAATTTGAAATTTGAAATTTGAAATTTGAAATTTGAAATTTAAAATTCAAAAATTTGAAATTCAAAATTTGAAATTTAAATTTTGGTTGAAATTTCAAGTTTGAAATTCAAAATTTAAAATTCAAAATTTAAAATTCAAAATTTTGAAATTTGTTTGAAATTTGAAATTCAAAATTTAAAATTTAAAATTTAAAATTTAAAATTTAAATTTTGAAATTGGTATATTTAGATATACTTGATCCAAGTAGCAAGTAGTCTAATTGGGTTGGTTGCCATGGTCATCCGGTCATAGGAGAAAAGTAGGGTTTAAAGGCCCTCTCCTCCCATTCGATGGGGTTCTCCTATGGCGGTAGGGGTGCCGCTGTAATTATATCCCATGCAGATGAAGCAGCGAAGAAATTTAATTGTAAATGTTCAATTATAAAATTTATCATGAATGTGTTAGATTAGATCTAAAGGAATATTCATGATTTATTTTGATTGAGTTATTTTCTGTTATGTAATTAGCAATAGGATTGCTGTTTATGAAATGTGCTGATCTATTTGTGAAATGAGTCAACATATTTGGTGAACAAAAAATAAAACCTTTCAAATTTGAAAATTATTTTCGAAATGCCAAACCCTGACCCATCAGCCCAAATACTTAATTAAAGGAATTAAGTGTTGTCAAGTTGGTCTAGAATTGTGAATTAAGACCTAAGACAATTGCATAAACTTGTGGGTCAATGGGTTAGATGGATTAGGTCCATAATTGGGTTAGACCTAAGGTTAGCTTAAAGAAATGGACTAAATTAGAGTAATTGGTCAAATCTAATCAAAAGTTGAATTAGATTAGGTCAAGGACACTCTAGACTCAACTCCAATAGTTGTAGTTGAATGGGTCTATGTCTTTAACTAGACCAAGATGGACTTAATTCATGGCTATGCGGTGAAACCCTATTTACTAAGTTGATCAAATTAAAACTAATGAATCGGTTGGTGTCTAAGGTAAGTTCGGTAGTTTGACCAGTGGTTCTTAAATGGGAGCTACTCGCATTGATTCGATCTCTAACGAGTTAATGGCATATCCCCACCACTGATCTCACTTACCTGGCCAACCTGGTGAGTTAGGTTTTGATTAGATCACTTGGTGATTAGGGCTCACCCATGTCATTAGGTAAATTAGTGTGACTGATTTAGGTGCTCCTAATGCCGGCTTTAATTAAATCCTTTTTTAATCTGACTTGGTGAAGTCAGTGGGAGGATTGAAATTGGCTGGTTAATTTTTTCTCTTTCTTCACTTAATAAAATTCTCAAAAATTATTAGGTCCCTAAAATGATTAAGTTATAGTGATAACTAAGTCATAGCCTCCCATTAAGTGAGTGATAATGAGTCCATTAGTTTAATAATCACTGGAGGCCCAAAGGCCTGGTGCTTATTGACTAATGGAATTATCATTCATAGTATGATAATTTGGTTGAGTCTTTCTGATGGTGGTCAGGTTGGCCGGCCAAAGTCAGGCCTGATCATTTATTGGTCTGATTCACCAAATTAAGTCATGTTAATGGTTGGACCTAACCAGATCTTTTTAGTGGAGGCCAAAGCCTATTGATTAGGTTCTGGGACAAAATTAATTACTAAAAGTTGTTTAGAGAAACAACTGGTTATGAACCTACCCATAAATTCACATGGGTTGACCAACCAAAGTTGGGCTCATGTGTAGTCTATGTGGATTCTAGTACCCACTAAGGAATTAAAGTAATTCTTCGAATTGGAGGTTGAGGCTACCAGTTCGTAAAAATACTGGAAAAAATTTTAGACTAAAGTCCAAGTCTTTAGTATTAATAATTTATATACTAATAGAGGTCTGATTTTTCTTTATGCAGCTATAGCCACTACCCTGTCGCTTCGGTCATTATTAGATAATGACAAGCTCATGGGACCTAATTTCGATAGCTGATATCGAAAATTAAAAATCGTCCTTGAGCATGAGCGGATCCTTTATGTAGTAACGGATCCAGCACCTAAGGAGCCAGCCCCAAATGCTAGAGGAACGGTCTGAGATACTTACCAGAAGTGACTCAACGACCGCACCATCGTTCGATGCATAATACTAGCGGCAATGAATGATGAGTTTAGCTACAGGTTCAAGAACGCCCAGCCACAAGAGATGCTTCAAATGTTGAATGACTCCTTTGACACGTCTGACGATGTTGAAAGGCATAAAACTAGTTGTACCATTTTCAATGCTTGGATGAGGGATGGGGCCTCAGTCATCGATCATGTATTGTATATGATCGAAATGATTGAGCACCTAAGTAAACTGGGCTTTTCCTTGCACAAGCAGCTCGGTAAGGATGCGATCCTTAATTCTTTGCCCAAGTCCTTCCTCCCCTTCCTTACTCATTTTCGGATGACAAAGCCTGTAGTGAACTACCACGACTTGTTGGAGTTGCTGTAGAACTTTGAGAAGGACTACCAGCTCCAAAAGGAGTTGGTGAATGTTGTGGGAGGGTCTTCTTCTGGTCGTCGACCCTTTAAGAAAGAGAAGAAGAACAAGAAGAAGAAGAATAAGAAGGTACAGTCGCATGCTGGGACGTCTGCACAGGGTCAGACCAAGAAGCACAAGCCTGACCAGAGCCAGACGGAGTGCTTCTTTTGCAAGAAGTAGGGGCACTGGAAGAGGAACTGTCCTCTATACATTCTCTCCCTGGACCCAAACAAGCCGAAGAAGAAGCAAGATAATTATATGATAACACCTTACAACTTTTTCATTTGTGATACTACTGCCTGGGTATTGGATATCGAAAGCCCTTATCATATTTGCAATTCGATGCAGGGTCTGCAGGTCAGTAGGAGATTTGATGAAGGCGAGAGGTTCCTGAATGTTGGAGATGGAAGCAAAGTTTCAGTTCTAGCTTTAGGAATCATGAACCTTGTAATCAATTCTCATAATGTAATTCTAAGTGAATGTCACTATTGTCCAAGCTTTTTATTAAATATTATTTTTGTAGGCCTTTTGGCCATGTACGGTTATGAATTTTTAATAAAAAAAAATATTTGCAATATCATTTTGAATGGTGTTACAATGTTTGTTGGACAACTAAATAATAGAATTTACTTACTATCACAGGCTGTTAATGTGGTTCAAACCTTCGGTAAATACGCTAGAATAGATAATGAGTCAGAAGTCTACCTTTGGCACTGTAGGCTAGGTCATATCAATAAGAACAGGATAAACAGGTTGGCTCAAGAAGGAATTCTTGAAGTACATGATTGTGAATCACTTCCAACCTGTGAGTCCTATCTTCTTGAAAAGATGACCAAGTCACCTTTTACTGGAAAAGGTGAGCGAGTCAATGAAGTCTTGGGTCTGGTACATTCTGATATATACGGACCCATGAGCTCAAGTGCAAGAGGTGGATATTTCTACTTCATAACCTTCATAGATGACCTATCGAGGTATGGGTATGTCTACTTAATGAAGCATAAGTCAGAGTCGTTTAAAATGTTCAAACTATTTCGAAATGAGGTAGAAAAATAAATTGGAAAGTGTATTAAAACTCTTCAATCTGATTGAGGAGGTGAATACCTTTTCAATGAGTTTCTAACATATCTTGGGGAGAATGGGATTCTCTCTCAGTGGACTCCTCCTGGAACACCACAGCATAATGGTGTATCTGAAAGGAGGAATCGGATCTTATTGGACATGGTTCGATCTATGATGGGGTTTGTTGGACTGTCGATCTCCCTCTGGGGATATGCGCTCGAATCGGCTTGTTACCTTCTAAATAGGATTTTGAGTAAGTCTGTAACTAAAATGCCATATGAGATATGGATAGGACGTAAGCCAGTATTCTCGCACCTTAGGGTTTGAGGGTGTCCGGCTTATGTCAAACGTTTAATTACGGACAAGCTTGGACCTAGGTCTGACAAGTATAATTTCATAGGGTAACCCAAAAGAGACTAAAGGGTATTATTTCTACCTAGCTGATGAGCAAAAAATGTTTGTCAGCCTTAAAGCAATCTTTTTGGAAAAGGAGTTCCTTGGTGAAGGGACTGTTGCCTCTAAGGTCGAACTTGAGAAAGTTCGACAGGTGAAAAAATCGACACAAGTAGCTGAACCTGAATCGAATTTGGTTAGATCAGATCCGGAGCTCATTGTTCTTGCACCCTTAAGGTGGTCTAGTAGAGTACCACGTCAATCGGACAGATACTATGGTTTCTTGGTCTGTGATAGCGATCCTGTCGAACTTGATGAAAATAATAAGGATCCGATCACCTACATGGATGCAATGCAGAGATCTGACTCTGAGAAATGGCTAGAGGCCATGAAATCCGAAATGGAGTACATGAAGGTCAACGATGTGTGGACATTGGTTGACCCACTCGAAGGAGTAAAACCCATAGGGTGTAAGTGGGTCTTCAAGAGGAAGAGGGGCGCAGACGGAAAGGTGGAGACCTATAAAGCCCGTCTGGTTGCCAAGGGATATCATCAACGTTATGGTATAGACTATGACAAGATTTTTACTCCGGTGATAATGCTTAAATCCATTCGGATTATGCTTGCGATAGCTGCCTATCTAGACTATGAAATCTGGCAGATGGATGTGAAGACAGCTTTCTTAAATGGAGAGCTGGATGAAGAGGTGTATATGATACAACCTGAAGGGTTCACATCCACAGATGAGTCTAAGGTGTGCAGGCTACAGAGGTCCATTTATGGACTTAAGTAGGCATCCCAGAGTTGGAACATACGTTTTGATAGGACGATCAAGACGTATGGCTTCGTTAAGAATGGAGAAGAGCCCTGCATTTATAAGTGGGCTAATGGTCCAGTAGTGATATTTCTTGTATTGTATGTGGATGACATTCTCTTAATCGAGAATGATGTCCCTGCATTACAGGGAATAAAGATTTGGCTGTTATCATAATTCTCCATGAAGGATCTGGGAGAAGCTTCCTACATCCTAGGGATAAGGATCTATAGGGATAGATCTAAAAGGTTGCTTGGCTTATCCCAGTCAACGTACATTGATACTATGCTGAAAAGGTTCAGTATGGAGAATTCCAAGAAAGGCTATCTACCGATAGGCCATGAAATTTCTCTCTCAAAGAGGGATTGTCCGACAACACCTCAAGAGAGAGAGCGTATGGATAGAATTCCATATGCTTCGGTAGTGGGATCTATTATATACACCATGACATGTACATGATCAGATGTGGCATACTCACTAGGGGTAGTGAGTAGATACCAATCTGATCCAAGGGAGAATCACTGGAAGGTTGTTAAAACAATCCTGAAGTATTTAAGAAATACTAAGGACCAGTGGCTTGTTTATGGTGAATCAGACTTAAGATTTATAAGGTTTACACACTCTAGTTTCCAGTCTGATCATGATGACAGTAAGAGTGTGTCGGAACTTGTTTTTACCCTTAATGGTGGGGCTGTCTCTGGAAGAGTTCCAAGCAGCACACTGTGGCTGATTCAGTTTGCGAGGCAGAGTATGTCACTGCATCAGATGCTGCCAAAGAAGCGGTGTGACTGAGAAAATTCATCATCGAGCTCAGAGTAGCACCCTCCCTTGTTGGTCCAGTTCTGCTCTACTGTGACAGCTCTGGAGCCATTGCTCAGGCAAAAGAACCAAAGGCACACTAGCGGACGAAGCATATTCTGTGCCGCTACCATCTCATCCAGAAAATCATGGATCAAGGTGACGTCAACCTTCAGAAGATCGATAGGAAGGAGAAACTGGCCGACCCATTCACTAAAGCCATTACGGTGAAGGAGTTCGATGACTTCAAGTCGAAGATGGGTATTAGATACTGCACCGATTGGCTTTAGGCCAAGTGGA
Source organism: Elaeis guineensis (assembly GCF_000442705.2). Taxonomy (NCBI): domain Eukaryota; kingdom Viridiplantae; phylum Streptophyta; class Magnoliopsida; order Arecales; family Arecaceae; genus Elaeis; species Elaeis guineensis. The sequence goes on from NC_025994.2 coordinate 56,695,993, forward strand.
AGATTGTTGGGAATAGTATCCCAAAGCCAATCGTTAGCCTGTTGATGGTTGTGCTCATTTTTATATTAGTATATGAATTATAAATTAATAAAAATTATTTTGATAATTTTCATCACAAATTGTTTCATCTTCTAATGAACTCCTGTGTTGTGGTGAAGTCCTTAGGACTATTTAGACTTGATAAAGAAGGATTTGTCGTTTAGTCCTTAAACCTATTCGTGACCAAATGATATGTTGTTACCAAGGATAATAACATTTATCAAGCATAGGTCGTTGTGTGCCATATAGGTTGGTTGTCCACTTAATCAAGGAGTGTGGAGACACTGGTATGACATACAGGTGAGATATAAGGGTACATCTGCACTGAACGTGACCGACTCCGGAGCTATTTCTGCTGTCAAGATTTGCTCTGATGGGATATGGATATAAATATCCCTCCGACCTGAGACTGCCACGGTGACTTGCAAGCAACTCACTGCACTTAGGCACTGGACTATCTAAATTTCTAATTCAATGACGGAAGGCTGCTGGGTGTAGTCAAGTACTTGACTTGTCGGTGCGTGTGTCAAGATGAGATTGACCACTCCAGTTCAGGAGCTGTGTACAGTCGTATTTCAATATAGCAAAATCTTGGCTAGGGTAGTCCTAGTGAAGAGTCAAGGACTATTTGAGTTGAGCATGATTCGGATGATCTGATCCAGGTTGATAGTTTAACCCTGAGTCATCCTAAACACAGGGGTCAAAAGGGATGAATTATACAGTAACCATATTTACGTAGGTTCTGAATGTTGTGATTGTGACTATTCGACTTATCCGGATGTCAGGTACCATTGCTAGATGGTCACTTTGATTAGTACAGAAATTGGTTCCTATGCTACCGGCTTAGGTTCGAACCTGCGAGGTCACACACATTAGAGGTTCCTATCTGATCTGATGGTTGATGAAGAGTCTTAATGCTCGTGGATCATGAGTCCTATGTGTCTGGGACTCTATGATCAAGAATCAAGATTCTCTGATCATGAGTACCACACATTTTGGATACCAAGGTCAAGAGTCCCACTGGTTTGGAACTCTTCGATCAAGGTTTCATATCGATGGACTTTGATGCCCGATTGCCTATCGAATTTGGACTCAATATTTATGAGAGGTTTAATTAGTGATTTGATCATTAATTAACTCAATTTGATTGAGTAATTATTTTTGGATCAAGTTCAATTGAATTGGATTCAGTTGGATTTGACCCGATTAGGTTAAGTGTTGACCTAATCGTCGAAGTGGTTTGGTCCCTGATTTGATCAGGGGTTGGGCTTAGTCAATTCTTGATTTGATTAAGATTTTATTGAGCCTAATTAAGCTTAATTATGTTGGATTTAAATTAGTCTAATTAGATCTAACTTATTTTAATTAAATTGGTTCAATTAGGTTGATTTAAAATTAGAAACCACCTTGACCACAACTCCCTGCGCCACCTCACTTCTTCTGCACCCATTTGAATTCACGAGAAATAACTTCTCATGAATTTTCTCCCACGCAAAGGCCTTCCCACGCCCACACTTGTGCACCATTTTCTTTACACGAGAAAGAGTTTCTCGTGTAAACTCTCCACGCACAAGAGAGCTCACGCCCCTCTCTTCTCACATGTAGAGTGGATAGGAATGAGTTGGTTGGCATTTGAATTCAAATTTGATTTGAATTCAAATGAGCAACCACTTATCTTTATCCTCTCATGCGGTAAAAATACTACAAAGATGCGGTCTTGCATCATTTTAAAAAGGAGATAAGAGAGGGCATGCGCATGAGATATCTGAAAAAAAAAGGGTGGCGTGAGAGAGGTTTCTTGCATGAGAAAAGAAAAGAAAAGAAGAGAAAAAGGAGAGAGAAGTGGGTGCAAGCTTTTCTTGTGTACCCTAGGGTTTTGGCTTAGGGTTCGAGAAGTGAGAACGTAAGCTACGAGTGTTGTGAGCCCACCAAACTTCAGGGAGAGCATCATCAACCTCTCTATCATCTTTGTTGATGATCCAGAGCATCCGAAGAGTCGGCAGACATCGATCGAAGGAGTTCGATCAACATCAGCCATCAAAAAAGTGCAGTCACGAACTAGCATTCGTGAGGAGCCGACCAGACCGAGAGCTTTGTGTGGACGATCCACAGAGGTCAGACACACTGTATGGCTGTATTGCGATGATCAGATCCTTCCAACGGTGATCAGATTACGATGATCGACTGCCCGCATAATGGTAATGTGTTCTGAACACATAACAGTAAATTGTTTACTGTAGAAGTTTGAATTTCAAATTTAAATGCATGCATGCTATATATCATATTTAGATCTTAGTGTAGGATAAACACATGTTAATTAATTAGATTAATTAATAATTTTTACTATAAAATAATGATTTTAAAAAATTTTAAAATTATCATTTTACCCCTACACTCAAATTTCACTTCAGTATAACAGCAGCAGCAATATCGCCAGGCTCCATCGAGTTCTCTCTCTGATCCTTCTTTGGACTTTTCTGTCATGCCACATATATCTTCATTGATGGAGCTCTTGTCTGATTTGAGTACTAGACTGAAGAGTGTGGAGAGGTCTCTTCTCAAGTTTAGTGGTAGAATTTTTGATATCGAAAGGGAGATCAGATGGATTTAGTTTCTCTATCAGGAGGAGCGAGTACTTCGACCACAACTTCATCTCAAGTAGATAATTTAGCTCGAAAGATAGAGAGACTCCACAGCCAGCTTCATTCTTCTCTTGAGCTAATTCGGACAGATATCAGAGACTCTAGAGACTTCGTATCTACTGATCTAGATGGGCTCCGACTTATAGTAAGGGAGATCTTGTCCCAGCTTAATGCCATTAGGACTTAGCTTTAGTTTAGGCCCTCCGCATCTAGTAAGCCAGCCTTTGTCCAACCTATTTCTTTTTATCCTCCGATATCTTCCTCTCGGACCAGACCTTTCGATCGAAGACGAGGCTGATCATGTTTCATCGATCTTGATCTTGAGCTCGATGCCCATTCTCACTAATTTCATCATTTTGTATTAAGTTACTTAGTTATTTTTTGTAGATTGGATGTATGAGAGCTTTATACTCATAGACATATATTATGACTTTTGTAACCTTTCTTTTTGTTATAATTAATGAATGAGGTTATTATCATGGCTCACTTCTTTTTTTTTTGGATGAATGAATGAATGAATGACTGTTATACTTAAATGAATGCACTATTACTCTGATACCTGACATAGAACCATGAAAAATCTTACTCCCTTTAGTCTATTTTTTTGATGATATCAAAAAAAGAGAGAAAGTAGTGTATTATCTATCTGAATTTTTTAAATTTAAATGCTCTTTTAATTTTTTTTGCTCTGATACAGTATTTTGCACTGATATGCCTATTATTTTACTATGATACATCTGTTTTTATCTTCATTTTGATACTATTTGAAAAATTACTCTGATACATCTATTTTTCTTGAGTACTCTGATATTTTTGGTAATTTTATTTTTGCATGAATGCCAAAATGCCTTGATACATTCATTTTTAATTTTATAAAATACTCCAATTTTTCTTTTTTAATTCTTGGTTTCATCCTTACTTTGATATCAAAATGAGAAAAAAGAAAAGAAATATTTCTTTCACATTTATTGCTCTGATATTAAAAATAAGGAAGAGAAGAACAACATTCTTTTATGAACCATCTCTACTTCAATAAGAATAGTTTTACAAATTGAACACTCTTTATATAAGAAAGGGAGAGATCTTTTTCAAAATGATCAAAATGATTATTTTTATCTGTTTCATATAAGAACGGAGAGAATTTTAACTGACTAAGAACAATCCTTAGAAAAACTCTAATACCTTCACAAATGAGTTTCAGCAAAATGAATTGAAACATTAAAATTATTGAAAATATATATCTCATGATTTTTAATCTTTGGCATATTGCTATAAGTACTTTATAAACCCAAATTTTTTGAGCTTTAAGGACTTATTTTATGAACACTCAAATATTTTGTCATCATTAAAAAGGAAGAGATTGTTGCTCCAAGAATTGATTTTAATGATCGCAAATCATTTGAGGGGACTACTAATGTGTTTATTATCTTTGAAGAATATTTTTGTGATATTTCAGGTAGTCAAAAAGATTGGATTTGAAAAGCTTCATCAAGTATACCAAAGTTAAAATTTCTGCATGTTGAAAAAATTTTCGAAGCCTTCTGAGAGTGTTCAATTGATTTGAAGCCATTTGAGAGCATTTGAAAGTATTCTGATAAGTTTTGAACCTTAAATATATGAAAAATTAGGTTACAACAAAATGGGGCGACCCATCTGGGTCATCCCTTTTCATTGAGTAGCCTGCATGCACTTTTTCACTTGTGGCATGCAGTGGGATGACCCCTGAGACCAAAATAGAAAGTTTGATTTTCAGACTAGCCAAATGAGGCATCCCATGAGACTTCTCAATCATAGTAGGATGACTCATATGGGACGATCCATTCTGGATGAATCCATAATGGTTAGTTTTCAGCCCATTTTTGATGCATTTAATGTGTATTAAACACTCTCCAACGGCTCTAAACTGACACTAAGACATTCTCAAGTATAAATGATGATTATAAATACTCTCTTGAAGTAAAAAATCATAAGTTTTGCAAGTATTCAAGTTCACATCCGAGAAAAACTCAAACAAGCCCTAAAGAGAGGAAAAGAAGCATTTAATCACTTCACCAACTACTCTCCAGCTACAATCAAGTGTGCAATTCATTGAGGGTGTTCAATAAAAATTTTTTTTTCTTAAGTATTATATTTTTATTACATTTATTATGTTTATTTAAGAGAATATTATGCCGAACCTTAAATCAAATTGTTGAGAGTTGGCTTGTACCTGAGAAATAAGTATTCTTGCTTGGATAGCAGGGGTCAGAGTTGTCTGACATGTTGTAACTTTGAAATCTATTTAGTAGATTGAATTCTCATGTAGGAACTTGGAGAGTGGATGTAGGTGCAAAGTTGGCACCAAATCATTATAAATTCTTGATGTTTGTTGTGCTTGCATCTCTTTACTTGCTCTTTATATTCAATACTTATTTATCTCTCATTTGTATTTGATTTCATCTTTATTGCAAATCAACTCATTCCACTCAACACAGCGCATTATTTAAGTGCACTAATTTTGAAAATTTTAAAAAGATTCAATTCACCCCCCTTTTAGGCTCCATATCTGGGCAACAATACTACTCATTGAGAATGATATCTCGATGTTACAATTGGTTAAGACTTGGCAATCATAAAAATTTTTTATGAAAGACTTGGGTGAAGCATCCTATATACTTGGTATAAAGATCTATAGGGATAGATCGAAGAAGATGCTAGGCTTATCCCAGTCTAGGTACATGGATCTTGTGTTGAAAAGGTTCAACATGGAAGGAAGTAAAAGAAGTTACTTACCCATAGGTCATGGCATATAACTCTCTAAGAAGATGTCTCCTAAGACATCTGAAGAGAGAAATAGAATGAGTTCTATTCCTTATGCTTCGGCAGTAGGATCAGTAATATATACTATGTTATATACCAGGTCTGATGTGGCTTATACCTTGGGCATTGTAAGCAGATTTCAGACTGATCCTGGAGAGGATCATTGGAAAGCTGTGAAAAATATACTCAAGTACTTAAAAAGAACTGGAGATGTTTTTCTAATATATGATGTATCTGATTTAAAACTGGAAAGTTATACCGATTCTAGTTTCCAATCTGATTCAGATTATAGCAAATCGATATCTGAATATGTGTTCACCTTATATAGTGGTGTAGTAAGTTGAAAAAGTTTCAAATAGCAAATTGTTGCTGACTCGATCACTGAGGCTAAGAATATTACTACAAGTGAAGCTGCTAAGGAGGCCGTCTGGATGAAGAAATTAATCACAAAGTTGGGTGTGGTTCCAGAGATTGAACAAGCAGTGCCTTTTTATTGTGATAATACTGGGGTTGTTGCTCAAGCCAAAGAATCAAGATTTCATCATAAATTCAAGCACATCCTAAGACGGTTCTACCTCATTCGGGAGATAGTCGAAAGACGCGATGTGATCGTAGAGCGAGTTGATACCAAGAATAATATAGCAAATCCATTCATTAAGGTCTTGTCAATGCAGCAGTTTGACCGCCACCTTGATAGTATTGGTATCAAGTATAGGGGCGATTGGCTTTAGTGCAAGTGGGTGATTGAAAAAATTATGCCCTACAAGTCTATCATATATGGAATGCGATAGGACGTTTATTATAATTTATCTTCCAAATTTATGTAATTACATTAATATTATTAATAAAATTGATATTTTTATTCATTATTTACTGTATCTTATTAATTTTAAGATTATAATGAACTCCATAGGTTTGGGCAATGATTTTATGGCCGTGATGAGATCACGCCAGTGAGACCTAAATCTTTGATAGCCCTGATCTAAAATATTCTTAGTCGTTGGTACATTGAGTCAGGGATCAATGATATCTGTGAGACTGGCATATCCTATGTATGCTCAGAAATGAGGATGGTTGATCTCACAACCACTTGTGTGGTGACACTAATACAAAGATATGAGTGCTCATTAGAGAATGAGTTTACTGAATTGACCTATGAGAGAATAATCAGATGGAGTCTTATTTACATGTCAACTGATAATTCTCTAGTCAGAGTTGTGTAAATGATCTTTTGACTTGAGGTCACTATTGTACCTTATGTATATGGATCCATATTTTGGTTCACTACCTAATTTAGTTCTCTGATCTTTGTATAAGATGTTCTGGATATGGTGAAGTATGCATGGAGGTTGTGAGTGATCAATAAGGGATCAGTCACTCCTAATAAGGGGAGTGAACATCCTATGTGATCTCAGAGGACGATGATTCTAAAAGTCTTTGACCAAAATAGGATGATAATTAAAAAAAAATTTTTAATATATCATCAACTAAATCATTGTCTTTAGATCGAGATATATAAAGATAAGTGATTGGGTTTGATATATTTTCATGCCCACAGCTCATCTGGGATGTTGTTTGACTAAAGGATTGAATTACATGAAAACTTGCCACTGAAGGATATTTTGATAATTTTTTATCAAAATTTTAAATCTTTCAGAGAGTCATGACATATTACTAGACATCAATCTTAACTTATGAATTTGACAAAAATTAAAAAAAATTGATTCTGGAATCAATTTGAAAGAGTCCAAGTTGATGAGACTCTTCAGGTGACCTAATCTCATCGGATTAGGGTTACGTCGAAAGTTCGAATCCACTACTGGTTAGATTTGAAACCCAATGGATCACACACTTTGAGATTTGATTTTGGTCTAATTTAATTAAAATTTAATATAAATTCTATAGGATAATTTGATATGCTAGCACATTATATTAACCCAAGTTCCCAAATTGGTTTGGTTCAAAGTATTTGAGCTAACCTAGACCCGTTGGCTTTGACCTAATAGGATTGGGTCAATTTGGATTGGATCCTTATCTAACTTAAACTAGTTTTAAGTAGATAAGGACTCCTCCACATTCACCAAAAGTTGCGCAAAAATATAATTGCCACCCACCTCAAATCAGCATGAGAAATAAAGAGTCCTTTTTAAAGAAGGCTCTTTATTAAACGTGTTGCCTTAGAAGATAAATCAAAAATCTTATGTTTTAATGCTAAAAATTAATAAAATTTTTATAACATGTAGAGAAAGAAGAGTTATTCTACTTCAAGTATTTAAATTATCAAAAATTTACTTGGTGAATTTATTTGGCATGTGGGAAGTTGGAGCATCAAAAGTTGGCACCCCTTCATCCCATGTAATGTCCCCTAGTACCCTATTTATAGGGGATGCTCCAGATAGGTTCTGGCTAAGATTTTTGGGTGAGCTAGAGAGAAGGGATGTCAAAATCATAAAAAAAAATCCAGAAAAATTTTGAGAAAAAAAAGAGAAGAATTTGAGTGGCAAAAGTTACTACAAGGGTGGTGAGATTTTTGGCAAGTGTTGCTGGAGTGCCCTAGGATTTGGTTTTTCCATATATTAGAGCCAAAAATTAAATCCTAGGTTGTTTGACATCTAAATAGTATCTTCTTGGTGTTGTTTTGATGGTAAGATCAAAAGCATCTGAACTTTGGTGCGATCATGACATAAGTTAGAAGTCGATAGTGTTCTTGAGAAGACAAGGCTGTGGCTGCGCACTGATTGGGAAGGACCGTAGCCAACATTCATGTGGATCATCGTTGGAGGACTTCTACCTTGGAGTCTTGTGAAGAACACCAATATGCCACTTTTTTATTTTGGTTAAAGTATAATATTCTATCCCTTTACATGCTTAAATTTGCTTTGATCATGTTCGGCAAGGTGATTCTAGGGTTTTAGGTTCAGCTTGATAATTTTATTTGATAAAGCTATTGATTTGAGTGTTTTAAAAAATTTTAAAAATTATTTTTCACTTCATAACCAAAACCCAACAACCACTCCCAGGAAGAAAATAAAAATCCTAACATGACAAAAGATTCTTAGTGGATGCTACGGTCCCACCAATGCCATGCATCTCACCTAACAGTTATTGATAACATGTACACTGATGCGTAGGCAACTCTTTAACTAGATTTTTTTCTAAGCATGTTGCAGTGACTTGATCTCTAAGTCATGTGTGCTCACCTAATAGTTATTGTCCACACTCCTTAGTTAAGTCCGACCCACCGTTCACAAGCAGGTGCAAGGCCGTCATTGGGTCCCTCACCTAACAGTTATTGGACCCAATTCTATCCTTACCCTGGAGTAACTCTTTGTTGATATAGTGGTTGCGTGTTTCTGATATAACTGAACCATTGTGACTAACTGAGAACAAGCAACATCGATAGTATGCCCGCACATCTACAATAGTGGAAGACCTATGGACTTAATATTTATGGAGAGGTTTAGGTTTAGGTCTCTTTTAATCAGTCATCATATGATCAATCTAATTAGCATAGGCTAAACCAAACTGCTAAGCAACCTTATTGAAGACTCAATCTTTTAAATTGGCCATGTAAAATGAAGATCGGTAGGGGTCCCCCCATTGCTTTCCTTAGACATCAATAAATTAGCCAGGTAAGAGAATGGAACCAATTAAATAACCACGTCTCAATTACTTGCCTTAGATACCAATAGGTCAGTTGGTCCAAACAGGTTAGCTCAAGCGAATTAGGCTCAAACCATCGAGTCAAATTTGATCCTTAGGTTAATCGATTCTATATATGAACTCCATCAATTTGATCAATAATGATTGTATGATCATTTAACTTAAGTGATCTAATCCTAATCAACACTTCACTCGGTTCGATCAATTACTTAATCGAATTAGACCCATATGATTCAAATCAAAAACCTTAAATACAATCCTATTATATGACCTAATTTATGATTTTTTCATAACCAAAACTTTCATGCATAAACACAAGTTTTAGATTCTAAAATCAAATTTTAGATCTAAATTCTTTATTTGAAAGTAAGTTTTAAGTCATAAAAAAAAAAAAAATTAGATTTAACATACAAACATATATCACATATATGCATGTAAAATTCAGATCTAAATAAAATTCAGATCTACTACATGATATCATATATCTCATATACTAATCATGAATCATATCAAAAATAATTTTAAGATCTTAATCATGTAATTACATATCTCATATATAAAATATAAATCAGATCATAAAAATTTTAGATTTATGCATGCATCTACATATCATGTGAATATGAACTAGAATCCATTCTAGATCAAAATTCAGATCATACATACTTTCACATATCAATTATATGCTCTAAAATTAAATCTAAAATTAAATTTTATATTCAAAGATTCATCTATATATCTCATGTATCAAGACAAAATTAGATTTTAAAATTCTTTTCAAAACATGTATGACAATTTCAGCAATATGAAACATGTGGCTCTGATACCACTATTGGATTTCTAGATTTGGGGCATGCATGTATGTTTCAAAATTTTATTTTCTAAACATCATAGTGAAATATAAGATTAAAATATTTTTAATCTGAATCATGTATACATAAAAATATAAAATCAAAAGGATCTAGTTCATATGCTGAAATTGACATATGTTGAAATTCAGATTGTGATCAAATCGTATGCCTATTTCGTAATCTTTTTCTTCAAATCTGGATCTAGAAGAGAAAATTTTTTTTTCTAGCTGCATAAGTATCTGGTCTCTATGGGTGTTCACTCGAGATTAGTATGCAACAGTCTTCTTCAAATTATTTTTTTTCTAAAAAAATTCAGCCTGCTGAATCTGAACGAAGTTTGGATCGCAATCAACACTTGATCTCTTTTCTTGATCTTTTTCTTCTCTTCTTCTCTTACTTTTCTCTCTTTAGATTATGTTGCTACCAGTATCAGAAACCAGCACATAAGAGGGGATGCCAAAGCCTCTTTTGGGAGTGAAAGATGGGATGCCCAAGGATGGGGTGTGTGGGATGCCCAAGGATGGGGCGTCTGGAGAAAGAGAAGGGAGAGGAAGAGAGGGCATGGGGGGACGTGTGAGATGTCCCAAGGAGAAGAGAGGGGAGGAGGAAGGGAGAAGAAGAGAAGGTGTGGGGCTTCTCTTTGTGGCATGTGGGGTTGGTGGTTGGATGCTCTAGGGACCTTCAGAAAGGTCCCTTTAAATAGGCATGAGGATTGAATCCTATTCAATCTCATAATACAAGTCCTACTTATATTAGATTTCCTAAAAACTTGAGTTATTCAACTTATATTAGGAATCCTATTAGATGCCAACTCTTGGAGCCCTTGCACCCAATTAAACACACCCTCTTTTGCACCCAAGGGATGCCTCATATGAAATCAAAAGGCTCTCAAATCATAGGATATGCCCAACTTGATCCAATCAAGGTGGTGAAGGAACCAGATCGAGGGTTTCAGGATTAGATCTTAAAACTTTTTCAAGATCATGCAGCGGAAGACTAAAATAAATCAAAATTTATTTTATAAAATCAGAGAATTTCTAGATCTAAGATCTTATTACATGATGATTATATGGTATTAAATCAGAAATTAAAATATATAGAGAATGAACTACATGTTGATCATATCAACATGTTTCTATGCTACATCTAATGTATGTAATAAATAATAGATCAGATCTATTACATTGCAAGTTAGATGTTCTAACCTTACTGATCTAGGATTGAGGATGATGTCATGAGCCGCACATGTGTCCGGCCTCTAGGAGTCATCCACACGAGCCCACGAATCTCGATCAGAAGTCCTGCTCCAAGAAATCAGCACCGTATACTAGTACTGCGCTAATCCTTCTTCGATGGTTGATCGGTGCCTCCTTCTTCTTGATTTGGACTCTTTCAAAGATGAGAAGTAGGAGGAGGAGTTTCAGATCTAAGACGCTCTCAGAAAACTCAAGATGGAGGAAGGGAAGAGATGAACACAACAACCCTAGAAGAAGACCCTCTTCTTCTTCTCTTTTCTCTCTCTAGACACGCTATCTTGTGTCTATTATATCTCCACACTCCAACCTTCTTTCTCTCTAATTTTTGGACATCCCAAAGGACTCTCTTTGTTATATTTTTTAGAAAACTTTCATAAAGAAATTCATTTTATATAGAGAGACATGATAGATTTCTTATCTAGGTCAAATATCTAGTCAAGGTTTATCCAAACATGGCAAGATAAAGGGTGCCCAACTCTTGGGTGCCCCCTCCTTTTTATACATGGACCAATAGCAAAGGGTTCCTATCAAGTGCCATAAAAACCATGAAAATCTCAGAAAAAAATTGGATAAAATTGATGCAAAAAGGAAAGAGTTTTAGATTTCTAAAACTCTATCTCATAGAATTTGAAATCCAAACTTATTCCTACTTTGATTTGATCCACAACCATCTTCCATGTAAGGAAGAAGAGAGAAAATCTTTTGGGCATGGTGAAGACCTGGGAGAGAATTTTTGTCGCACAAAATAAGAGGAAATTGGTGTGGAATAAGAGAGAGGGCATGGGGGGCTTATGTGGCGTAAGGTAGAATCCTAGTCTTACTAGGATTCTATCTTATGACTTGTTTTAATTTGGTTTCTCAAACCAAATCAAGCCAAAATTAGATCAGTCCAATTAAAATAGGTCTTAACCCAATTAAGAATCTAATTTAATCAGATTAAATTAGATTTAAATCTATTTTAAATTTTTAATCAAATTAAAAATTAAGTTGACCCAAGTCCTAATTGAACTAGGACTAGTTTTTCCTTGCACTTGGCTTATCTAATAAATCAATTGGACTTGATCTAATCAAGCCCAAACTAAATCTAATTAAATCATATTCAATTTGACTTAATCTCAGCCCATTGGTTTAATCAAATTAAATCAATTAGCAATCGAATTGCTAATCGATCCTTTTGCAACACTTGCACTAGGTTAAATGTCAATCGTATTGATCGTTTAACCCTAGAACGATTCTTAATCGTTGATCAACCAACCGATCGGATCGTGAACTCTAATGTATGTGACCTCATAGGTTCGAACCTAAGTCAATAGTATAGAAATAAATTTTTATACCAATCAAAGTGACCATCTAGCAATAGTACCCGATGGCTGGATAGGTCGAATGTGTAGAACAACATCCTTAGAACCCATGCGGATATAGTTTCCACATAATTCATCTCCTTAACCAAAATGATCATAGGACACCTCAAAGTTCAACTGTCAACTCTGATCAGATTGTCCACATTGTATTTCAAAATATCAAATCCATCTGATGGATTATCCTGGCCAAGATTTTGCTAAATTGAAATACAGCGACTCATTCTTCTCCAACTCTTGGAGTGGTCAATCCTATCTTGATCATACTCTGTCTTCGCAAGTATTTGACTATGCCCAGAAGTCTTCCATCACTGAATTAAAAATTTAGTTAGTCCAGAACCAAAGCACAGTGAGTTGCTTGCAAGTCACTGAGACGATCTCAGGTCTAAGGGATACTTATACCTATATCCCATCAGAGACATTCTCGACAGCAGAATGCTCTGGAGTTGGTCACGTTCAATGATGATGTACCCTTACATCTCACTTGTAAGTCATACCAGTATCTCCACACTCCTTGGTTAAGAGGACAACCAACTTATATGGCCTACAGCGACCTATGCTCGATAGAAGCTGTCGTCCTTATTAGCAGCCTATCATTTGATCATAAATAATTTTAAGAACTAATCGATAAATTCTCTCTTTATCAAACTTAAATAGTCCTAAGGACTTCATCATAACAACAAAGTTCGTTAGAAGATAAAAACTTATGATGAAAATATCAAAAATATATTTTATTTATTAATAAATCAATTACAATACTTGGTTGCTCAACCATCAACAGCTTGACGATTGGTTTTTGGAATATATTTTCCAACAACTCCCACTTGTCCTAAAGCCACTCGGCACAGTATCTAATATCCATCTTTGATTTGTGGTTGTCGAACTCCTTTATCGCCAGGGCTTTAGTGAAGGGGTCGGCCAGGTTCTCCTTTCTGTTGATCTTCTAAAGGTCGACGTCACCTTCATCTACGATCTCCCGAACCAGATGAAAGCGGTGCAAAATGTGCTTCGTCCATTGATGTGCTTTGGGTTCCTTTGCCTGAGCTATGGCACCAGTGCTATCGCAGTAGACCAGGATCGGACCATCAAGGGAGGGTGCTACTCCGAGCTCGATGATGAATTTCTTTAGCCACACATCTTCCTTCACGACATCCGATGTTGCGATGTACTCTGCCTCACAAATAGAGTCTGCCACAATATGCTGCTTGGAACTCTTCCAGCAGATGGCTCCACCATTTAGAGTAAAAATATAATCCGAAATGCTTCTGCTGTCATCATGGTCAGATTGAAAGCTGGAATCTCTGAACCCCACAAGTTTCAGATCTGACTCACCATAAACCAACCATTGGTCCTTAGTATTTCACAAATACTTAAGGATGGCTTTAACCACTTTTCAGTGGTTTTTTCCAGGATCAGATTGGTATCTACTCACTACTCCTAGTGAGTATGCCACATCTGGTCTTGTACATGTCATGGCATACATGATAAATCCCACGATCGAAGCATATGGGACTCTACTCATACACTCTCTCTCTCTTCAGGAGTTGTCAGACAATCCTTCTTAGAGAGAAAAATTTTATGGCCTATCGGTAGATAGCCCTTCTTGGAATTCTCTATGCTGAACTTCTTCAGCACAGTGTCTATGTACGTGGACTGGGATATCTCAAGCATCCTTTTAGATCCATCCCTATAGATCTTCATTCCTAGGATGTAGGATACTTCACCCAAGTCCTTCATGGAGAACTGTGATGACAACCAAATTTTTATTCCCTATAGTGTGGGGATGTCATTCTCGATTAAGAGAATACCATCCACATACAAGATAAGGAATACCACAACTGGACCATTTGCCCAATTATAGTGCAGGGCTCTTCTCTGTTCTTAACGAAGCCAAATATTTTCATCACCTTATCAAAATGCATGTTCCAATTCTGAGAAGCTTGCTTCAATCCATAAATGGATCTCTAAAGCTTGCACACCTTGGACTCATCTGTGGATGTAAACCTCTCAGGTTGTATCATATACACCTCTTCAGTCAGCTCTCCATTCAGGAAAGCTATCTTTACATCCATCTGCCAGGTATAATCCAGATGGGTAGCTATTGCAAGCATTATCCAAATTGATTTGAGCATTACCACAGAGAAAAATATCTCGTTATAGTCAATACTATAACGTTGACGATACCCCTTGGCAACCAAATGGACTTTATAGGTCTCCACCTTTCTGACTATGCTCCTCTTCCTTTTGAAGACCCATTTACACACAATGGGTTTAACCCCTTCAGGTGGGTCAACAAATGTTCATACATCATTGACCTTCATGGACTCTATTTTAGATTTCATGGCTTCAAACCATTTTTTGGAATCAGATCTCTGCATTGCATCTATATAGATGATCGGATCCTCATAGTTCTCATCGAGTACGATGGGATCACCGTTTCGGATCAAAAATCATAGTATCTCTCTGACTGATGCGGTACTCTACCGGATCGCCTTAATGGTGTAGGTACATTGGGCTCCAGATCTGATCTAATCAAATTTAACTCAGGTTCAGCTATTGGTGTCGGTCCTTCTACTAGTTAAACTTCATCAAGTTCAACCTTAGAGGCAACAGTTCCTTCACCAAGAAACTCTTTTTCTAAAAAGGTTGTCTTAAGGCTGACGAACACCTTTTGTTCATCAGTATGGTAGAAAAAATATCTTTTAGTCTCTTTGGGGTACCCTATGAATGTGCATTTGTCAGACCTAGATCCGAGTTTATCTGTAACTAACCGTTTGACATAGGTCGGGCATCCCCAGACCCTAAGGTGTGAAAGTGCTGGCTTACGTCCTGTCCATATCTCATATGGAGTCTTAATTACAGACTTACTTGAAACCCTATTTAACAGATAATAGGCCGATTCGAGTGCATATCCCCAGAAAGATATCGCCAAGCTGGTAAAACCCATCATAGATCGGACCATGTCTAACAGAGTCTGATTTCTTCTTTCAGACACACCATTATGCTATGGTGTTCTTAGAAGAGTCCATTGGGAGAGAATCCCATTCTCTCCTAGGTATGTGAAAAACTCATCAGAAAGGTATTCCTCTCCTCAATCAGACCGAAGAGTTTTAATACTCTTCCCAGTTTATTTTTCTACTTCACTTCGAAATTGTTTGAATATTTCAAATAAATCTGACTTATGTTTCATCAGATAGACATATCCATATCTGGATAGATTATCCATGAAAGTGATGAAATAGAAATATCCACCTCTAGTACTTATACTCATAGGCCCGCATACATCAGTATGTACTAGGCCCAAGAACTCAGTAGCTCTCTCATCTTTTTCAGTAAAAGGTGACTTGGTCATTTTACCAAGAAGACAGGACTCACAGGTTAGAAGTAATTCACAATCATTGACTTTGAGGATTTTCTCTTGAGTCAACCTGTTTATTCTGTTCTTGTTTATATGACCTAGTCTACGGTATCATAAGTAGATATCTGACACACTATCTAATCTAGGGTGCTTGCCAGTAGAATAGACCTTTATCGGGCTTGATCTTTCTGGTCTGGCCCTGTACTGATATCCCAGCCTGAACTTGCACCTTCTTCACTTTCTGCTTTTTGTTCTTCTTCCCTTTCTCAAAGGGTCGAGAACCAGAAGATGAACCTCCCACTAAGTTCACCGACTCCTTGTGGAGTTGGTGATCCTTCTCAAAGTTTTGAAGCAATCCCAGTAATTCATGGTAGTTTACTTCAGGCTTTGTCATTCTATAATGAGTGAGGAATGGGATATAAGACTTGGACAGCGAGTTCAGTATTGCATCTTTCCCAAGCTGCTCATGCAAGGAAAAGTCGAGCTTGCTCAAATGCTCCATCAGCTTGATCATGTACAATACATGATCAGTGACAGAGGCACCATCCTGTATTTTGGCATTGAAGATGGCACAACTAGTCTTGTGCCTCTCCACATCATTGAGTATGCCAAAGGCATCCTCCAACACTTGAATCATGTCTTTTGACTGAGCCATCTCAAATTTGCGACTGAACTCATCACTTATGGCAGCCAGCATGATGCAGCGCACCGTGGTCCAGTCACTGAGCCACTTTTGGTAAGTATCTCTAAATGTTCCACGTGCATTGACAGCTGGCTCCTCAGATGCAGGATCCGTTATCATATATAGGATCCGTTCATATTCCAGAACTATCTTCAACTTTCGATACCAGCTATCGAAGTTGGGTCCCACCAACTTATCATTATCCAACAATGATCGGAGTGATAGAAAAGTGGCCATATCTGCACAAAGAAAAACCATAACCTAATTAGTAATTGATTCGTTAAACCTAAAGATTTGGACTTTAATCAAAAGATTTTTTCCACTATTTTATTCGAATTGGTAGCCTCTACTTCCGATTCGAGGAATTACTCTAATTTCTTAGTGGATACTAGAATCCACTTAGACTGCACATAAGCCCAACTTTAGTTAGCTAACCCATGTACATCTAAGGATAGGTTCATAACCAATTATTTCTCTAAATAATTTTTAGTAATTTTAATTTTATCCCAGTTCCTAATCAGTAAGCTTTGGCCTCCACTGAAAAGGTCTGGTTAGGTTCAACCATTAACATGACTATACTTGGCCCATCTAGCCAATGAATGATTAGGCCCAACTTTGGTTGGCTAACCTAACTACCATTTAGAAAGATGTAGTCAAGAAATCATATTATGAATGATAATTCTATCAGCCGATAAGCACCAGGCCTTTGGGCCTCCAATGATTATCCAACTAATGGACCCATTATTATCCACTTAATGGGAGGCTATGATATAGTTATCATCATAACTATTTTATTTTAAGGATCTAATAATTTTAGAGGATTTAATTGGTTTAGAGGATGAGGTCAGATGAACCAGCTTATCATGATCCTCCCACTGGCTTCATCAAGTCAGCTTAAGGGAGACCATTAAAAGGACTGGTCTAGGAGCACCTAAATCAGTCACACTGATTTACCTAGCTGACATGGGTCAGCTCGAATAGTCAAGTGATCCAATCAAACTATAATTTCACCAAGAGGCCAGGTAAGTTCAATCGGTGCGAGGGTCTGTCAAAGCTTGCCTTAGACATATCAGAAATGGTCAGGTAAGTGGGCTCCCAATTAAAAACCACCAGTCTGATTTACCTTAGACACCAACTGGTTCAATTAGTTTCAATTGGATCAATCTAATAGTTCGTGCTAGACCGCTTAGCTAAGAATCAAGTTCATTTGGTTCTCGCTAAACATATGGACTTGACCAACTACAACTATTGTAATTGATCTAGAGAATCCTTGACCTAATGTAAGACAATAATTGATTAGATTTAGTCAATTCTCTAATTAAGTCCATCTTTAATCTAACCTTAGGTCTAACCCAATTAATGGACCTAATTTTCACTAACCCATTAACCCAATGTATTATGATTTGTGTCTTAGGTTCTTCAATTCACAATCCTAGAACCTAATCAAAATAACTTCTTAATTCTTAATTAAGTTTTGGGCTGAGGGTTGGGGTTTGGCTTTTTGAAAATAATTTTCATGTTTGTAAAATAATTTTACAACATGGTTCCACCAACCAAGTTGCATGTTTGATTCATAATCATGATGCAAATAAAATAAATATGAAACTACTTTAGATCTAATCTAAACAGGTTCATGTAATTGAAATAATTTTAACTTTAAACTGCGCAACTTTTTCAGACAAAAATATGATGGTTCTTTGCACAGGTTATATTAACAAAGAGATTTTATTTTAGATTTAAATATCTTTTAAATCTAATAAATTATAAATTTAATCTAAATCATATCTAATAAATTTATGATTAAAGATAGATCTACACAAACTAGGATAACCTTTGCACTGTAAGGGGTAAACCTTACAGCAAGATAACCTTGCAGTTCATAATTGATCTAAAAATTTTAATTTTAGATTTAATAATCAGATTATAAATTAGATCTAATTTAAAAAATAATCTAAGCATATATAAATAATCATATAATAAACAACCTAGGCTCTGATATCAATTGAAAGAACCAGATCTAGGGTTTCAGGATTAGATCTTGAAACTTTTTCAAGATCATACAGCGGAAGACTAAAATAAATCAAAATTTATTTTATAAAATCAAAAAATTTTTAGATCTAAGATCTTATTATATGATTATTATATAGCATTAAATCAGAAATTAAAATATATAGAGAATGAACTACATGTTGATCATATCAACATGTTTCTATGCTACATCTAATGTATGTAATAAATAATAGATCAGATCTATTACCTTGCAAGTTAGATGTTCTAACTTTGTTGATCTGGACTTGAGAATAATGTTGTAAGCTGCACATGCATCCGATCTCTAGGAGTCATCCACACGAGCTCACGAATCTCGATCAGAAGTCCTGCTCCAGAAAATCAGCACAGTATGCTAGTACTACACTGATCCTTCTTCGATGGTTGATAAGGTGCCTCCTTCTTCTTGATTTTGACTCTTTCAAAGATGAAAAGTAAGAGGAGGAGTTTCTATCTAAGACACTCTCAGAAAACTCAAGATGGAGGAAGGAAAGAGATGAACACAACAACCCTAGAAGAAGACCCTCTTCTTCTTCTTTTTTCTCTCTCTAGACATCCTATCTTGTATCTATTATATCTCCATGCCCCAATTTTTTTTATCTCTAATTTTTGGACACCCAAAGGAATCTCTTTGGTCTATTTTTCACAAAACTTTCATAAAGAAATTAATTTTATATAGAGATATATGATAGAGTCCTTGTCTAGGTCAAATACCTAGTCAAGGTTTATCCAAACATGGCAAGATAAGGGACACCCAACACTTGGTGCCCCCTCCTTGTTTTTGTACGTGGACCAATAGCAAAGAGCACATATCAAGTGCCATAAAAGCCACAAAAATTTCAAGAAAAATTTGGATAAAATGGATGCAAAAAGGAAAGAGTTTTGGATTTCTAAAACTCATCTCATAGAATTTAAAATCTAAACTTACTCCTACTTTGATTTGATCCACAACCATCTTCCATGTAAGGAAGAAGAGAGAAAACCTTTTGGGCATGGTGAAGACCTGGGAGAGAATTTTTGTCACACAAAATAAGAGAAAATTGGCATGGAATAAGAGAGAGGCATGGGGGGCTTATGTGGCGCAAGGTAGAATCCTAGTCTTACTAGGATTCTATCTTATAATTATTTTAATTTGGTTTCTCAAACCAAATTAAACTAAAATTAGATCAACCCAATTAAAATAAGTCTTAATCTAATTAAAAATCTAATTAATCAGATTAAATTAGATTTAAATTTATTTTAATTTTTAATCAAATTAAAAATTAGGTTGACCCAAGTCCTAATTGAACTAGGACTAGTTTTCTTTGCACTTGGCTTATCCAATAAACCAATTGGACTTGATCCAATCAAGTTAAACTAAATCTAATTAAATCATATTCAATTAGAATTAATCTCAGCCCATTGGCTTAATCAAATTAAGCCAATTAGCAATCAAATTGCTAATCAATCCTCCTGCAACACTTGCACTAGGTTAAATGTCAATCGTATTGATCGTTTAATCCTAGAATGATTCTTAATATTGATCAACCATCCGACCGGATCGTGAACTCTAATGTATGTGATCTCATAGGTCCAAACCTAAGTCAATAGCACAAAAATAAATTTTGTACCAATCAAAGTGTCCATCTAGCAATGGTATCCGACGGTCGGATAGGTCGAATGTGTAGAACAACATCCTTAGAATCCATGCAGATATAATTCATATAATTTATTTCTTGACCAAAATGATCATAGGATACCTCAAGTTCAACTATCAACTCTGATCAGTTATCCACATTGTATTTCAAAATATCAAATTCATCTGATAGATTATCCTGGCCAAGGTTTGCTAAATTGAAATACAGCGACTCATTCTTCTCAAACTCTTGGAGTGGACAATCCCATCTCGATCATACTCTATCTTTGCAAGTACTTGACTATGCCCAGAAATCTTCCGTCACTGAATTAGAAATTCAGTTAGTACAGAACCAAAGCACAATGAGTTGCTTGCAAGTCACTAAGGCGATCTCAGGTCTAACGGACACTTATACTTATATCCCATCAGAGACATCTCGATAGCAGAATACTCTGGAGTTGGTCACGTCCATGATGATGTATCCTTATATCTCACCTGTATGCCATACCAGTGTCTTCATACTCTTGGTTAAGAGGACAACTAACCCATACGCCTACAGCAATCTATGCTCGATAGAAGCTGTCGTCCTTATAACAGCCTATCATTTGGTCGTGAATAATTTTAAGGACTAATCGATAAATCTTCTCTTTATCGAACTTAAATAGTCCTAAGAACTTCATCATAACAACGGAGTTCGTTAGAAGATGAAAACTTATGATAAAAATATCAAAAATATACTTTATTTATTAACAAATCAATTACAATACTTGGTTGCTCAACCGTCAACAGCTTGACGATGGCTTTTGGGATATATTTTCCAATAGGTGGCGCCCCATAATAACTATTAAAAAAATTAATAAGGGACTTGCACCCTTAATTCATTTGATCCAAAAACTTAAACACCCAACATTTGGAGTCCAATGAATCTTATTCATTTAGATTATTAGCAGATAATTAAGTTGAATTATCTTATCAAATAAAAAATTTAAATAAAAAAAAATTAGATCCAACCATGTACTAGCAAGGTTACCTTGAACCTAATTGAGTTTCTCTAAACTCAATTGATACTTCATAAGCTCAATTACTAATTTCAGACCTAATCTCTTTATTATGTGACCCCATAGGTTCAATTCTATCTGATAGTGAGATATATAATGATCTCTATTAAAGTATCATTGAAACTCTTTTCAATGAGTTAGAATAATCTACTCTAACTCATCAAAGATTGTCGATCCAGAACAATCCTAGTGAGATCTAACAATCCATCATGACACCTAGCAGTATGTAGTGGCAATCCGGTAGAACTGAAATAAATCTCTAAGTATAGTTAGCATGTGATTCAGTCTCTCTATCATGAGTTCCGACTAGATGATAGGTTATGGATAATCGTCAAAGCTCAACATCAGTCATATGATAGATTCGATTAGCTCAAGTTCAGTTGTGACTTCTATGAAAATTTTTTTGATCAATCACACTACTATGGCCACAGATTTTTGGATTTAGCCTCTCAAATTCTATAGACTATTCTTTTCTATCAAGGTCGATAGATCTCATCTGATGCACATCCTACTCCTATGGTGTACCAACTATCATCAATATCCACTACAAGGATTCATTGAGATTCATATTTATGTGTCCATCAAATTTTAGCAGTCTCACTGCAAGCAGCACTGTCATCTCATATCAAAAGACCAGTCACACAACTATAGCATCGAGACAATCACTGACGATCGATTAAAAATTCAAGTGATCTCTCATATGGTTACACTCCAGTACTAGTTATTCTCTAACAACTATCTGCACTCATCGTCTAGTGTCTCTACACTGGTAGACTAGAGATCCATTTATTTCGAAGGAAGCGATCTGTGTGTCAGTCTATCCAGATCGATCACCATCCTCATGATGATCCTATGATTGAAAGCATTTAAGAATTAAATACATATCTCTAATTCTCAACACCTTGAGAATATGTATCAAAAATTAATTTTATGGATGATTCAAGGACACATCACACTTGAATGAAAAATAAACTTATCCTTTTATTGATCAAATCAATATATTAAGTAATAAAATTATATCCTAGAGTTATTACAATGTGTCAACCATATTGGCTTCTAGGACATATATCCAACACCATGCCCAAAGCCTCCTCAATGTGAAGGCTCTCTCTGGTCTCTTACATGCATGAAAGAAAAGCAAACCCTTTTTATTTGGCGTGTAAGGTGGTTAGGGTGAAGAGTCCAACAATGTTTGGACTCTTCCAAATTTTGTCACCCCCTCTCATCAATTCATGCCAAAATAATTATCGGACACCCCAACCAAATAGTTTTCATGGTAAATCAGATCCCTATCTGATTTTTCATGATGAAATTTTCCATATTGTTGCACAAAATAGGAGGAAAAGAAGGTATGGTGCATGGAGTGATTTGGATAAGAACAAACTCTCTTGATAAGGAATATTTTTGAAATCAAATTTTAAAACTTTTCTTTAATCAAAATCAAACCAGATTTGGCATGGAAAAAGGAGCAACATCAAATGTTATTTGCATGGAGAAACCTCATGCAAAAACATTTTGGCATGAGGAATGTGGCATCCAAAAATCTTGGTGGTGCATGGGAGGAGTCCAACATTACATGGACTCTTGGTTTCCTTATTGATTCCAAACAAATCTCATTTGGTTAAATCCAAATAAATATATAAAATCTAATCTAATTAAATTCATAATTTCTTAATCAAATCTCAATCAAATTAGAAATTGATGGAACCAAAGTCTTGATCAAATCAGAAACAATTCTCCCTTAGCGTTTAGGTCATATTATAACCTAATCGGTCAAACCTAATTGAATCTAATTTAATTAGATTTTATCAAATCCTCTTTACTCAATCAAATTGAGCGAATCAATAATTTAATTACTAATTAATCTTTTATTAATTTATTAATACTTATAAATAAATTTATTGTAACTTTTGCATAAGGTTACCATCAATCAAATTGATGATTAAGCCTTGAATGATTCTCAATCGTTGATCAGCCACATGATCAGTCAGATATTTTTTTTTGAGTATGACCACATAGGTTCAAACCTAAGTCGGTAGCACAAGAATAGATTTTTGAACTAATCGATGTAACCATCAAGCAATAGGACACAACGTCCAGATAGGTCAAATGATGGCGAAACAACATTCAAGAATCTACTGATGTATGATTACCGTATAATTCATCTCTTGATCCTAATACTTAAGGACGACCTAAGATTTAACTGTCAACCCTAGATAAGTCATCCACATATATTTCAACCTTTTAAATCCATCATATGGACTATCCAGGCTCAGTTTACTAAATTGAAATACATTAATACATTAACTCCTACTAATTTGGAGGGGTTAATCCTATCTTGACTCACACACTGACTTGACAAGTACTTGACTGTATCCAAAATTCTTTCGTTACTGAATTAGAAACTCAGGTAATCCGATATCAAAGTACAGTGACTTGCTGCAAGTCACCATGGTGATATCAGATCTGAGGATACTTATACCTATACCCTTCAAAGGCTACTCTGAGCAGTTAGTCATGTTTAGTGATGATATACTCCTACATCTCATCTATATGCCACACCAGTGTCTTCACACCATTTGGTTATAAGGATAATCAATGCATATGGCACATAATGATCTATACTTGATATCACTATCATCCTAGTAATAGCATATTATTTGATCGCGAACTAATTTAAGAACTATGCAATAAATTTCCTTTATTGATCAAAGTATCCTAAGGACTTCATCACAATATTGGAGTTCGTTAGAAGATATAATCTTGTAATAAAAAAGATCAAATAATTTTTATTATTAATCAATTCATATTTATAATTAGCACAATCATCAAATGATTGGCTTTAGGATATATTTTCAACAACTCCTACATGGACTAAAGCCAATCAATATAGTATCATATACCCATCTTCGATTTATCAGCTCAAAACTCCGAGTTACTGAGCTTTAGTAAATGGATTGGTCAGGTTTTCCTTCCATCAATCTTTTAAAGTTCGACGTTACCTCTATCCGTGATTTTTGAAAAGGTGGTAGCGATGCAAAATGCTTAGTAAGCTAATAGGACTTCGGCTCCTTGGCACAAACTATGGCTCCGATGCTGTACAATATAGCAGGACCATCAATGGAGGGTGCCATTCCTAGCTTGCCAGTAAACCTCTATAATCGCATAGCTTCATTGCAAGCATCAGATGCTGCAATACATTCTGCCTCATAAATTGAATTGTCTATATTGTTCTGCTTGAAACTTTTTCAATAGATTGCTCCATTATTCAGGATAAAGATGTATTCTGACATGTTCTGCTATTATTATGTTTAACTATAAATTGGAGTCAAATTCTATAAATTTTAAGTTAGATTCTCCATAATCGAGTCACCGATCTTTAGAATTTCTCAAATATTAAGGATGACCTTCCAGTGATTCTCATCCAATCTTGCAAGTATCCACTTCCTATCCTAGTGAGTATACCATATTCTATCTCATACATAGTGTATATGATAGAACAAATTCTACTCATAAACACTCTATGTATGTAGACTAAGATAACCCAAGTAGCCTCTTAGATCGATCTCTATAGATCTTCATCTTTAGGATGAAGGATGCTTTTTTCAAGTCTTTTATGGAGAACAATCATAATAGCAAAATCTTTATTTCTGTAATATAATAAATATTATTTTTGATTAAAAAAATTTTATTCACATACAAAATAAGAAATATACTCACAGAACTATTAACTCATTTATATTTATAGGGTTCATCTTCATTCTTAACGAAGTCATGCATTTTGATCACTTATCAAAATACATGTTTCAACTCTAAAATTTTAGCATTGCCATAGGGAAAAATATCTCATTATAGTTAATACCATAACGTTGACAATATCCTTAGGTAACTAGATGGCTTTGCAGGTCTCAACCTTCTCGTCTGTGCCCTCTGATCCTATTGAAGATCTACTTACACCCTATGGACTTTATCCTTTCGAGTGGATCAACGAGTGTCCATACACCGTTGACCTTCATGAATTTTATTTCAAACTTTATGTCTCTAAGCCACTAATCAGAGTCGAACCTCTGCATGGCATTCATGAAGACGATCAGATCCTTGTTGTTCCATCAAGTTCAATAGGCATTACCTCTTAAAATTAGAAATCGGAAGTATCTATCTGACAGACACAATACTCTACCAGATCTTCTTAAGGTGCTTCTACAATAAGTTTCAGATTTGATCTAATCAAATTCGGTTTCATGGGTTTACTAGATTGTGTCAATTTTATCAACCTGTTGAAACTTCATGAGTTTCACATTAAAGGCAATCAGTTCCTTCACTAAGTACTCTTTTTTTCAAAAGAAAATACCGAACTACTTTTGTCTTTAGCAAGGTAGAAGTTATATCCCCCAAAATACTATTTATAGACCAAGATCCAAGCTAATCTATTTGCAAATGCTTAACATAAAACAAACACTCCCAAATCCTAAGGTAAGAGAGTATGACTGACGTCTAGTCCATATCTCATATGGAGTCTTTGCAACTAATTAATTCAAAATCCAGTTGAGAACATAACAAGTAGTTTCAAGAGTATAATCCTAAAAAAGAAGCTGACAGACTTGTAAACCCCATCATGGATCAAACTATATCTAACAAAGTCGATTCTAATAAAAGAGAATCCTATTCTCTTCTAGGTATATCAAAAACTCACCAGAAAAATATTTTCCTCCTTGTTCTGACCGAAGAGTTTTAATGCTCTTCCCAATTTATTCTCGACCTTATTATAGAATTATTTAAATATTTTAAATAATTTAAAATTTATGGCAAATATGTTTATAGATTCAATACATCAGTATGTATCAGACTCAAAACATCATTGGCTCGTTCACCTTTTCAGCAAGAAATGACTTGGTCATCTTACTAAGAATAGGAATTGAATAGGTTGACAATGATTCACATCATTGACTTTGAGAATTATCTCTTGTTGATCCTATTCTTGTTTATATGACCGAGCCCTAAATTATCAAAGGTAGTCTTTTATGATATTATCTACTCTAGGATGTTTGATTGATGTGTACATTGCACTAACAGACTGTATAAAATGTCACTTCTGAGTGTCCACCATGATTTTGACATTATCTATAATGATATCACAAAAATCATTCTATGTGACAATGTAAATCCATCCTTAGCCAAAAGGCCTTCAAAAATATATTTATCAAAATAGACAAGATGATCAATCAACAAAAATAAAATATTAGAATCAAAAACTTGCTTGGAATTCCTAAAGTCAGAATTGAAATATGACTTTCAGCTCTAATATTAAAATCTTTTGCTGTTTCCAATCTTTCTACTAATGAAATCGTTACAATAATTTGCATGAACTTCTGATATCAATACCTATAGGTTAGGTTGATTGATAGGGAAATCACAAAGTGTTATCATATAGGTATCTTGTCTAGCAACCTTTTGCTGATTCTCTTCTTTAGCCTATTCGAAACAAGAAATTTTGTCAGACTAGATTAACCTTAAACTCTTTTATCAGTTTGGGCTCCTCGACCCAAGCATAACTCTTTTGCACCTTCTTTTTTCTTTCTTTCTCAAAGGATTATTGCCCCATTGAAGACACATCTTCAGAGGTGCAAAATAACTTCTTCAATATTTGAAGAATTTTCTCCCACTAAACATTATTCTATTTACAACTAAATTCATATTCTTCATACTCTCAAAAATACCACATGATGATACAATCATTTGACCACTTCTGATAAGTATTTTTGATCGCAGATGTGTGTTAGATGTAGAACATTAGGTGCTGGATCCATAATCATATATAGGATCCATTTGTGCTCAAAACTATTTGCAACTTCTGATATCCTCTATCAAAGTTGGATCCTATAAGTTAGTCACTATCAAAAAATGAATGGAGTAACGGATATCTAACCATAACTGAAAGGAAAACATAAGACCTCTATGTTTATGAATTGATTAAACCTAAAGATTTGGACTTTAGTCTAAAAGGTTCTCCCACTATTTTAGTCAACTTGGTAGTCTCTATCTCCAATCTAAAAAATTATTCTAATTTTTTAGTAGGTACTAGAATCCACATAATTACACATGAGCCCGACTTTGGCCGGCTCACTCATATACATCTATGGGTAGGTTCTTTAACCAATTATTTCAATAAATAATTTCTAGTAATTGATTTAGTTCCAAGTAACTTTTTAGTTGACTTTGGTCTTCTCTACAAGCTCTGGTTTGGTCCAACTATTAACATGATCATACTCAAGATTTTAACTACCAAATGATTAGGTCCAACTTTGA